>NC_133328.1:516332961-516663795 GCF_042186555.1 Aquarana catesbeiana
TTTAATGAGGCCGTAAGATATTCCATTCTCTTGACATCTCTGATCCTGGAATGCAGCTCAGTCAGTGAGGGGGTCTCTTTCTTTTTCCACTTTAGAGCCACCAAACAACGTGCTGCAGTGAGCACATGGGCTAGGAGTTTTTTGGATATTTTAGAGAAGGTGGCAGGTGGAAGGCCCAAGAGAAAAATCCTCGGATCAAGGAGCACTTCAGTATCAAAGATGGTCTGGAGCAGGGATTGTACCATACCCCAGTAGGGGATGATTAGAGGACAGGTCCAATAGACATGAAATAGTGTTCCCCTATCCTTATAGCATCTCCAACAGCGGGAGTCAGCCGTGGGGTATATGGAGTGGAGCAGGTCAGGGGTCTGGTACCAATGAAATAGAATCTTATATTGATTTTCTTTATAAAGCGTGCATATGGAGCTTTTAGTAGCCTGGGTCCATATGGATTGCCAGGTCTTTAAGGATAAGTCTGTGCCCAATGCCTGCTCCCACTTAGCCATATATGAGTGTCGTGGTCCATCTGGTGAGATGTCAGTGACCAGTATCTGATAGGTGCGGGAAATCATGCCTTTGGGGGACGAACCCTCCAAACATAGTTTTTCAAAGTCTGTTAGGGGAGAAAATCTTAAATTCGACCTCAATGATTGTGCATAGTGGCGTATTTGTAGGTAACTGAAAAATGCCTGTTTGGGAATACCAAAAGTCTCTTGCAGTTCTTGGAAGGATCGTAACATTCTGGTTTTAGGGTCAATTAGTTGTCCATAGCGGAATATGGCCTTATCCATCCAGAAATGGGACATCTGTGAGGTTAAGCTGTCAGGGATATTGGGTGTAAATAGGAAAGAAGTAACTGGGGAAGATGTAGTGGAGAGCGGATATTTCAATTTGGCCCGTCGCCATAGTGTATGTAAGAGAGCCATTGGTCCTAGCAATTGTGCGCTGCCGGGAGGAATATCAGAGCTCCAGAGCATGGAGTTTGGGTGTATGGGGGCTAGCCACAACTTTTCTATCTGTGTCCATCTATTGTAAGCATGTAGGGTGCACCAGGAGGCTATAGGCCTTAATTGAGCTGCTAGATAATACTTAGCTATGTTGGGGAACGCCAGTCCACCTTGGTTACGTGGAGCATATAGAACCGATCTAGCAACACGGTGTCTTTTGTAATTCCAGAAAAAGTTTATCAGGTCACCCTGAAGTTTTTTTAGATGTGAGCATGGGATGGGGATAGGGAGCGTCTCAAAAAGATATAGAAGTCTAGGTAGTATTGTCATCTTCAAGGTTGCAAGTCTACCAAAGAGGGACAGTTTCAGAGATTTCCATTTAGTTAGAGAGGCTCTGATAGAAGCGAACATTTGGGGGAAGTTGGCCTTGTATAGAGTATCGTATGTGGGTGTGATATGTATTCCCAGGTATTTTAAGGAAGAGGACCGCCAAGAGTATGGGAATGTTTGTGAAAGTGTTGAAAGTGTATGGGGGGATAAATTAAGAGGAAGAACCTCCGTCTTAGAACTGTTAATTTTATAACCCGAGAGGGTGCTATATCTCTCCAGCTCCACTTGTAAGTTCGGGAGAGATATGCGGGGCTGGGTGAGAGTGAGGAGAACATCATCCGCAAATAGGGATATCTTAAAATCTCTAGTACGAACTGGAATACCATGAATACTTGGGTTATTTCTGATATGGGCTGCTAGTGGTTCAATGCATAGGGCATATAAGAGAGGGGAGAGTGGACAACCTTGGCTAATCCCATTAGAGATCAGAAAGGTAGGGGAAGTGGCAAAGTTAGTACGAACCTGGGCTGTTGGGGCCGAGTATAGATGGGTGATAGCTCGGAGGAATGGGCCTTCAATACCAGCCCGGTTGAGAGTCGCGAACAGGAAAGGCCAGCACAGCCTGTCAAAGGCTTTTTCGGCATCCAGACTAAGCAGTACTGCCTCCATTGTGTTCCTGTTCACGACCTCCACCAGGTCAATAACTCTACGGGTGTTATCCCCAGCCTGTCAGCAAGGGATAAAGCCCACCTGGTCCCTATGGACCAGGGATGGCATGAAGTTGTTTAATCTATTTGCCAGTAGTTTCGTAAAAATTTTTAAGTCTGTGTTGAGAAGTGCTATCGGTCTATAATTGGACGGAAGAGTGTGATCTTTCCCTGGTTTTGGGATTAGTGTCAGGTAGGAGTTTTGCATATCTCTGGGGATGGGTGTGTCAGAGAGAAATGAATTAAAGAGATTTGTCATATGGGGAAGTAAATGTGGTAGGAACGTCTTATAATAGAGGTACGGTAATCCATCAGGTCCAGGGGCCTTATTATTTGGCAACAGTTTAATTGTTTCCGCTATCTCCTCCTCTGCAATGGAGGCGTTAAGAGTCTCCAGAGCAGAGGAGGTAAGCCTAGGAGTGTCCATTTCCGCTAAATAGGTATGGATGGCCTGCGATAGGTCAGAAGGGGGTGGGTTGTGCGGAACATTCGGATCATTATACAGTGCAGAGTAGAAGTCATGAAAAAGTTGTGCTATTTTGTTAGGGTGGGACTGAAGGACGCCATTTGCCTCCCTAAGTTGTCTAGTAGTAGTTGTTGCTGCTTTGTCGCGAAGTTGCTTCGCCAAAAGCGTATGCGGTTTGTTGGCTTTGTCATAATAAGTCTGCCTAAGCCTAATCAACGCCTTTTCTATCTTACCCAGTTCGATGTCCTTTAGTCCAGCCCTTATACTAGTGAGTTCTCTAAGAATTGTTAGGGACGGGGATATGAGCAAGCGTGCTTCTAGATGTTTAAGTCTGTCTAAAAGGGCGCTACGTGTTGCATTAGCGTTTCTTTTCAAGGCAGTGGAGAGCGAGATGCATTGGCCTCGGAAGACCGCCTTATGGGCTTCCCACAAAGATGAGGCGGAGATCTCAGAGGAGCAGTTTTCCGCAAAATACAGCTTCAAAGTTTGCTCTAATTCTATTCTAGAAGGTTCATGCTTAAGTAGAAAATCATTTAGACGCCAATGGCATTTACGAAAGGAGCTTGGGGAGAGTGCCAGGGAGAGTGTAATCGGGGCATGGTCTGACCAAGAAATGGCTTGGATGTCTGAGTTCGTACATGTTCGTAACGTCGGGGCATTAACAAAGAAATAATCAAGTCGTGAGTGGGACCTATGGGGATGAGAGTAGAAAGTGAATTCTTTAGCTGATGGGTAGGTGGTACGCCAGGCATCAAACAGGGCATATTTCCTAGTAAGTTGGCGGAACTGGGTGGCTGCTCTATTGGCGGTTACTTGGGATTTCCTCTGACCCATTGAGTGTTTATCAAGACCCGGAGAGTGGACCAGATTAAAATCTCCTCCGATCACCAGGTATTGATGGGGGGGTCTTAAACAGACGGTCAAAGACCCTAGACAAAAAGGGAATTTGATTCGTATTTGGGGCATAGACATTGCAGAGAGTGATATTCACCCCTCTCCAAAGGCCTCGAAGGATGAGGTAGTGTCCCAATGGGTCAGAGTATAGAGATTGTAACTGGAAGGGGGAGCCTTGCTTAAAAAGGATTGCTACCCCTGCCCGTTTATGTGGGCCGGAGGCCTGGTATATGTGAGGATATTGTCGTCGCGCAAATGTCATGGTGCCCGTTTTATCAAGGTGGGTCTCCTGAATAAAAATAATGTCGGCTTTAGACCGTTTGAACTCTCGTAGCGCTAGGCCCTTTACATTTAGTGAAAATATGTCAATCATGGTGGGTGATTTGTGGAGAGAAACGGTAGCTTACCTAGCGGATGTGGTAGAGTCTTGGAGTATAGGAGGTCCCTATAGTGGGTCTCCATGGTGATTGCGTTTTGGAGGTCTGCGACCCCCCGAACATGAACCCGGTCCCGGAGATGGGCGGCGCCCAAAAAGTTGAAGAGGGGGAGAAGAATGGGAATAATAGTAGGAGAAGAGCAGAGAAAAAAGTACAAAAAACAGAAAAAAAACACAAAGGTTAGTGCAAAATGAAGGTTAGTTAACCATTCACAATATAACCCACCTATACAAAGTGATGGGGTGGGGAACTCCGGAGGGCCCCCTCTGACATGGGAGGCAAAAGTGCCATTGCCAGAGAAAGTAGAAGAAGGAGCCATTCGGAGAGCCCCGGGGGGGAGGAGAGGATGGACCCAAGGAGGGGATAACCCCCTTCCGGACCCGCCTGCATCTAAATTCAAAAAATTAAAAGTTAAATAACAGGAAAATTATGGAACCTGCAAGCGTCAACTGGTAACCGACATATCTATACTCATGACTATGGCCCGTATATAAGAATAACCCATTGAAGCTATTGATTCGTGAGATTTGGAGCAATAGTAAGATATGTTTTGTGAATTCAAAAACGATGATATAAAAATACAAGTATAAGAGATATCTCTCTTCGTAATAGTATACCCTCCCAACTAACCATGCCCCACCTCTGAGACAGAAAATAGGAGGAAGAGGAAAGAGAGAGAGTAAGTGAGTAGGTGTAGGTAGATGCAGAAAGGGTGAGATGGGAAGGGGAAGGGAGAAGGGGGGGGGGGAGAGGAAAGAAGGGAAAAAAAAAAAAAGGGGGGGGTATGAGAAAGAGGAGGAGCATGGGGGGGGGAGGATGGCATAACCCGGCTAGCTATGCAAGACCTATCTAAACCTTATAGTCACAATCATACATGTGTTGTTAACTTAAGAGAGAATCTGGTTGCTGAGTAGGTCCATACTATGGATGAGTGGGATAAGTAGGATATGTCTCCGGGCTCTCAGGTAGAGAAATAGGAAGAGACAGACCGTGTAAATCTGGAGTCAGACATCCAGGCAAGGAAGAGATTCAAATGGGCAGCAGTTCATCCCTGACGAGGTGGTGGGGAAGGGCCCCCAGATCGCGGTCTTGTGCGTTTCCTGCCTGTGACTTGGATCCAAGGTTCTGAGCGAGGTGGGGGTGCTGACAGTGGTTCCCATCCAGGGGTAGGTGGTACCGGAATGTCCAATTCTCTGCAGAAAAATTGAAGATCTTCTGGGTATCGGAGGGTTGTGGACTTTCCATCTTTTTTTGCCGTGAGGCTAAAGGGGAAACCCCAGTGATAGCGAAAGTCATGCTCCCTTAACAGGGTGAGGAGTGGTTGCAAAGATCTTCTTTGTTGGAGGGTGATCCATGAGAGGTCTGGGAAAAGTTGTAGGGAGGCCCCGTCAAAATCAATGGCATGCATGTTTCGCGCCTTTCTCATAATGTCCTCTTTGAGGGTGTAGTTGTGTACCCTGCAGATCACATCTCGCGGGCGGGATCCTGGCCCACGAGGACGAAGAGCTCGGTGTGCCCGATCAAGCTTAACTCGCTGGTGTTCTGGGCGACCTAGAATGCTATTGAAGATGGCTTGCAAAGTCGCATTCAGGTCTTCTTCTTGTGTCGCCTCAGGTAGGCCTCTGACCCTAATATTGTTACGCCTACCTCTATTGTCGAGGTCTTCAAGGTGGCGTTGGAAGTCTCTAAGGGTGGCGGCTTGTGAAGTTAAGCGATCATGTATTTGTGAGATTTCAAATTTAGTGTCGTTTGTTTCTTCCTCTAAGGATGCGACTTTGGTGGACAATTGGTGAAGATCAGTGCGAAGCATGCCAATCTCAGTTCTACAAGTGTCCCGCACTTCTTGAATTAGCATACGGAAGTCCTGTTTTGTGGGCATACAATGAACGTAATCTCGCCAAGATGTACATGCTTCAGGGTCAGGGTCAAAATCTGATACAGTGTGGGCATGGGAGCCCTGCACTACAGCTGAATAGGAAGCTGGCATGGGGGGTCCCCTCTGAGGTGGAATTGAAAGGGGGGTAGTGCTGGAGTGCTTAGCTAGCAATGGGCCCTGCGAGCTCTTCGTGTGTGAATAAGCCCCCTGGGATCCTGATGTCCTTGGGGCCTGGGAAGGTGCTGGAGCCTGGACTGTGTCCCTCTGGAGGGGGGAGAGAGAGGAGGCTCTGTCCCTATGCGGCTGAGAGCGTTGTGGCAGGGAGCGGGGGTCCCATTCTGGAGCATAGGAGTCACAGGAGGGGGATGGCTGGCCGGAGGATAGTGAGGGTGCAGGCCCTATGAGGCATGGGGGGAAAGTCTGCGATAGGCTGCCCAGTATATGGCCTCCGGAGGGGGGGTCGGTTGAGAGGTCAGCAGGGGGGTTCGGAGAGTGGGCAGTGTGTAATTCGCCCTTGGATCCATACCTGTTGCTCCTGTGGTCTGGGGAGGCTTGCAGAGGAGGAGATGGAGAGATTGCAGCGTGTAGCGCCGGCGCCATCTTGGCCTCGTGGTGTCCGGCCGTAGCTCCCTGCCCGAAATACTCGGTAATGAGTGGTGGGGGGACCGAGGAGGAACGGGTAGCATGTCCTCTGGGATCCGGTTCCTTATTTTTGCGCGGTTTGCCCATGATTAGTGGCGGAGAGATGCAGGTTCCAGCTCTATGCAGGCAGGCCGGAGCGGGAGCTTCAGTGAGACACGTCTGCTCGGGAAGCCATCCAAGCCACGCCCCTTTCCCATTAATGCATTTTGATTTTCAAATTTTGTAAATGTTTAAACTTTTTGTTATCATCTAGACATGTTATTACTTTTTTATTGTCATGTTAATACAACTAATAATGGAAGGGAAAAAAATATTATATTAACTTATAAGCCTCATTTACTGCAGTGCAATATGCAACTTGAAAATAAACACACGCCACTTTTCCCTCTGCCAGGTTTACAAAGTATGCCATTCTCTGCGTCTCTATGTCATTTTTCAGACATTTAAAATACTTTGAAGAACAAGTTTGCCACGTTCACAAAAGCCCAAAATTCAGTTTGCTCTATTATAATTTTGTCAGAAAATGGCTGATTATATAGATAACATACAGGTAAAATGGCAAACATATTTTTACGTTGTATATGCTACAGCTCATAAATAGACTCCTTAGAATAATGAGTAAAATACACAAAACAACCATACGTTCCTGTTTCCTGTTTCTGTTCGCTAGACAGTGACATTTCCTTTAGCAATATTACGCTTATTCACTGATTATTTTGGTTGCAAACCATGTCTGCATCCTACTTCCTTTCAATATTTGGAAAGGTTTTCTAACTAATTAACTAACTTAACAACTTACTGCAAGAGCATCAAATTGCCAAGTTTAGGCACCACCCACAGATATAAGATTGCCATCAGTTCCACCCAAAAATCGCTGGTTTGGGCAACTCTCGCCTCATATCTATAAGCATTTTAAAGGGATATCTTCTCCTCCTGCTTGTGCAAGACAGATAAGCTATCAGTGAAGGAAACATCATGATTTGATAAACTAAGCATGATTTAAAGCATTTGTTAACCCCCCCCAAAAAAGTATCCTGTTCCCTTAAAACCACTTGCTGACTGCCGCATGTACATATACTTCCCTACTTTGGGGGTGGATATTGTTGTTATGGCAGCAGCTAGCTGCCATAACCCCGGTATCCCGTTTTTGGCTGATGGTCGGCTATAAGATAAAAGTGGTCTCTGCGGCGGACTCGCCGCAAGATCACTTTTATCGGTGGCAGGAGAGTGCCCCCCCTCCCGCCGTGATCCGGTGCCCTCCGCCGCTTACTGGAGCCGTCGGCAGCGGTGGAGGCAATCGTGTCCTTTCACTAGCTGTGCATGGAGACGAGTGAGGGGAAGATGGCTCCCACCCGTCTCCATGACACTGCAGGGCGGAAGCGACGTCATAACATCACTTCCGCCCATACGTCTTAAAGCCACATTTTTTCAATGTCATTTTTTTCAAATGACTTTTTTTTTTTTATTGCATTTAAGTCCAAATATGAGATCTGAGGACTTTTTGACCCCAGATCTCATATTTAAGAGGACCTGTCATGCTTTTTTTCTATTACAAGGGTTGTTTACATTCCTTGTAATAGGAATAAAAGTGACACATTTTTTTTTTTTTAAACAGTGTAAAAATAAATAAATTAAAGTAAAATAAATAAGAAAAATACTATTTTTTTTTTTTTAAAACGTCCCGTCCCGACAAGCTCACGCTCAGAAGCGAACGCATATGCGAGTAGCTCCCCCATATGAAAACGGTGGTAAAACCACACATGTGAGGTATCGCCGCGATTGTTAGAGCGAGAGTAATAATTCTAGCCCTAGACCTCCTCTGCAATGCAAAACATGCAACCTGTAGAATTTTTTAAACATCGCCTATGGAGATTTTTGAGGGTAAAAGTTTAACGCCATTTGAAACGTGATATGTTGGGTATCAATTTACTCGGCGTAACATTATCTTTCACAATATAAAAAAAATTGGGCTAACTTTACTGTTGTCTTATTTTTTTATTCAAAAAGTGTTTTTTTTCCAAAAAAAAGCACGCTTGTAAGACCACTGCCCAAATACGGTGTGAAAAAAAGTATTGCAATGACCGCCATTTTATTCTCTAGGGTGTTAGAAAAAAAATAATATATAATGTTTGGGGGTTCTAGTAAATAAAAAAAAACTGTTTTAAACATGTAAACACCTAAATTACGAAACAAGGCTGGTCTTTAAGTGGTTAAAGCATGAAAAACAGCGCAGTGCTTGTGCTGTGTAATTTGGTCCCCTGTATCACCTGAAATACCTGGCTGATCCTGCCAGTTTCTACCCTTCCCTCTGTACGCTGACCACGATATATATCAGGGCTGCTGAGCACAGTGGTCAGTGCATGTGCCTCCACCATCCGCTGCTATCTGCAGCTCTCCTCTGTCTCCCTCTGTCCTCCTCCTCCCCCTCCCCTCCATGCCTGTCAGCTCTCACTAGAGCCGCTCTGCTCCTCTCCCCACTGCTTCAAAATGAACTGATCATTATATCATCCCCTCTGTCACATAAAAAGCTGTGTCCTAGTGCCTGTGCTTTATAAAAAAAAGAAAAAAAAAAGAAAACGATTTCTACCTGTTTTAACAGTGTCTTCCAGTGATCATATGACTCCAAGCTCACAGCTCCTCTCCTCCCTGCCTCCCTGGCTGATGTCAGCAGGGGAATCTCGGCCCCACCCACTGGAGATATCAGACGAGGAGAGTTGAGAGCCTGGAGTCACGTGATCACTGTGAGACACTGTTAAAACAGGTAGAAAATACACATTTGTCATTCCTTTAAAAAAGTTTTAGTAGTACATTGGAGAGTCTTTGCATCATCTCAAAAAAATACAGATTTTAAATCCTTGCAGTATACATGGCCTTTTAAGTTAAGAAAGGATCTTCAACTCAGTTGGATCTGAAATTCAAACAAATGTTTAAATCCAGCATAAATGTAAACAGAAAACAGAATTATTTGAAGAACTATACTCTCTCAATAAACATTAAAGGCCAAGTTCACCTTTAAAAGTAAATCATAAATGCACATATTTTTGCAGGTAAAAAGCAGATAGCAGGTGAAATGTCAGGCTCCTGCAGAGACTCCTACAGCTTTCTGCCCACACCTCTGTACAGGCTTTCTGTTTGAAAGCTGTAGGAAGTGTCAATGAACTATGAGAGTGCTCACCAGAGTCCTTGCAGTTCATTGAGGATAACAAGCCATCTGCTGCAGTAAGGGATGGGACTTGTAGTTCATTCATTTACAAATTCCTGTGAATGAATGATGCAGCTGTGTGGGTGGATCTCCGCACAGCCACACTGTTTTTAAATTATGATAGTGGGTGCAGGGAAAAGATCTCCTGCCCGCCGTCATGGGGGGAAAGTGGGGTGCAAGCATGTGCTGTACAGTAAAATGCTACATGATACATCCTAAATACGCATGTAACTAAATGTGAACTTAGCCTTTAAATATTTTTATTCCTTATGCTGTTAGGATTAGTAAATAGATGGGAAGTTATATTACATTTACTTGGTTTAGACTTTGTTTTTTGTTTTTTACATTTCTTACAGTTGCTTCCGGATTTTTAGCCTCTGCCAAAATGATGTCATACATCCCATGAGTCCTCATGGCATTTTTTTTTTCTCTTCATCTGGAGGAGAGGAGGAGATGCTTTCTCTGCTAAGCACACTCTTGTGTATGCATGCCTGAGATAAGGGCATATGGATTCCATGAAGTAAATGCTACATGAATTATCTGCCCCTACTCAAGATGGCCATGGCTAGATAGATGGATGGGTGGGTTTTCTTTAAATATAAAAAATGAATTAAATAGCATTTTCCGTTTGTGATTCTCAGATACAGTTAAGTTCTACTTTAAGATACAAGCTCCTGGAGTACATATAAAATACTGATAAATATATAAATGTAATATAAAAATCATAATACCATGTCCAAATTCAATCAGGCAGTCTGGTTGCAATTTTGCACAGCATACCTGATGTAGTCGTTATTCCTAAGCGCACAAATTTTCAGTAGCCAATATAAAAGAAGAACTTGTTTGCCTTTAGAATTAAGAACAATGTAATTCTTGGGTCATAACTTGACAGATGCTTCAACTGTAACAGAAGTGCTGCTCTAGTGTCTGGACTTTGTGCCTGAAAGACTCTAGTATCACTGCAACATTACTAGTGGCAGAACAACGCACAATAATAACTATAGTAACAATCTCTAACTGTGTTGCATGACATTCTCTAATATCAAATAGCTGGGGAAGTTTAAAATGGTTCTAAATGCGCTCTATGCATTAAGGTAAAAAACCTTCTGCAAGCACCTCCCCCCCAGCCCCCCTAAATACTTACCTGAGCCCGATCTTGATCCAGCAATGTGCATGAGAGCAGAGGCTCTCTTGACACTCTCTCTTCTCATTAGTTCAGACACAGCCAGTGAGAAAGCAGTGGAGGGTGGGGCTGAGCTGCACTCTGTGTCTTATGGACACACAGAGCTGGCTCAGGAGCGAGCACACACAAGTTTGCTATGGGGGCACTCCGCAAGGGGGAGGGACCAGGAGTGCCGGCAGGGGACACCAGAAGAGAAGGATCGGGGCTGCTCTGTGCATTCTATTTGCATTGTAGTGCGTCTATTTTAAGCTGGCCATACATGGCTAAATAAAAAAGACTGAACCGATTCCCCCAGCCACACATTTGAGGCTCCACTGCTGTCACAATACACACATCAGCATTGCAGTCATTGACTGCAGCCACTGGTTGAGTGGCTTTTATCTGACAGGGTGGTTGAGCAGAACTTGATCGATAGATTGACTTCTGTTCAACTGCAGTGGTCACACATTTTCAATCCATCTATGGCCCCTTTTAAGAATGTTCTTTTACACCACAATTTGCTATAGATAGCTAGTCTCAGGACATGGCTGTAAAGAATATTTATGATACTGAATGTCTGCATTGTTCTATTTTGGATGTAATGTGTGAGACTTAAAGTTGTTTTCAGAAGGTTTTTTATCCTAATGCATTCTAATACTTACCTGAGCCCCATCTCGATCCAGCAAAATTTGCACAAGTGTCTCGGTTGTCTGGGACTCTTCCTCCTCAATGGCTGAGAGAGGTTTGCCTGGGTTGTCGTTGGCTCCCGCTGCTGTCAATCAAAGTCAGTGAGCCAATGAGGAGAGAGGGGGTGGGGTCGAGCCACGTCTCCATGTCTGAATGGACACACAGCAGCGGCTCTGCTCAGGTACCCCCATAACAAGCTTCTTGTTGTGGGGCCACTCGGCAGGAGTGGCCAGGAGCCCTGAAAAGGGACCAGAGAAGAGGAGGATCTGAGCTGCTCTGTGCAACCACAGCACAGAGCAGGTAAGTATGACATGTCTCTTTTTTTTAAACAAAAAAAATGAGACTTTAGCATCATTTTATTACATTAATTAATTAATTTATTACATTATTTAATAACTAAATCCAATATTGTTTTTTCCTCTAAAAGACCACTAAAATGTTTTATTGTTTGATGGACAATGTTTTTTTTTTTTTATTTCCTTACACCTTTTCCATTTGAGAAAGTATTCATTTATTTGAATAATACTACATTTTTTCAATCAACACTTAAAATATTAAATATCTTTTTTGTTTAATTTTCCTATACTTGCCCAAAGAATAATGTAATTTATTACAATCAAAAACAAGCCTGTGGTATCATTTTGTTACTCTAACCGTTAGTTTAAAATCTTGTATACAAAATGTGACCATTTGCATCATCAATAACTGTCAAGTTTTATGTTGTTTATGAATCTGCTTCTTGTCTACAGAATCTCTTTACTCAGGGGCATATAGACAGTGCAACCTGTTACCTTCTCCATACAGAAGAATCACATTACAACTCAGAGTGGGATTTGTTATATAATTACATTCTTTTGTAGCTCAAATCTGCC
Organism: Aquarana catesbeiana; assembly: GCF_042186555.1. Taxonomy (NCBI): domain Eukaryota; kingdom Metazoa; phylum Chordata; class Amphibia; order Anura; family Ranidae; genus Aquarana; species Aquarana catesbeiana. The sequence goes on from NC_133328.1 coordinate 516,345,184, forward strand.
ATATGGATCTGACAGATAAAAACATTGCTTGTATAATGTTACTGTTGTGTTTATACAGCTAGGACTTTGGTAATTAATTTTTGTTCCTATGCAAGTACTCATGTCTCTACATGTTTTATATACCATCTCAAATGAATTATTTTGTACTTTTGTAAAGCCGTATGTGTTTTAATATCTATACATTTTATCCCTTTTTGGCTTTTATTTACAGTGAAATGTCCACATGCAGGAATAACCTGAGAGTACAAATATAACTGCACATTTCCTAGCACAGGTAGGCTTAAAGGTGTTGTAAAGGCTAATTAAAAAACAAAACAAAAATAACAAACATGTCTATACTTCCCTGCTCTGTGCAATCATTTTGCACAGAGCAGCCCCGATTCTCTTCTTCTGGGGTGCCCCGCCAGTGGTCCAAGCCCCTCCTCTTCATCGGGTGCCCCCACAGAAAGCCGCTTTCCATTGGGGCATGCATGCAGGCTTGCTCCTGAGTTTCGCTGTAGCGTCCATTGACACAGACAGCTGGACTCAGCCCCCCCTCCAGTGTCACTGGATTTGATTAACAGCAGCAGGAGCAAATGGCTCCCACTGCTATTAATCTGTCTAATAAGGAGAGAGACAGTGGCTGGAGCCGCTGTGGTCGTGCACATCGGTGGATCAGATTGGGCTCAGATAAGAAAAAGGGGGGTCTGGGGGGCAGCTGCAGCACAGAAGGTTTTTCATCCTAATGCACAGAATGCATTAAGGTGAAAAACCTTGAGGCTTTACAATCATTTTAAATGCATTCCAGATCATCTGAACAAGCAAATGCCACTGTAGTTGAAAACCATAGGTATATGTATATTAAAATGTTCAAGTAAAAAATAACAACAAGAATTGTAATAGGTATAATAAAAATGAATGGAAACACTTTTAAAATGCTAAAATAGAAATACACTTAAAGCGGAACTACCAGCAAACATTTTTTATAAAATTTGCTTGGTAAAAAACAGGCCACATGCCCTGAAAATGGCGTGGGTGCCCGTGTCATTGAGGACAAGGATCTCTTCCCCACAACCCTGGGCTGCAGCTGCGGGGGTCTGCAGGCAGGGGGCTTATCCGAATCTGGAAGTGTCCTTTAAAAAAGAGGACCCCCAGATCCCAGCCCCCCTATGTGAATGAGTATGGGGTACATAGTACCCCTACTCATTCACCCCAAAAAAAACTGTTTAGTGTAACAAAAAACATGAGGCAGTTTTTGTCAAGTCTTTTATTGAAAATTAATAAAATCACCCAATGTAGATCCAAGGTCAATCACGATGGCAGTCATTGACCCAGAGCTGACGGAAGCCAGCGTAGGAGGAGAAGCATTTTTTTTGTTCAGTGGGTCGGCGGAGGAAGACATCGTGATTGATGTTGCAACTACCATGGGCGGACATTAGTCATTTTTAATAGAGGACTTGTCAAAAACCATCTCATGCTTTTATTACACTACACTGTTTTTTTTTTTTTTTGGTGAATGGGTGGGGGTACCCCCTACTCATTCACATGCGGGGGCTTCCAGATTCCGATAAGCCCCCCATCCACAGACCCCCCACAACCACAGCCTAGGGTTGTGGGGAAGAGGCCCTTGTCCCCATCAACATGAAGACAAAGAGCTTTGGGGTGGAGGGCTCCAACGCCCCACCCTCCTATATAGAGGGCATGTGGCCTCGTATAGTTCAGGAGGAGGGGGGGCACTCTCGCACATGCTCTGGTATGGATTTTGGGGGGACCCAAAAAATAAAACAAAAAAAAAAAATAAAACAATCAAGCTTCCTATTGAAATTATGTTGGTCATGAAAGCAAATAAGGCCCCTTTCACACTGGTTTGCAGGTGCTATTGTGCTAAAAAAAGCGCCTGCAAACCGACCTGAAAGTGCCGCTGCTTTGTCCCCAATGTGAAAGCCCTTGGGGCTTTCACATTGGAGCTGTGCGCTGGCAGGACGGTAAAAAAAGTCCTCCTAGCAGCATCTTCGGAGCGGTGAAGGAGTATACACCGCTCCTGCCCATTAAAATCAATGGGATACCGTGGCAATACCGCCGGCAAAGCGGCTCTGCAGAGGCGCTTTGCAGTGGTTTTAACCCTTTCTCGGCCGCTAGTGGGGGGTAAAACTGCCCTGCTAGCGGCCAAATACCAACGGTAAAGCGCCGCTAACAATAGCAGCGTTTTACTGCCGACGCCACCCCTGCCCCAGTGTGAAAGGGATCAAAGGCTAAATCAATCGCAGTGAAATAGCTTTCCTTTTTGGGCTCTTTAACACGTTTTTCTAGATAGATCGAGTTCAGATATATATGCCTCCCCTTTGGCATCCATGGGCATTAAACGTATTCACAGGCTTTACAGTAATTAACAGCCCTTCACTGGAAAACTGCCAACTAGTGCAACACCCTTCCTTTGAACACTAACAAAGTGCATAAGTAATTTATGTTGGATTAAATATCCCTTACAGGGACCCTTAAGTAACACAATCATTTTAAACAAGCACCACATGTATGATCTTGCCAAATGAAAATGTCAAACGGTGATACAACCTACTAATCGCACAATCCCTTCTTCTGTGTTTTATGACATTAAATATTATTAAACATGACATGTAAAATAGTTCTTAGATTGTGGCATATGGGAGAAAAATGATTATGTATTTCCAATGAATTCACTTTTTTTAATCATTGTAATGTTCTAATAATTTATAAGTAGACTTTCACAATTGTATGCTGTGCCTTACTTGCATTATAATGCACAATGGGGATGATTTACCAAAGGCAAATAGACTGTGCACTTTGCAAAGTGCAGTTGAACTCTGCAGGTGCAGTTGCTCCAGATCTTAGTAAATGAGGTAAAGCTTCACTTTGCAAAGAGTACCCAATCACATGCAAGGAAAAAACAACAAAAAAACAGCATTTTGCTTGCATGTGCTTGGATGATGGAAGTCAGCAGAGTCTCTGCTCATTTACTAAGCTCTGGAGCCAATGCTCTTGCAGAGTGTAACTGCACTTTGTAAAGTGCACAGTCTATTTGTCTTTAGTAAATCAACCCCATTATGTCTATACATAATGACGTCATATTGTAAACATTGATGTGTAATTTCAATGTGCTTTTGTTAGACAGTGCAGTCAGTATCTCTCCTGAGTAATCAAGTCAAAAAATACATCACAGGCTAAAGACTCTAAAGACTGTGGGGTTGAATTATTAAAGGAAAAATGACTGTGCACTTTGCAAGTGCAGTTGAACTCATTTTCCACCAGAGCTTAGTGAATGTGGTGGAGCTCTGCCGATTTCCATTATCCAATCATGTACAAGCAAACATTCTGTTGTTGTTTTATTTTCCTTGCACTTGGTATCCTTTACAAAGTGAAGCTTCACAGCTTTACCACATTCACTAAGACAGGCAATTCATTATACAATTGTCTTTTCCTTTAGATTTACCAAAATCATATCATATGAGGTCAAACCTAAACAATTTCAATTTGTATGTAATCAGGCAGGCCCTTGCACCACATAGTTGAAGGTAAATCTAAAGGAAATGGAATAAGAAAATTGTATAATGTATGGCCAGTCTGGGTAAAATGAGTGCAACTGCAGTTGCAAAGTGTACAGTCTATTTGCCTTTAGTAAATCAATATTTCTCTTTCTGAAAGTCTATTGACAGAGCTCTATCCATACACATATGCTGAGAGAGGAAGAACAGCAAAGCACAGTCACTGGGTGATGTTACTGAATTTAAAGCATAGAATTCATATTACGGCTACATATACTGTATAACCCAAACATAAAAAACAAGGTATTTAAAACATTAACAATTTTTTTAGGATTATCTATGCTAACTTTTTTTATATTAGGCTACACATTTTTGAAAGTAAAAAAAAATAGGAAAAATGACTTGTAAAAAGTTATGGGAAAAAAGTAAAAAACAGACAGGTGTCGTTTGTACTCATTTTCCCCCACTCGCAGGATTAACATTTTTTTCTAATGTTACAATTTTGTGTTTGTACCTTTGTTTGTTGTAAAAAGAAAACAATAACGGCTTAAAGACTACAAGGGCCTAAGTGGAATGTAGCCAAGAGCCAAAGAAAAGAATGGTACACGGAGCCATTGTACTCTCTCCTTCAGCACTGTGCCAACTCATCTTCTAGCCCATTATATGAAATTTAATTTAACCTGCTATGCAATTAATTCAGATGTTCAGCCTATTTTTCTCATGGCAGAATCACTCACACAATGCCTTATTTAAATATTAATCAGTCCTCTTTCAATTAGGACTAATTTGCTTCACAGGGTTTCTCTCATCTTCTGATTGCAGAAAAATGGAGGTAACTTGCAACGTTTGAGTATAATTAACATGGTATTTTTATAATACTGATACATCAAATAGGACCTTAATGAACCCCGCTGATTCCATTTAGTAAAGCATGCCTCAAAGTTATAATCAGGAGAAAAGCCACTGCCATCTGTTTAAAATACTAAAGAGCAGGATTTAAGCAGAATTGTTTCTCATAAATGCCTACTACACAGGTCTAAAAAGTCACTTCTAATACTGACTAATTGCTGTTAAATCGAAATGTATTTTTTATGTATGTAAACAGCCATATTATTTTATTTGCATCACCTTCTTATTCTGCTTTGCTGTGGATATGTAAAATGATCAACTCATTTAACTATATTTTTTTCCAATGCAAACAAGGAAATTTGATCCTCAGTGCACCCAGCCAGGTTTTTAATACATCTGCCATGTGGATAACCTCTTTTTAATGTTTGCAGAACATGTAGAATTAAATCGCAATAAAACCAGATAACATGCAAGTACATTGGCATATGCTGTCCGTTTGTTAGTCACTGTATGCAAAAGGTAAACAACTTAACATTTACACAAGGATAATTGTTCACAAAATGTTCCATCTGCTCTGGAGAAGGTTAAAGTTCATTTGGGTGTTTTGTGCTGGTGTAGCTAGGGAGCAGTAGTAAAGCCTGCTTATTCATGTGGCTAAAAGTGGCCAATCAGACTTTGAAGTGGATACTTTTTTATTTTTAGCCTCCTCCCCTGTGCTTGAAATGTTTTTTTTTTTTAATGTCTACCTATCCTCCCTACGCTCCAGTGCTGTCCCCAGCTTCCTTCTTAATCCTTCTTAATCCAAAGTCGGCAATCCCTTTTGGGCAGAAGGACAGCCATTTCATTCTGACAATTTCCTGTGAGCCCAGTCTGTCAATCATACATCCCCTAGGGGGGGCACATCATCATGCAGGTTGGATTCACAGTACTCTAGAACTACCACTCCAATTCCAAAAAAGTTGGAATGCTGTATAAAATCGACATAAAAACAGAATACAATGATTTTCAAATCTCATAAACTGATATTTTATTCACAATAGAAAATAGAATATCTCATTATTAGACTGAAAAAATACCATTTAAAAAAAACATAAAGGTCATTTTAAAATTAATGGCTGAAACACGTCTCAAAAAAAGTTGGGTCAGGGCAAAAAAAAGCTGGCAAAGTAAGAGGTACTAATAAGAAAGAGCTGGAAGAACATTTTGCAACTAATTAGGTTAATTGGCAACAGGTCAATAACATTGAAATGGGAAAAGATACGTGTCACACAGGGTGGCACTGTGAGCACATCAAAAATATATTGTGCCACATCCTCACTAGGACCCAAAATTGAAAAATGCAAGAAAATACGGACTTTTTAGGCACAGAAGCTACAAACTAAATATATTTAAAATGCATAATTTTACTGAAAATACATAAAATCACAAGTTAAAAGTTAATATTATCAACAACAAAAACAGATGCTATGTTTTTTCTCAGTAGATTATTACTTCCCAAGGGTTTTCTGAAACATCTCAACCTCTCATTTTAGAGATAATATACAAAGTGTAACTTAGTAGTAACACTTCTAAGTCGGGGGTTGCGCAACCCAGGATAGCTATATCTGGCTCAACATGTTTTGCGACAATGCTCATCTTCACTAAAGTAAGTATGGCTTGGGTTCAGAGACCTAAATCATTCCTCAAAGCCAGGGTAGGGCCTCAAAAGGTTAAATCTGGTCATCGATTCTCCGGTCAGATGTTCCCAAAGTAGAGTGCAGAGTAGACTCCTACCACAGTGCATCAAGGCTAAGCCAGAGTATAGGAGCCATGAAAAATACAACAATAGACCATCAAGCTAACAGACTGCACAATATGAACAGCTGCATTGCTAGCAATAGATACAAAGATTACCACTCGCCAGCTTAATAGGACATTTGGACCTGTGATACTGATCCTGTCCAAAAACGAACTCCCCAAAGCACCCTGCCTGTCTCATACCCCGAACTGATTTAACAAAAGTGTAGCGCTAAAGGATAACGTGCCTAGCGCAATGTGCATAAGTGAATTTAGACAGCATTAAAAATAAGAATTATAAATACAATAGATGAATAGTGAATACACTGATATAGAAAGTCATTCAGCGATATCTATAAATGGTGATAAATATAAGCAAATATATTCTATATTCTCAGTCTGAATGCAGCTTGCAAACCATATACAGGGATTGTGATGAAACAGACAAACTGGAACTCAAAAAACGAGATAACGAAAGTGTCCATAAACAATATTAGGTGTAGATAAATTCCCCGTCTGAATGAGGATGAAGGTAAGTCTTGCAAACAGTGAATTATTTATTTATTTCAGGTACTTATATAGCGCCGTCAATTTACGCAGCGCTTTACATATACATTGTACATTCACATCAGTCCCTACCCTCAAGGAGCTTACAATCTAAGGTCCCTAACTCACATTCATACATACTAGGGACAATTTTAGACAGGATCCAATTAACCTACCAGCATGTCTTTGGAGTGTGGGAGGAAACCGGAGTACCCGGAGGAAACCCACGCAGGCACAGGGAGAACATGCAAACTCCAGGCAGGTAGTGTCGTGGTTGGGATTCGAACCAGCGACCCTTCTTACTGCTAGGCGAGAGTGCTACCACTACACCACTGTGCCGCCCAATACATCAGATTGTGAAAAGAACCACCACCGAATAAAGGGGAGGCTTACCGGAAAGTTTGAACACGTCAGGGCATACGCTCTGCGTGTCAAACAGACTTATATATAGTGGAATGCACTCTGGACCGATGTCCTCAGGCAGGTGTCCCCCAAAGACGGCCAAGTTGAAATCACAGGGGATGTAGTGCAACAAGCAAACCGGAGCTTAGACAGCCGTTTAATAGCCAAGTGTCTGCAATTGCATACCCCGAACTGCCCTCCCCTATATATGTGCCCTGACTAAGACACTCGCACCAGCCTAGTGGCTGGCTTGTGACATCATCTGAACCAGCCAGTACAAGCTGAGCATGTCCCCACCCATGCATACGTGCCATCACCATCAGCATGACTAGTGGCCACAGGGAAGCATACAGGACAATGCTAAACCACATACTGCATCTATGACAACACCATTGTTCTGAAGTAGAAGCGTCTGGGTGTTTAACTGGGCTGCCTGCAGTCTAGACCTTTCCCCAATTGAAAATATTTGCTGCATCTTGAAAAGAAAAATGTTACAAAGAAGGACCCAGGATTGTTGAGCAGTTACAATCCTATATCAGGTAACAATGGGACAACATTCCTCCCTCAAAACTCCAGAAACTGGTCTCAGTTCCCCGATGTTTACAGAGTGTTGGTAAAAGTAGAGGGGATGCTACATTGTGGTAAACACACCCTGCCCCAACATTTTTGTGATGTGTTGCTGCCATCAATTTCAAAATGACCTTATTTTTTTCTTAAATGGTACATTTTTTTCAGTTCAAATATATGATATGCCCCTGTTTTGTTTACGCCTATACCAATTCATCTGTTTTCATATCCGACATTTTGATTGCCAAGTGAATAGTTGATAGTTTTGTTCTTTGTTTTTTATGTCTTTTGTTTTATCTTATAAGCCTGGGTATGCCCAATATGCTTTGCTTTGTACCTTAACCTCAACATACTTTAATAAAGAGTATCTTTTAAAAAAAATATATATAAATATATCTATATATATCTGTCACAGACCTAGCCGGGACAGAGGCTGTTGGAGAGGACTGTATGCAAGCCTGTTGCCTTTTGATTATGGGCCCTAGCATTTGGGGGAATGGTGCTCTCTGTGAGCTGTATGCCTGGGGACCCTGGGGTTGGTGTTACGTCGGATTCAGCTCCATGTCCCCCCCAAAACACACAGACTCTGGAACCCGTTATATGCCATATTAGAATGATAAGACTGAATTATACTGTTGGGACACATACTGTGAGGAGATGCTAATTTCATCAACTCCACTCACCTGTCTGATGTCAGCTATAATGTGTTTAATGTAAATAAGTTTAGTCTAGGTTCTAAGGGTATTCAACTCATTGTTGTTTGTTATAATTAACCCTGTGTTGATGTTTATGGTAATGTGTGTAAATTGAATGAGCTGATCACATTGTCCTCTATACAATGTAGGAGACGGGACGACTCCTATTGGAGCTCATGTTAATTAGGTTAGCTTTGAGTCATCCTGGTGTATAAATGTGTGGGAGATCTCAAATAAAGGGTAGTTCTGATGTACTCCAAGACTGGTGTTGTCTAGTTCTTGGGGGTTCCTATAGCCAGATCCATTGGACTCGTGTTCCAGAACTTAGGAAGCGGTATACTGACGGAAACACTCAAGCGGAGTGTGGGACGTTCCGTGACATTGGTGGCAGCAGTGGGATAGCTTCCTGAAGTCTGGGACATCCAAACCTCCAACTGGATCCAAGATCAGCATAGCAGACTTCAGTCACCCCAGCAGAGATATGGACCTGGCATCAGAATTCCCGGGGCTGCTGCGGATCATCCTTTCTACGTACACCAGGACTGTGTCGGAGGATGAATACCTGGAGCTCAGGCAGCTGATTCGGGTGGAGCTCTGGATTGCAGCCCTCCGTCTCGCTGGTATAAAACAGGGCAAGTGCTTTCCAACCCAAGAGCAACGGGCCAGTGAGCAACGGGCATTGCGGATGGCATTCCTGGGAGAGCAGCCCCAGGAGCAATGGGTGACTGAGTTGGACAGGTTGGTCCAGCAGGAGATAGAGCTGGACAATCATTATCGGGCTCTGCAATGGCACGCAGAGGAGGGATATTTAGGGGAGACAACAGAATGCTCTCCGGAGGGATATGACTTTGGCGGCCCTGGATTGCTGTGGGAGAACCTTACAGATCTTTTTATGTTTGGCGATGAAGGGGAACCTGACCTTGAGGACCTGAGAGACTATAGAGAGTCTATGCTCGGTCTTGCAGGGGTCTCAGAGCTCAAACCTGATCTGGACCATTTGCTAAGGAAGGAACAGCATCTGGAAAGGGCATACAGGAAACTGCTAGAACAAGTTCAGCAGCATGCCAGAGAATCGGCAGTGGAAAATCCGGAGATTGCCGTCCCCAAACCTGAAGTGCTGACAACAGGGCAGAGCTCTGCTAACCTCTGCCCAGAAATGATAGCATCTTCTGGGTTCCATGGACAGGAGATGGTGAACCTCTATCCCCAGACATCAGTTGCAGAGACATGGGATTTGATAGACTTTTCTGCTGAGGAAAAACAACCTGATGAGCCTCCAGCAGAAGAGCTGCTATCAGGGCCAAAGTTCACTGTGTTCTGCCCAGCACCAACAGTGGCTTTGGCCTTCTTGAGAGAAGAGGTAGTCGGCCTTTCTCCCACAACACTGACAGGGACATGTGATTTTCTGCCAGCAGCATCTATGGAGTTAAAACAAACTTCTCCAGCTGAAGATCTGGTAACTGAACAGAGGGTCCAAGACCTCTGTCCCACACTTTTACCAATTCCAGAGACTGGGGATTTAATAGACGTTTCTGTAGAGGAGGAACCACCTGGAAAACCCCCAGCAGAAGTGCTGGCAACCGGATAGAGGGTCCAAGACCTCTGCCCCACACCTGCAGCAATTGTGGAGGCTCAGGGTGAGAAGATGGCAATCACTTCCCAGCAGCAGATACAGGGGGAGAAGGGAGAGGAGGTGTGTGTTGTCCCTCCCCAACAGTTGGCCAGGGTGGAGGAAGTGGGCTTTCCTCCCCAGCAAAGATCCGTGTACCTGGGAGACAGTACCATCGACATGTCATCCCAGCAGCCAGATGAGGGAATGGAAAAGGAAGCAGCCGGCTCACCTCCCCAATGGCTGCTACACAGTTTGGGAGTGGAGGAAGCCAGCCTCCTGCCCCAACAGTTAGCCGGAGCAGAGGATGCGGAGTCCCCAGCAGAAGTGCTGGCAACAGGGCAGAGTGCTACCAACCTCTGCCCAGCACCGGCAACAACTACAGAGTTCCAGGGAGGCGGGGCAGTCGGCCTCCCTCTCCAACAGTTAGCCGGAACAGATGGTGTGGGGTTTCCAGCAGAAGGGCTGGCAACAGGGCCGAGGACTGCTGGACTCTGCCCTCAACTAACAGAGGATGGATTTCCTGTGAAGGTGGATGGGACTTCAGTCTCCACCTGTATACTCCAGGGATGGTGGGCAGGCAGCCCCGATCCCCAACAGCATGACAGAGTGAGCCCAGACACCCTGTCTTCTCTCCAGCGGCAGAAAGGATTCCAGGGAGAAGAGCCAGTCCAGGCCTCTCCCCAGCGGCAGATATGTTCTCTGAGAGAGGCAGAGGTTGGCTGGGTGAGTAATACTCTGTTTGGAACAATTTGTTTGGGGTACTGTGTGGGTACAGGCAGTAGAGGACTGGAACTATGGACTAACTTCGGAGTAAACCCGTCTGGGGTCTCCTCCTGTGTTAGTCTCCTGCCGAAAGGGGAGAAATGTCACAGACCTAGCCGGGACAGAGGCTGTTGGAGAGGACTGTATGCAAGCCTGTTGCCTTTTGATTATGGGCCCTAGCATTTGGGGGAATGGTGCTCTCTGTGAGCTGTATGCCTGGGGACCCTGGGGTTGGTGTTACGTTGGATTCAGCTCCATGTCCCCCCCAAAACACACAGACTCTGGAACCCGTTTTATGCCATATTAGAATGATAAGACTGAATTATACTGTTGGGACACATACTGTGAGGAGATGCTAATTTCATCAACTCCACTCACCTGTCTGATGTCAGCTATAATGTGTTTAATGTAAATAAGTTTAGTCTAGGTTCTAAGGGTATTCAACTCATTGTTGTTTGTTCTAATTAACCCTGTGTTGATGTTTATGGTAATGTGTGTAAATTGAATGAGCTGATCACATTGTCCTCTATACAATGTAGGAGACGGGACGACTCCTATTGGAGCTCATGTTAATTAGGTTAGCTTTGAGTCATCCTGGTGTATAAATGTGTGGGAGATCTCAAATAAAGGGTAGTTCTGATGTACTCCAAGACTGGTGTCTAGTTCTTGGGGGTTCCTATAGCCAGATCCATTGGACTCGTGTTCCAGAACTTAGGAAGCGGTATACTGACGGAAACACTCAAGCGGAGTGTGGGACGTTCCGTGACAATATCTATATATATATATCTATATATATAGATATATATAGATATATATATATATATATATATGTTTTCTATTTTCTATTGTGAATAAAATATGCTAAAATATGGGTTTACGAGATTTGTAAATCATTGCATTCTGTTTTTATGTAGATTTTATACAGTGTCCCAACTTTTGTGGTAAATGCTTTAGTTATGCCTTCAGACAGTATCCATGTATCTCATATTTTTATTTTTATTTTTTACTACAGTAGCTACTTCAGCAGTTACAACGCATTTCCACTTGCCACCAAAATTTTTCGGGTAGTCAAGCAAAAGGTGTATTAATTCATGTCACAGGAGTGGGCAACTACATAGCAAATGAGATTTAATGTGGAGAAATGTAGGGTAATGCACTTGGGGGCTAAGAACATAAAAGCAAACTACTCAATAGGGGGAGAACCTCTGGGGGAATCAAGGATGGAGAAAGATCTGGGGATCCTAGTAGATGACAGACTGTTCAATAGCATGCAATTTAAAGTGGCACCTACCAAGGCCAGCAGAATTTTAGCGTGCATAAAAAAGAGAAAAATACTCCAAAGATAAAACTATAATCCTGCCACTTTATAAAACTCTGGTCAGACCACATCTGGAATATTCCGTCCAGTTCTTGTCACCAGTCCTCAGAAGGGATGTGCTGGAGCTGGAGAGAGTTCTAAGAAGGGCAAAGAAATGAATAAGGGGACTGGAAGACCTTAATTATGAGGAGCGACTACAAGCACTACATTTATTCTCACTGGAGAAGAGATGCTTGAGAGGGGACATGATAGTGATTTACAAATACCTCAATGGTGATCCCAGCGTAGGAAAAAAATTATTGAGTCTCAGGGAGTGTAAGAGGACATGGGGCCACACAATGAGATTGGAAGAGAAGCAGTTTAACCTTAAAGGGGTTGTAAAGTCAGATTTTTTTTTTATCTTAATGCATTCTATGCATTAAGAAAAAAAGCCTTCTGTGTGCGGTAACCCCCCTCAGCCCCCTAACACTTACCTGAGGTCCCTCTCTGTCCAGCAATGTCCACGAATGTCTCAGCCATCCGAGATTCTCCCTCCGGATTGGCTGAGACACAGCAGCGATGCCATTGGCTCCCACTGCTGTCATTTAAAGTCAGCTAGCCAATCAGGGGAGAGAGGGGATGGGGCCAGGCCGGGGCTCTGTGTCTGAATGGACACAGGGAGCTGTGACTCGGCTCATGTGCCCCCATAGCAAGCTGCTTGCTGTGGGGGCACTCAACAGGAGGGAGGGGCAGGGATAGCAGAAGAAGCACCTGAGAAGAGGAGGATTGGGGCTGCTCTGTGCAAATCCACTGCAACAGAGCAGGTAAGTATAACATGTTTGTTATTTTTATAGGAAATAAACAAGACTTTACAATCACTTTAAGCTGCACAGGGGGTTTTCCACTGTCAGGGCAATAAGGAAGTGGAACTCTTTTCCACAAGTGGTGGCATCTGCGGGGAGTATTGATATTTTTAATAGAGACTCTTGGACATGCATTTTAAAGAACACAACATACAGGGATATACGAAATGATTATAGACACTGGCACATGTACACACACACACGTTGAACTGGATGGACTATTGTCTTTATTCAACCTTACCTACTTTGTATCTATGTAAAATAGCAGCTTGTTCTGACATACCAGCATTTTTGCACCTTATAGTTGAATTGCCCATGCACTCCATCCCTGCTTATCAGCTGTTGCAGAGAGTGGAAAAGGACTTTTTCATGTCAAAGAAGATATTAGGAATGGCAGGAAGGTCTGCCAACATCACAACAGATGTGAATTGACTATGAGCATTGAGAACTGGTCTGCTTTGAACTCTCTCCTGGGCAGATCATTTTGCTCATCCATAGTTGCCTTGACTGTCTACAGTCATCCATAGATATCCATAAATAACAATGAAATATTCACACAGATACATCTTTTCATATGTCTAAAATTACAATGCAGTGACTGGCAAAGCTTAGACATTCCTGCTGGGTAAAATAGATAATTCAAAGACCCATACAGAGATAACAAAACAAGTTAAGAAATAAATACACACTACAAAGTTGATAATTTTACCAGCCTGCATCACAATATCAAATTTGGCAGAAAGTTAACAAAAGTGCTGGAGATAGGTGTCCTTATATCAACATATTGAGTTTTTAGGTTATATATTTTATCACAAATACATTTCATTATTTCCAGAAATACCATTTTGCAAATTGTTTACATATATTTATATAAACTGACATAAATATTCGACATATTACCAGTTGTTATTTATTTTTACTGTAGTGTACTTTGTACTTTGGTACTGGAGTTCACAAGGCCACATCATTAATTCTTTAGGCGGTAATGGACCTCTTAGATGTCTTCCTATACCTTTACAAACAATTGCACAGTTTATATTAGCCTTCAAAATTAATTCCTTCATCTACTGTTCCCTCCACCATTTGTGCCTCCTCCACCTCCCATACCCATTTCCTTTATCCCACATGCCCGAATCCAAACCCCCAGATCTTATCTGTACTATTTTGTTAAACAAAAATCTGCACCACCAAATATTCAATTTAAAATAACAGGCATGAAGCTGAGTTAACAGTGTTTTCACGTCTTTAAATGTCTGGCTGAGCTGAGACAAGCTCTTTCCTCTGACACTTTGGGGTTGTTTACTAAATGCAAATAGGGTTTTCATTTTGCAAGTGAAGTTGTGCTTTGGAAGGGAAAGCTTGCTCACACTTGTATGTGCTACCCACATAGATAAATACAGTGCAAAGCTACAAAAAAAATGTTAAACAGCTTATATCATCCTCCTGTGCATAATAGGCTGTTCAAGTAAATTTGCACTTTTGCAAAAAATCTTTCCCTTAGCGTACTTTATGTGGTGAAGCTCTGCTGGCTTTCATTATCCAATCATGTACAAAAATGCTATTATTTGTCTTGCAAATGATTGGGTGTTCTTTGCAAAATGAAACTTCACCACATTCACTAAACTCTAGGGAAAATTCCCTTGCAAAGCTCAACTTCCCTTATAATATGAAAAACCTATGTTCCTTTAGTATATCAACTTTAGCATTTGAATGTTGGGCCTCCCATACATTTTGTCACGAAAAAGCAGAAATAGTCATTCTCTATGGCATTATTAAGATGCAAACAGTGAGGTAGATTTAAAGTGTATCTAAACACAAAAGCAAAAGTTAAACATATTGCAGTAAACCATTCCTTCAATGTGGTAGCTGCATTTGTTTTCACTTGGTAATTCTGCACATAACACACTTCATGTCCTTGGGTGGCTATGATTACTCTTTTCACTACATCTATGGAGGGAGCCAAGGTTGTCACTAAGCTGCTGATTTGGATCACTAACCACTCAATTCACCCCTAATTTCCATTGCATAGAATAGCTTATTATGTAGTTTACAGAAAGTAGCTGGGAAAACTGATAATATTGTTTTACATCAGTTCAGTGCGCAGAAAGTTGCAGTTATATTTCTGTACTCTTGAAAATGTACTTATCCTGAAAAAAGAAAACTACAACTGCAACCACCACATCTAAGACCTGCTTGGCTGCAATATATTATACCTTAGTTTTAAAATTTAGATATTTTTTAAAGCTGATCTCTATGTTTCAATTCAATTATATAAAGTTCATACGAACCTAGCTGGTCCAACATATTTACTTCATTAACAATTCCAGTAGCTGCGTGCACTGTATGACTTGTATATAACCTCAGCTACACCAAGTATACAGGACTATGTTCTGGTAGTGGGACAAGAACTTCCCATTCTGCTCCCAAAACAAAATTGTATGCCTAACTACTCAGCCATTCATAGGAAGCTTTATATTCTATGAATGTACAGCATCTCACAAAAATGAGTACACCCCTCACATTTTTGTAAATATTTTATTATATCTTTTCATGTGACAACACTGAAGAAATCACACTTTGCTAAAATGTAAAGTAGTGAGTGTACAGCTTGTATAACAGTGTAAATTTGCTGTCCTCTCAAAAAAAGGCAACACACAGCCATTAATGTCTAAAAGTGAGTACACCCCTAAGTGAAAATGTCCAAATTGGGCCCAATTAGCCATATTTCCTTCTCGGCTTCACGTGACTCGTTAGTGTTACAAGGTCTCAGGTGTGAATGGGGAGCAGGTGTGTTAAATTTGGTGTCATCGCTCTCACTCTCTTATACTGGTCACTGGAAATTCAACATGGCACCTCATGGCAAAGAACAATCTGAGGATCTGAAAAAAAGAATTGTTGCTCTACATAAAGATGGCCTAGGCTATAAGAATATTACCAAGACCCTGAAACTGAGCTGCAGCACAGTGGCCAAGACCATACAGCGGCTTAACAGGACAGGTTCCACTCAGAACAGGCCTTGCTATGGTCGACCAAAGAAGTTGCGTGCATGTGCTCAGCATCATATCCAGAGATTGTCTTTGGGAAAGAGATATATGAGTACTGCCAGCATTGCTGCAGAGGTTGAAGGGGTGGGGGTCAGCCTGTCAGTGCTCAGACCCTACGCCACACACTTGTATCAAATTGGTCTCCATGGCTGTCGTCCCAGAAGGAAGCTTCTTCTAAAGATGATACACAAGAAAGCCCGCAAACAGTTTGCTGAAGACAAGAAGACTAAGGACATAGATTACTGGGTCCATGTCCTATGGTCTAATGAGACCAAGATAAACTTCTTTGATTCGGATGGTGTTACGCGTGTGTGGCGGCAACCAGGTGAGGAGTACAAAGACAAGTGTGTCTTGCCTACAGTCAAGCATGGTGGTGGGAGTGTCATGGTCTGGGGCTGCATGAGTGCTGCTGGCACTGGGGAGCTACAGTTCATTGAGGGAACCATAAATGCCACCATGTACTGTGATATACTGAAGCAGAGCATGATCCCCTCCCTTCAGAGACTGGCCGCAGAGCAGTATTCCAACATAAAGGCCCCAAACACACCTCCAAGACGACCACTGTCTTGCTAAAGAAGCTGAGGGTAAAGGTGATGGACTGGCCAAGCATGTCTCCAGGCCTCAACCCTATTGAGCATCTGTGGGGCAATCTCAAACAGTAGGTGGAGGATTGCAAGGTCTCTAACATACACCAACCCTGTGATGTCATCATGGAGGTGTGGAAGAGGACTCCAGTGGCAACCTGTGAAGCTCTGGTAAACTCCTTGCCAAAGAGGGTTAAGGCAGTGCTGTAAAATAATGGTGGCCACACCCAATAATGACACTTTGGGCCCAATTTGGACAATTTCACTTAGGGGTGTACTTACTTTTGTTGCCAGTGGCTTAGACATTAATGGCTGTGTTTTGAGTTATTTTGAAGGGACAGCAAGTTTACACTGTTATACAAGCTGTATACTCACTACTTTACATTGTAGCAAAGTGTTATTTCTTCAGTGTTGTCACATGAAAAGATATAATAAAATATTTTAAAAAATGCAAGGGGTGTACTCACTTTTGTGAGATACTGTATACAAAGCTTCCTCTGATTTTATGATGCGGAGAGGCAGAATAATGACGTCACAAACTCCCCTGCAGCCAATCAGAGGAAGCTCTGTATTCATCTACAGAATACAAAGCTTCTTCTGAATGGCTGAGCAGTGCTCAGCCTAACTCGAGATGGGAAGTTCTCGCCCCACTGCCAGAACGCGGCTCTGTACACTGTATGTAGTTGAGGCCACCACAACTGTTAATGAAGTAAATAGTTAATTTGGACCAGCTTGGTTAAAACAAACTATTAAGGGTTAAGTGAAACATGGAAAAAATAAATACATGGTCTACAATAAAATATATTGCTTGTATTGCCTCTCCTACAATCAATCAGTGAAACTCATAAAAGCAGTTGCAACTCTGATAACATTTTTATTCTTGGTTGCCAGTTATGTAGTAAAAGTGATTTTGGTGGCTGTAAAGCCACCCAGTCACATCTATATGTGAATGAGGGTGCCGTTATCACATCTAAATGTGAATGAGGGTGCTGTTCCATCTATATGTGAATGAAGGTGCTGTTATCACATCTAAATGTGAATGAAGGTGCTCTTCCAGCCTCCTTCAGCTGACATTCCTCCGTCATATGTCCTGGGTTTACCTGTCCCTCCCAGGTGCCTGGAACCACCATGCGGGATATCAGAATGGTGAAGAAGTATGCACCTGAAAGCACTCAGCTGTAAACACATCTAGGTTCACAGCTATCAGACCTCAGATGCTAAAGTCTGTGCTTGATCAGCTACAACTGAATGCAGAGGTGACATTTGGGATCTAATAGACCCCTGATGTCTCCATATAGAGAACTTTTCACCTGCATCAAGCTATCACATATGCTGTGATCCCCCTTGCGACAAGATAAAAAAAACACCCCCCGACGCACAACCACATACAAACACACATGTCAGGTGTGCACGCATTCAGAAACAACAACTGCAACACACATCACTGTGTACACCATAGTGAGAGCAATAATTCTAGGGCCAACATTTACCATTAACTTTAACTGATGTGCTGTAAAGGATTTTAAAACATCGACAATTTTGAGGCCACGCACAATTTTGAGGCTTGACATATTCTATTTATTTGATGCAACCTCATCTTTTATATTTTATTAAAAAACTGGTATTGTTTTGTGTTCGTGTGTACTACAATTATTTTGAGTGTATTCTTCACAAAATTTTAGATTTCATAAGATAAACAGTAGTGCAATTATGGCGTGACATAAATAATTGCAACTAGAGCCTTTTAACCACTTAAGGACCAAGCCTCTTTTTGAGATTTGTTGTTTACAAGTTAAAAACAGTTTTACAAGCGCACTTTTTTTGGAAAAAGTACACTTTTTTTAATTAAAAAATAAGACAACAGCAAAGTTAGCCCAGTGTTTTTTATATTGTGAAAGATAATGTTACGCTGAGTAAATTGATACCCAACATGTCACGCTTCAAAATTGTGCCCGCTCGTGGAATGGCGGCAAACGTTTACCGTTTATTTTACCTTTTATTTTTTATTTTTACACTGTTCTGTTAAAAAAAGTGTCACTTTTATTCCTATTACAAGGAATATAGAGGAACTAGATGTAAACATCCCTTGTAATAGAAAAAAAGCATGACAGGGCCTCTTAAATATGAGATCTGGGGTAAAAAAAACCTCACATCTCATATTTACACTAAAATGCAACCGTGTGGTGGTCCGGAAGTGGTTAATTGGACAGGGTCTCTGCTTTCAGAAAATATATAATGTGTAAGATAATCTTTAGGTCTAAAATGTGTATGTATGCAAAAAAATTGCTCCAGTAAAAGGGTTAAATAAATTTAAATTTGAGTAGAACTTGTTGAGACTCAGTATGGCAATAATGAGCAGATCTAAAAGACATTTCAATGGTGTTGCTGAAGCCTCTGTGCGAATTCTGTTCTTTGATAAGTCATAACAAAGGATAAAATAACATGCTGCATCTAAAGGATACAATCTTTTTTCAAAGCCTACTGTGGCAAGTTAGTTACACGATATAAACATGGCTTTTATACCATCATACAGACTAGTATCTTGAAAGCTGATTGGCACTTAATTTCATAACTGTGCAGGGCTGAACAAAAAAATACTGTTAACGAACAGGCCCCGCCAGAACACTCCGGTCAGTGCTCTCAGCCAATGGCTGATTGGGAACTGATCAGCAGACCTTTCAGTCATGCCCTATTGACAGAAGCTGGCTACTGTCCGACCAGCTGCAGTACACACGGGCCGAATGCCGGCCGGTTTCTATTGAACCGGTCAATGCAGCCTGACATTTGGCCCGTTGTGCGTACTAGGCTTTAGACAGTAACTGGCTGCAAAGAGGCTGCAAGGGATCCAGTAAGCAGCACATTAATGCAACAAAAGTAAAAAAAAAAACCTCATGGTGACTGCTTTCTAAATTCCACTGTATATGTAATGCTCAATTTTGCTGTGAATTCTCATCCTCTTGCATCTATGTCTGCCAAGACTCTGAACTGACAATCAAAAAGTAGTGGAATGTCTAATATTATCTATCATAAATAATCACTTAAAATGAGCCATGGTAGAGGCAAGCTCTGTCGCCAGAAGTCAGAATGGCCCAATATTTTACCATAAATGCAAGGTAATAGAGGCTTGCAATTATATTTCAGCAGTATTTTTTTTTTTTTTTACAGCATAACTTTAAACATCCCCTTAGCTTAGAATAATTGGATTGGATTGGATTTTTAATTGGATTGGCACTCTACTTGAATTCTTACATGATGCTACCTTGGCTTAAAAGAAAATGTACATAAAAAACTGACTTGTCTGCCATTACAGATGAAGCATTAATAAATGAATGAAAAAAATGTTAATAAAGGTAAAGCATCATGCAATACATGATAAGGTCTAGATTACCCAAAATACATATACAAATATTGCTGCCTGAGCAAACTGCTATGGGTCAGATAAAACACATTTATTATATTAAACCTTATGAATGCTTTATGATTAGCTGAATATTTGATCAATTTAAACCACAGCCATGCATACAGCAGTGAATAATTTGATGTCTGCTTATACATGAAAGAGCATAATATATTAGAATATATAGAATTTAAAGAACGTTTTATTAAGAGCCGATTGCTTCTTTGTATATACTGTAGTATACAGTAAATATCTATGAACAGATTGGGCCCTTACTGATTTTCTCTCATGTGGATAATTTTTGTATGTATTTATTTGTATAGCATTTGTATTTTAAAGGGGCAAACAAGGAGTAGAGTACAACATTCCAAAAAACGGAATAATACAATAAAATGTAAAATGTTTTCATGCCTCGTTCCCATTTCAATGTTTTAAATGGTATGCATTTTTAACTGGTTTGTACTGAAAAGCAAACCTTACACATGTATTAACACCATTGTGCACCTCCAATGGCTGACGTAGTGGAGACACTCTCACCAGCACAAATGATGGAACCCAACTTTTCATATCTCGAATGCTGGAATGTTATTTCCTATTAATTCTGCATTTACCTCCTGGTTTTGTCCTGGTTCTTGTTATGGCTGTTACAGATAGCTGCACTGCCACTTCAAAGCTGTGCAGAAAGTGTATGATCTGTCCACAGAGAAGGAAAACCAGTTTACACATGGCCCAGAGCTTAGCTAAAGAGCAAACAAAGTTGCCTACAAGCAGCTTTTTAATGATTCAAGAGCCCTCTTCTTGGGCACTGTATCCAGAGATACATACCAGAACTTGTGAAGATTTAAGCCAGGCACTTGCTGCACTAAGCTTTACCTCCACCATTCAAAAATCCAATGCAAAAGCCTGTATCACTATTGCCTGGCATTGGACTACTGAGTAATGGACTGGGGCAAAGCACCAGAAGGGTGCAACTAAGGCTGACGTAGGTTGGACAAGTCAAACTCTATACTCTCCAAACACAGTGCTCAAGACAATATGTATTATATGTGTTATTTAAATGTACTTGCAGGCACGTTACCTATATTGTTTCTTTACACATTATTATGAATTTGAGATAGTCACCTAAAAAAAATGTCCCACAAGCAAAATAAATACACAAAAGCACTTATTAAAAGTGTGTAACTTTTAAACACAGAAGCATGATTGGGACTTTGGCTATTTTGTAAGAGACAATCGAACTACTGATGTATGCACAACTATTTCATTCTTACATATAGATCTGACAAATGTAAAGTAAGTAACTATACATACTACATATTTATTTATTTTCAATAACAGTGCCACAGTGCTTTGTTAGCCTATCATACAACTGCTGCAAGATGTTTACTACAAATGTGGGCTTATTTAATAATGTAAAGGGCACTGACAATGTGCAAAGAACCAGAATCCATAAAAAATCAAAACATATCTCAGCTTACTATTGTCATGTCTGATTGGCTATTATGGGTTAGGTGAACCATACACAAAGCAACTTTCTTTCGGGTTGCAGGAAAGAAATTTGGTTGATTTCCCCATCAACACAGATAGTGTTGATGCGGGAATCCCTCCTACCGGGCCACTGTCTTGTCCCAGTGGGGGACGAGGAGGGGAAGCCGCCCCGCAAGGAGAAGACAGTGATTATTGCTAGCGGCTATAGCAGCTGCTTGCGATAATTGCAAGTAAAACCTGGCATGCTGGTTGTAACCAAGTTGATCAATCGATCAATCTGGTACATTCAGCCTGCCCATACACGGTTTGAATTTCGGCCAGTTCCTGCTGAACTGGCCAAAATTTAAATTGTGTACGGCCTGCCTTACTGTCCATTGCATGCTTTCTTTGCACTTTGCAGTCCCTAACTGAACAAGTCCCTTTGTTTCAGAGAAAATAGATAATTCCAATGGTTTTGTAGGCAAAGTGATGAAATAGAGATAAACATGAAAAAGGCTGTTCGCTTTGCAAGGGAAGTCGAACTAAGAAAGGAAAGTTGCCCCAAAGCATGAAGAGGTGCTGACTTCCATCATTCATTCATATGGAAGCAAAAATGCTGTTATTTTTCTCTTTCATGTGCTTGGGTATTCTTTGCAAAAAATCATCACATTAACTAAGCTCTGGGGCAATTCCCTTGCAAAGTTCAACTTCCCTTCCCTTTTCCAAACTGAAAACCCTATCTGCCTTTTGTAAATCAAACCCATTTTATTAATGAAAAGAAAAATACAAAGCCTTCTGCATATGTCAGAGGTGCTGAGACATCTTGTGGTTACTATGAATTTGCAGACTTATTTTGGTCCAAGCTGGACCAATGCAACTATTCAATAAAAATCATACCTAGACTTTAGCTTTAACCTAATCTATAAATTGAAGGAAGAAAGTGCAGAATACTTGTTCAACTATCTAATTAAAACTAGGGCACCATAGGCTCAGCGGATGTGGGTTTAGCTATTAACCCATGGCTATTTTTCACCAGTATTCCTCTGTAAGGGCATATATTACAAAGCCCACCTTTCTGCATAGGTTTTTGTAAGTACATTAACCAACAATAGAACAAGGCATTATATAATGAGGTATATAATGGACATATATAATGGGGTGGCAGCCTGCACTCCTGTTTCCCTGGCATTTACTTCCAATGCAAACACAATATTTATCCCCCTCCACACTGTGATTTGTGATGCAATTGTCCCTGAGATCAGCACTAGTCCCTGGTTGACTCAAGTTTTATATACCGGGACAAGCATTTTAATATTTTATAATAATGTCTTTTTTTTAAGTACAGCCCCTTAGCTTTTACCCACTAAAGGTCTGCAGGTGTGCATTATTCAAGCGTATGCAACATAGGTTTCAACATAATGAATATAATCCAAATAGCTAACATCTGGTTATTAAAGGGAAGTGGGGAATAATGGGGTCATTGTAGAATCAGATTTTCCAATCTGCCTGTTGATTTCATTCTGCCCTGAATAGAAATGGATTAGTTGAGGGAGTTAGTTTTGTCCTGCTTAATAGACCACTGTTAACAGAGCAGGTCTACAATGATCTAATTTGTCAGATCACTATCCTGTGCACTAGCACCTTAAATGTTCAGACCGTTCAATCTGCTTTTTAAGATATAAATATAAAAGAGAGCCAATTAATGTAAATAATCTTATCAGTGCTGATGTTTTAAAAACTTTTTTTTCTATCTATAACTTGTAATTATATTGTGCTAAAACACGATTGATCAACTGAAGTGCACACAACTACTATACACCTTAGTAAGCCCAGTAATTATTCACTTTGCAAAGAGAACATTCTCAACATTTATTTTGCTAAGTGCATAGTCTCTACCCATTTGGTATATCATTTAGTATATCAACCTCTATGAGTTGACTGACTCATTGAAAACAATGCACTACCGATATATAACTCATATCCTATCTCAGCAACTGTTAAAGTGTAGCCAAAATCTCTTTTTAGGGGGGATGGAGAGGGGGTATGGAATAAGCAGAATCCCTACTAGGTTTTTATTGGTGTCTAGATTCCTCTTGGGGAGAATCACTCTGTTTGTTCTTTTTAACCAATGTTACTGGAGCAAAAAGTAATGGGAAATCCAATACTTTATGGTTGATATTAAAAAAGGAGGTAATTTTATGTTGAGTGTATTATCTAGAAATCTCTATATGTAAGGCAAGCATGTGCAAAATGTGAATGTCACAACAACAATTACCAGCTCAAAACTTGTGCTTGCTTAGCCACTTGTTGTCCATAGAGTCGCACAATCACTTTTACTGCACTGTGAAGTCGCCCCCCCCCCCCTTCCTTCCTCACCAGTTTCTGGGTTCCCTCTTTCCTCCGGAGAGTCAGGGACCAATGTAAACAGTTTCAGGATACCAAACTGAGCCTTTACTTTGAGACTAATGAACCTGGAATTGACAAGCCTTTCTTCACTTCTAGGTTTAGAGCTGTCATTCTCTGGCTGCTGTGTCTGGGGAAGCAGCTAATCAAGCACAATCTGGTCTAATGTAATCCTGATGTCTCCACTAAGAGAACCTGTCACCTGCCTGTGCTATCACAAAGAGGGCCTGTTAGCCTCCATGTGATTGCAATAAAATTAAATGAAAAAAGTGTTAAATAAACTAAAAAAAAGTAACCCTCTCTCCCTGTGCACGCTTGCATCCAAAGGTGTGCATAGGGCATGTATGAGTATGTAAACAGTGATTGCTCCACACATTTGAGGTACTGACACAAACATCAGAGTGAAAGCAATAATTCTAGGTCCATAATTCATTGTTACCTGTAAATTGATGAAGGTTTTTAAAGTGTCACCTGTGGACAATTTGGAGTACTGTTGTTCTTTGCTATTTCACAGTCACACGTAATTTTAAGACTTGACATGTTTGGCATCTATTTACTCCATATATTTTATGTTTTACCAAACAATGGGTATTGCATTGTGCTTGTGTGCAATACAATTGATTGTGGTGCATTTTTACTGAAATAAATAGCTACCAAAAAATATAAAAAACAAAAAAAAACAAGCCAAAATACAAAAAAATGAAACTACCTCCATTGTATTCTGAAAGACCTCTGGCTTTATGAAAATATGTATTCTTTGTTAAGTTATTTTCTAGCAAAAAATGCAGTTTTAACATTTGTTTGAAATTTAAAAAATTGCCCCCGGAGCAAAGTAGTGTAAATTATACAATGCTTTCCCTTTAATACAGGGGCTGACTGTTAGCTATATTTACATAGGGCAAATAACTTTATGCACTGTGCAGTAGTCTACAGTGACCAATCAATAATATTGTATATTTATTCATTAATTTAATCATAAATATTGTACAGTTACTGTCATCAGTAAACTGAAACATGTTGAACGTAGGGTTCAACATGTTTCAGTTTACTGATGACGGTAACTGTACAATATTAATGATTAAATTAATGAATAAATATAAATGTCCAATTGACAACGTTTCTGTAAGAATGGGCACAGATACATTTTCCAACAAAATGGAAAATCATTTTTACAATTCTTGTACCAAGGATGGTATGACTGTCATGTGTTTGTTGAATCTCTGTTCAATTTTAGGAGAAATCTCTCCCTTTGGCCACTCTAAGTGTACATAAAAACAAACAAATAAACAAAAAAGAAAAACACTAAGGCAAATACTATGAGAATGTGTGCAATCATAACATTACAGTATTTCCACAATAGGTTCTAATCAGAAAATCAAGCTGTTGTCTTGGCAATGACATCACATGATGTACTATAAGTGACTTGTATATAACCCTTTAACATTCTGAAGAGAATAAGCAATTACTAAATAGCTGTCTACCTCTTTGTAATTAGTTTTCTCATTAAAATAAGCAGAACTTTTCCTCTGTGCAGAATCATCCATATTCATGCTCTTCTGTTTTGAAAGATTACATCAATTCATGTTTTATACTGATCACATTTGCCTATTCATGTTGAAAAAAAAATGGAAATTCAGTTTTTCTCCTGAATCCTTAAACAATTTATTTTAAAGATGGTATTTTCCAAGCTGAAAACATGCCAGCTGCTGATGAGGCTACTGCATTCTACAAAATATATGGCTTATATATTCTTTTGATGCATAGAGTGGCTTAATGTTTACACATGCAGAAGCACAATCTGCAGTCTCTAGCAGCATCCCTTATATGGTGGTTCAGGAACAAGACATGTGAATGGGTTCCTACTTCCCTTTGACACATTCAAATGTCTCCTTCTGTGTCTAACTTTGTCCTGCTTAAAAATAAAAACCATAAAAGAAATACATTTAGAGAAGGTACAAGAATAACATTGAGCTACAATGTTTTTCGGCGGTCACAGCTTATATGACTGCTACAGCCACCAAAAAACATCGTATGAATAAAAATGAGAAGATTCAAGTCCAAATTTGATTAGCCAAATTCTTGCCAGTATTGCCAAACTTGGAATAAACCAAGCCCATAGTTAATTCTGCTTCCTTGACCTGGGATTTAACTCTCTTGTCAAAAAATCTCTGCAAAGGTGCGGTGATACTGGATGAGGGTAAGCATATGCATGGTATATTTTGCAGATTTGCAAACTCTAAAGCCTAGTACACACTAACAGGTCCTTTTTTTTCCTTCAACCTAGCGGGCTAAATGAAAAAAAAACTGAAGAGCTCAAAAGAAGCCGGTGTACTAAGTATCCAATGTTAGTACAGCGTTCTCCCCTGCTAACTGTCAGAGCTGGGCTCAGCCCTTTCCTCTCAGAGCTGGCCGCTCATCTGTAGGCTAATTGCCAGCTCTTATCTCTCCACAGTTACTCAGCTGTTGATGATATCCTGCTCGTCAGTTCTGCCTACTTAAGCCTTTCAAACCAGTGGATCTCTGCTTTCGCCTTGGTCAACATCACAGAGACTATCCCCTGCATTCCTGTTTAAAGACTTGCTTTGCTGACATAACTTCTGGCTCCAGATCCTGCTTGCTGTTCCACTACATTGATCCCTGACTTCTGGCTTGGCTGACTATCCATTCCGGTTACTGAACTTTGGCTATGTTTTGACTATGTTTGTTCTTTTTACTTTTATTATTAAACAAGCGTGGTTTAACTGTACTTCTGTCTCAGTCTGATTTTCATGTTTTCTGAGTAGGCCATGAATTCAGAAGATACAGTCAATCCGCTTGTTGGTAATATTTTTTCCAGATTGGATGAACTGGATCACCGCATGGATCAGTTTGCCATTGTGTTAAAAATGTTCCTGAGTCACATAGCTCACATGGAATCTCTCACTGTGGCCGCCCTGGTACAACCTATGTTGCAGGCCGCTGTTACTCCAGTCTCTGTGCAGGCACCAGCCTCTAGTATTACCTCTATAAGAGGTATGTCTGGTTCCGCTCCCAGCGATTTGGGGGCAATCCAGTCCAATGCAGAGGGTTTCTCAACCAGGTTGAGATATACTTTGAGATGCTGCCCCAGGCCGTTCCCACAAACAGACGCAAAGTAGGTTTCATGATATCTTTGCTTTCTGAGAGAGCCTTGGCCTGGGCAAACCCTCTATGGGAGACGCAAAAACCTGTTGTCTTGAGCTACCCTGAGTTTGTGGCTTTGTTTAAAAGGATATTTGAGGTTCCCGCACGCTCCACTTTGGCTGCCAAGTGCCTCATGTCCATCAAACAGAGTATGAGAACTGTTGCAGACTACGCCACTGAATTCCGTACTCTGGCAGCAGAGGTTGCGTGGAACAATGAGGCCCTCGTGGCTGCTTTTTCTCATGGTCTCTCGGATACCATCAAGGATTTTGACTTTCATCATGATGACTGTATCTTCTACATACCTGTAAGTGAACTACGATAAATTCATTCTCTTTACCTTGCGGGTTTCACTATTTTTTGCCGCCTTGATTTTCTTTGCATGTTTAAGTTTAACGCTGCTATTGCTGAGAAGTGACAATCCATGACTCCAGCCCTGCCTCTGGAAATCTTTCAAATGGTGGCTATATGTCGTTTGAATACTGAGTCCTTTGACCACTTTTGACCCCTTAGAGAGTGATACCAACACTTCATGTGATTGATTGATTTGAGGCTCATTATAAACTGATATCTGGTTAGCAGGTTGAGACACACTTGGGTGCTGAGTGCTTTCTTTCTCCTAAGCACACTGGAAGTGGTGAAAGGTTCTTCATATTCTCTTCATCTTCCTTGATTGAACGGTTTTATTTACACTAGCGCTGCATTTTGGACTATATATTTTTTTTGTTCGGCGATCAACGAACTGTGCTGGCTGCTTTTGACATTGAAATATATATATTTTGTGCATATATATGCGTGACACTCCACTTGCCATTGAGGCTCTTGACGGGAGATCTCTACAGCCTGCCCATGTGACTCATGAGACGGTTTCATTGTCCATGGCCATAGGGGCTCTTCACCATGAGATAATCCAATTTCAAGTTATTTCCTCACCTAAGTTTCTGTTGGTTATTGGTTATCCTTGGTTACAGATGCACAACCCCTCTTTTGATTGGCTCCATGCTGAGGTTCTCTCCTGGTTGCCACAATGCAGTGAAACATGCTTCCTGAAGCTAGCCAAAGTCCTGTGCACCTCTTCACTCCCCTCCCTGCCAGAGGAGTACCGCGATTTTAGCTACGTCTTTGACAAAGGTCAAGCCGGTATTTTTCCTCCACACCGGCTGTATGATTGCGCAATTGAACTTCAACTTGGTGCCATGACCCGTGGCCAGGTTTACCCTTTGTCGTGTTGGAGGATAAGGCCATGGAGGAGTATGTTGCAGACGCACTTTCTCGAGGATTGATCCGCAAATCCTCATCGCTTGCAGGTGTTGGTTTCTTCTTTGTGAAGAAGAAGAGTGGTGAACTGAGACCTTGTATTGGATTATAGGGGTCTCAATCGTTTCACGATTAAGAATGCCTATCCGATTCTATTGATTACGAAGTTATTTGACCACCTCAAGGGAGCAATGTTTTTCACAAAGCTTGATTTGAGAGGGGCATACAATCTCGTGAGGATTAAGGAGGGCGACGAGTGGAAAACTGTGTTTAATACCAGAACAGGCCATTATGAGTACCTTGTGATGCCTTTTGGCCTTTGTAACGCCCCGGCAGTTTTCCAGGAATTTATTTACGATGTCCTCTGAGATTTGTTGCAGTTATGTGTTGTGGTTTATTTTAATGATATCCTCATATTTTCCAAGTCACTGGAGAGCCACTACACAGATGTCTGTTGTGTGCTTCAGAAACTAAGAGAGAACAATCTATATTGTAAACTGGAGAAATGCGAGTTCCATCATGAATAGGTTAAATTCCTGGGTTGTGTCATTTCTACTGGTTTTTTGATGGACCCAGAGAAACTTTCGGCAGTCCTACAGTGGCCCAGACCTGTGGGTTTACATCCCCTGCAGCGTTTCCTGGGCTTTGCCAACTATTATCGGAAGTTTTATTCGTAACTTTTTGTCTCTGGTCACGCCCTTGACTGATATGACCAGAAAGCATGGTAACCCACAGAGTTGGTCTCCAGAGTCCATTAAGGCCTTTGAGAGTCTCAAGGCTGCATTTGTTTCTGCTCCTGTGTTGGCACATCCTGATCCTACGTTACCTTTTATCCTTGAGGTTGATGCTCCTGAGACTGGAGTTGGCACCCTTCTGTCTCAAAGTCCTACCTCTGAGAGCGCTATGCATCCTTGTGGCTACTTTTCCTAGAAATTGTCACCTGTGGAGTACAATTACGAGATTGGTGACAGGGAGCTGTTGGTGATCATTTTAGCCCTGAAAGAATGGAGACATCTCCTCAAAGGTACCACTGCGCCGGTTCTCATTCTTACTGACCATAAGAATCTCACATTCTTGTCTGAGGCTAAACGCCTCTCTCCCAGAAGGGCGCGGTGATCTCTATTCTTGTCAAGTTTCAATTACATGGTCTCATTCTTACCCGATATTAATAATGTAAGGGCTGGCACTTTGTCTCAACAATTCTCCGTTGTCTTCTGGGAACTGTGTGTGTTCCCAGAACACCACGGGGCCATTCACAGAGTGGAGCGCCACTCGGGCGTGCGCAGTAGGAAACTGGCAGTGAAGCCCCAAGGCTCCTGTTTCCCTTACCTAGGATGGCGGTGCAGGGACCCGAGAGCCAAGGGATGGGTCGCCTCGGGTGGCCGACATCGCGGGCACCCAGGACAGGTAAGTACTTATTTAAAGTCAGCAGCTACAGTGTTTGTAGCTGCTGACTTTTTTTTTAAGAAGTTGCCCACTTCTAAGGAACTGGCTTCCATTTTTGCTCGGGAGATCTTTCACTTACATGGGCTACCCAAGGTGATTGTCTCGGACAGGGGTAGTCAGTTTGTGTCCTGGTTCTGGTGAGCCTTCTGTGCACAGTTGGGAATTCAGCTTGCCTTTTCCTCTGCGTATTACCCACAGTCTAATGGGGCCACAGAATGAGCCAATCAGTCCTTGGAGCTATTCCTACATTCTGACCATCATAACAAATGCTCAGACCTATTACCATAGGCAGAGTTTGCTCACAATAGTGCCTTGAATTCTGCTTCCCGATTGTCCCCATTTTTGGCGAACTATGGCTGCCTGACTCATTTGTTCCGCAGAGTATTCCTGTGTTAGAGGAGCATCTCCGTGGTCTTCGTTCCACTTGGGCACAAATCCAGGAGGCTTTGCGACATGCTAATGATAGGTACAGACTTCATGCTGACCGAAGACGCCTGCCTGTGCCTTCCTACCAGGTTGGGGACAGGGTCTGGCTGTCATCTCGCAACCTCCAACTTCGTGTTCCCTCACTGAAGTTCTCACCTCAGTTTATTGGGCCTTTCTGTATTCTTCACAGGATTAACCCAGTGGCTTACGCATTAGACCTTCCTTCTAATATGCGTATTTCAAATGTATTTCATGTCTTCTTATTAAAACCTTTGGTCTGCAACTGCTTTCCCACCTCGGTGCCATGTCCTCACCCCGCACAGGTTGAGAACCATGAGGAGTATGAAGTACAGTCCATTGTTGACTCCCATAGGTTCCCGGGGGTGCATACAGTACCTGGTGCATTGGAAGGGGTACAGTCCGGAGGAACAATCTTGGGTCTCATCCTCAGACGTGCAGGCCCTTTTCCTCCTCTGTGAGTTCCATAGACGTTTTCCCCTCAAGCCTGGTGGTCCTCTGAGGGGAGGGGTCGTTGAGGAGGGGGTACTGTCAGGGCTGGGCTCAGCCCTTCATTCTTAGAGCTGGCCACTCAGCTGTCGGCTAATTGCCAGCTTATATCTCTCCACTGTTACTCAACTGTTGATGATATCCTGCTCACCAGTCCTGCCTACTTAAGTCGTTCAGCCCAGTGGATCTCTGCCTTTGCCTTGGTCAACATCACAGAGACTATCTCCTGCCTTCCTGTTTGTGCTTTGCTGAATCCCTTCTGGCCCCAGATCCTGCTTACTGTTCCACTACATTGATCCCTGACTTCTGGCTTGGCTGACTATCCGTTTCAGTTACTGAACTTTGGCTATGTTTTTATGTCCATTTGTACTTTTTACTTTTATTATTAAACAAGTGTGATTTAACTGTACTTCTGTCTCGGTCTAATTTCATGGTTTCTGACTCTAAGCTATTGTGTTTTGACAGGGGGACTGCTATTGGCTGAAAGCACTAATTGGATGCCAATCGGGAGACCTTTTTTGGTCTTGCCCCTTCGACGCAAGCAGGTTTCTGTCATACCAACTGCTGTACACATAGGCCGCAAGTCGTCCGGTTTCTATTGAACCGACCGATGCTGCCCAATATTCGGCCCATGTGTACAACCCTTTAGATGAAGGGAGTTTTTGTTGCCTACCTAACTCATGGATAACCATCTAACAAAAGATGTAAAGAGTCAAGAATCCAAAACAGATCCATTTCATTTTCCAGTCATATAGAATGACAGACTTGGAGTATAAATTGTTGATGTTACTTACACTTTGTAAACATTGCCAATCAAGTAATGGCTATTAAGCAGGAAATGAGCAAGAATCCACTGCAGTAAATCAGATATCAACATCCATTAGACAGACTACTCTAAAATGCCCGAAGCAGAAATATGATCGGTAGATGAGGGCAACTACATTGTTGACATCTGCACCTAATTTTAATTAATTAGACTAGATGTCTTTTAATTTCGGTATGGTGATTGACTAAATTCAATTTTGAATTCCAATACCCAATAGTTATATTTATTATCTGATCACAAGAATGAAGCAGATCTTAAAGGTTGCAGTTGCTTTAACAATGTCTTGCTGATATGTTACTTTATTCAGCACAAGATGTAACAAAACCATTGAGATTCCCTATGGTATTAATGATTTAAGTGGTTGTACAAAGCACATAAATTTGTCTGATGCCAGCAAAACACGCAAGTCTGTATTTTCATGAAAGTATAGAGTGTTTGCATGACCTACATTTTGTAAATGCACTTTTCATTGTTTTAAAAACACAGACTTTCTGTATTTAATATAATCCTACAAAAGCAATTTCAAAAATTGCTTTCCTTCTCTTTCCATTTGACTATTTGTCTAAATCCCCTGACACAACACATTACTGTTATGTAACTGATGGTTTTTGTTTCTATATAAATCATAAGTGTTTTACATATATAGGTTTGGGAAAAAATAAGCCCTATTACTGAAATTGAAAAGAACAAGTATGCAACAAAGTGCTTGATTATTAGGTTATATTCCATCACTAGGCTACTATATCTGAAATATAAACAAGCATAAGGGGTAAAGGGCACATGATAGTTGCCCAGAACCCCCCCTAGGGTATGCACATTGATTGAAAAATA
Source organism: Aquarana catesbeiana (assembly GCF_042186555.1). NCBI lineage: Eukaryota > Metazoa > Chordata > Amphibia > Anura > Ranidae > Aquarana > Aquarana catesbeiana. Next base: position 516,377,400 of record NC_133328.1, read on the forward strand.
AAGAAAGTATATTTCATTGGTGTCTATTTACAGGGCAAAAGCATTGGAAGACTTTTCCAAGTTTTCCATGTGGCCCTCATAATGTAATGTATATATAACTAAGGAAAATCTACAGTACATTTATTAAACATGCTCAGCCTCTGCTTGCTAGCAATATCTCCTTTTCACTTTCTATTTTTTTCACAACATCAGTTTATTCATTCATTTTTCTCTCTGTTTTTTATCTGTTGCTTTTATGGTTAAAGTGTAAGTCCACCCTAACACTAAAATCCCTGCATTTACAGACATCCACGATCTAACACTAACCTATCTAGCCCTGTAAAGAAGAAATAAGTATACATGCTTTTTTGAAGCCAATCTGATCCGGTCTCCAGCGGTGGAAGCTCTGCAGAGGACACAGCAAACAATGGCTGTGAAATGAATGGGGAGTGGGATCGGCTTCAAAAAAGGTATGTATACTGATTTCTTCTTTACAGGGCTAGATAGGTTAGTGTTAGATCGTGGATGTCTGTAGATGCAGGGGTTTTAGTGTTAGGGTGGACTTCTACTTTAAGCTTAGTTATCAAAGTGACTGATTTGAGAATTACATGTGTTGCCCTATAAATTCCAATAAGTTTTTTTTAACATTTTTATTTGATTTTGTTATTAAAATCAGGTTTACAGACCACTATTACTAAAGAAGAAGATGAATACAAAGTATAATATAATAACCCATATAGATACAGGTGACTTCACATGCCATGATAATCCATCTGATTTAAACAGAACCATATACAGAAACTGCCACTGTTGAAGTCACATGAAATCTGACAGTTGCTGATCTGTAAGCCAACGTCACACACTGTTTCCTAGATCCTTAGTGTGCAGTATGCCTTGTGGTAGTTAACAGACAGCAGCACCAGTATGGTCCAGTCATTTCCCCAACCAACACCCTTTTATATTATCTTTTGAGTTCCCAGAAGTCCAAGAATACCTTTCCATTAATTAGCTTTATGTAAGCCTTCATAGTTATTTTGGAAATGACCGCTCCAGCCATTTTTAAAAAGGCCGTAAACATGCACGCCAATGTCCTCCAAGTCTGCCAGCTGGTTTCTATCAATTGGACAACATAGAAGACCTGTCCTGGTAGCCAATGGCCCCTTGTTGATAAGTCAACATGATAACCTCTTTTATACTGTGCTCCTCCTCTCTCCCTTTTTATCATACCAGGAAGATGTACGTGTTTAGTAATCTGGAGGTCTAAATAGTCTTGTCATGTGTAAACATGCAAACAAGTGAGTTAGAACTTCATGTTCAACCTTTGTTCAACTTTACTGGGTGAATACCATAACAAGAATTTATTTGTTTTCTGAGCAGTAAGTCTTCCTATAGTCCAGGATACGGTTTACAGTTTACGTTAGTAGACAAGAGGATAAAGGTCCAGCAGAATTTAAAAACTCTTTTTAAGGTTACATTCACACAATTTTTAGGCTTTTTTGTGGAGAGTTTTTGCACACAAATACAAGCATTTTGAAAGCTTATTTCAAACATTTTACATATATAGTCAAGCTTCATGTTTTTTTTTGCCAATGGAAAGCACTAAATGAAGGAGACTAGCTGAAAATACACATGAAAACACTTGATTGGTGCATTTTCAGGTAGTCCCATAGAGTTCAAGTCATAAATGCCCGTTCAAAAAGAGTTCATGTAGCTCTTGAAGCATCAGGCTTTGAGCTTCAAGCACCTGCATGCTCATATGTGAACTGCCACCACTGAAATACATGGGATTTTACATTTTGGAATTTTGAACTACAGAACACTCAGGTGTAAATGAGGCCTCAAAGGAAACCTGTCATTAGAAAATTTAGGGTAAGCCCCTGATGATCTTATGTATAGGGTAAGCCCCTGATGATCTTATAATGCCAAATGCCTGGCTGCTATACTGACTTCTGGCTTTGTGCCTTTGACCTGAAACATGTACGCCGATAAGGAAAGTAAGAGTAAAGTCACAACTTTTTCCACCCATACTTCTTTCAGGTCAGTGCTTCAAAGTACTTAAGTACATTCAGGCACATATCATTACCAGAAAAAGAGCTCAGCAAAGGCAGCCTCTGTTTATCTAATATAAGGTTTTCTTTGAACCTTCAAAGGAATTGTGCATGGTAAATCAACTAAAAAGTAGGATTGTTTTGGAAACCTGCATAACTATATATCTATGCTCCCATTTGCTGTATTTCCTAGCTATGGAGCATTTATGCAGGAATGAAATACATTTAGTATTGATGCTTTAACATTCTACTGTGATACATTATAAAACTCTTGTTCACAATTTATGTTGCTGCTATACATTGCCTAAAGAAAATCACAAATGCATGCATATAAATAGTCAATTAGCAAAATAAGACATTTAGTTTAATTAATAATGCTCATAAAATGTAAATGTTTTTGCCAAACGGCCCAGTTTAATGGAAGTCATTCTAAAGCTTTGAGTGCAAAGAACAATAAAACTATTCCAATGGCAGAACACTGAGTTTCAATAAAGTCATATGATTATATTGGGGATGAGGAGCTACTTCATTGCCTGCTAGTCTGCTGGTAATTTGGTTGGTAGTATGTATAACAAGCAAGACAATGTAAATAATATTTACATTTTAACTATAGGCAAAATAAAAACATATACGATGCAGTCTGTCATTAGCATTAACTCACCAGTTTTAGAGTCCCTTCAGTTTTAATATCTGGAGATCCTACCAGAAGAACTGTTATTTTTCTACTTGATGTGAAAGGCTGACAACTATTTGGGGTGGAATTACTGAAGCCAAATAGACTGTGCACTTTGCAAGCCCAACCCTAGCTAACACATTTTTATAGAAAGCTTTCCTGAGAGGCACATGGAGGCTTCCCTTGCCCATTTCTCAATATGAAAATGCTTGTAGCCTAAACCTTGCAAATTCAATAGCTTATGTCACTGACCCAGAACAAGTATGCAGATAAGAAGTCCTGCTTTTGTTCTGTCTTTCCTGATCTGTATACTTGTTTTAGGTCAGTGACCTAAAAGATGGAATCCAGAGGGTTAGCATAATACTTGGTGAATGGCAACCACCATATTTCTCTTGGGAAAGCTTTCCTTTAAAGCTGGAGGTAGGTCATTACATGAGACTTGGCACTGTTCTACATGTTCACACTTCACAAGTCTTAAAAAAGAAATCCGGTCATACACATTTATAAACAAAGTACTTTATGTACAAGGGTGACAATATAAAAACAGTGTGAGTTTGATTTCCCAAAACTGCAGACTGCAAAATCTGGTGCAGCTATGCATAGAAAAAAATTAATTTCAACATTTTTTTTTGTCAAAGCTTAATTGAACAAGCCGAAGTTAGAAGCCGATTGGCTACCATGCACCATGCAGACTGCAAAATCTGGTGCAGCTATGCATGGAAAAAAATTAATTTCAATATTTTTTTTTGTCAAAGCTTAATTGAACAAGCTGAAGTTAGAAGCTGGTTGGCTACCATGACCAGTTGCACCAGATTTGGCAGTTTTAGAAAATCAACCCCTGTATAAACGACATTACTTTCCTGATTGTTTTGGAAATAATACAAAATATGCATGTACTAAGAATATATTTAGGCTACATTCACACTTGAGTGCAGTGTATTCAGGTGATTTTGAAGGCTTTTTTTCTGTGCTTTTTTGTGCATTTTTCTTCATACATTTTAGGAGTGTTTTGCTGTACAGCAGCTGCTTTGGGACAGGATTGCATTTTTTGACCACATAGACACATAGGAGCACCTGAAAACTGTGCAATATGCACGTTTGAATGATTTTTCAGGTGCTTTTATTGAATTCTATAGGGACAAAAATGCCAATTTGCCTGAAAAGAAGCTACTGTACTTTTCTGAGCAACAGGTGTTTAGTGACAGGTGAGCGAGCACTAAGCTATAATCAGGTACCATTTAAAACAACAGCATTTTTAATGCTGGGCAGTTTGTATATTGAAAACGCTCAGGTATGAATTGTGCTCTAAACTTGAACTCTGGGGATATTAAAAAAAATTACCCTTGCAGTGGGGCTCCTCCCTCACTGCAAGGGTTAAATGCTCATTTTTGCTTAGGATATGATTAAAAATTGTTTTTACGTACCTTATCCCTCCCTCCCCTCTCAGCCAGCACTCTCCTTTTCTCGCTTATGCTGTGGGTTGTGGGTGGGCCCTCAGTGCCCTCATTTACAATACAGTACTGCTGGTCCTGCATTGTGTGTGATGATGTTAGAGTGTGACTGACGGATGAAGTAGCTTTTCGGGTACCAGTTGTATGGAGTGAGGGAGCCTGTGGGAGTGAGAGATAAGGTAAATAAAAGTGCTTTTTAAAGGTAACCTAAAATGAGCATTTACCCCTTGAAGAAACCTCACTGCAAGTATAGTTTTTTTTTTTTACTTTCAGATTTAATGTACCGTAACTTAGTTTTACCCTAAAGACCATTTTATTTGACTGTTATACTGCTACTGCTAACAAGCAAAATACTGTTTTTGGTCAGAAATGAAAGGATTGCATAAACAGTCCATTAATAATTCATTTTTCAAAATTTAATCTAGCTGTACACAGCTCGACTTTCAATCGATTTCCCCATCCATGCTAATTGTAGTTTTTTTATTCAGCAGCCAAGGCATCTGCACCTGCCCAAATGCAGTGGCACTACAGAAGTGTGACTGCATCTTATAGAATGTAGTCACTGTTCGGCTGATCATTTTTTATCCTGTTCATTCGACTTTTGGCGAGCAAAGTGGTGCTTGCAGAATCACGCACAACTCAGATTTTGTCTGATTCAACAGGAATCCCTTTTTGGCAAGCCTTAGCTGACTTTTATTTCTCCAAGACCGCTCTACATCCTGTTTATTACAGTTCAAGATGATGCACTGCATCCCCACTTATCTTGTATTTAGGGCACCTAATTTTCCAGCCAGGAAAAATCATGGCATGCAGTGGTGGGCAGGATGCCTACACTCACTCTGCCTAGGCAAGCTCCAGAGACCAAAAGGAAAAGAAAAAGCATCCTGACAAGCATACAAATTTAGTAGCAGACCACACTCCAGGCCCTCTGGTTTTGTTTGCCACAATATGTACTACCCACCTACCCCACTACAGAGCTGTTTTAATTTTGTACAGTCTTAGGCCCTTTTTACACACAAGTGTCCATTTTCATGGACACCGTTTGCTCAGCAGGGATCGATCCGTTGATCCCCGCTGAGCGGGCAAATGACAGGTCCATATCCGCTCACTGTGGAAAGACGGACCTGTCAGATCTCCGCTATAGGGGATCGGATGAAAACGGATCCACCTGTCTGTTTTCATCCAATCCACCAGATGGATGGAAAATAGGGTTTCCATCCGTCTGAATTTAGCGGAGCGGATATCAGCAGACACTACTGACATCCATCACTCCATAGAACTGCATGGAGCGTCTATTCAGGTCCGCCTAAAAAAAACTGACAGGTGGACCTTAACAGTCCGCATGTGTGAAAGGGGCCTTAGAAGTTGTCCACCCACTTCTTTCTGCTTTGTTCCCAAACCAAGGTCTCCAACATATAGCTCTGAGAGACAATCAGTATATCACTTTTTATAAAAAAGGCCTTACAATCCACGGAAATAACCTGTATCAAACCTACTGGTAAAACCAAAATATCAGTTTGAGTGTCTGCACCACTGACTAAAATTTTTACAAAGCTGTTCTGCCTTCAGGCTTAAAAGTTGCCACTTAGCACCCACAATGATAATACACTGTTCTACGCCTACCATATTTAATAAACTCTGCCTTCAAATAAATCTCTTATGAAGGAAGAATAGGGAGATGCCATTTTTAACTTCCTCTTGAAAATTAACATTACTTGGCTACTATGAAGACCTCTGACTTTAGTACTTTCAGAGTCATTAACTCAGAAGTATTAGGTAGATCAGGAAAATCAAAAGTCTTTACCCAGGTGAATAACTGAAAGTATCAAAGTTGGAGTTTTAGCATAAGGGTCCTCTTTTGTATGTTATACTATTTTTTCCATTGGTAGATCGTGATAAGTTGAATGTTTAGAAGAACTTTCCAAAAAGTTAATAATTCCTCTGTACACTAAGTCCCCTACATATGAACCTTCAAGTTGCGAACCTTCAAAGATGTGAACATGTGTTTGCAGTTTTTTTTTCATTCATCCCAGAGAGCTGAACAAAAAAAAAACTGACAGATCGCCGTACCAACACAAGAAATGTTGGTGCAGTGATCTCCGCAGCTATTGTGTTCTGACAGGGGAACTCCCCCCACCAGAACACACTGATTAGCGCTCGCAGCCATTGGCTGCAAGCACTAGTCTTTGTTGGATTTACGAATGAGCTCCCGGAAGAGAACTTATACGTAAGTAGGGGAATTACTGTACTATATTGTGCAACCACTTTAGCTTTTAGGCAGAACTAGGTCACATAGCATGTAGTTTTTATGTTTTACCATAATCTGAAAATTTTAACTAAATTTTGTGAATATTATGATTTGTTTCTGTTATTCCTTTAGAGAGTACACATCTGCAAAAGTGCAGTTTCATGGGGGTTCTCTATTAACCAGACTTCACATACTCCAGAATTTTTCTAAGTACTTGGAGAATGACACACTTTCACATCCAGCTTCCTAATGCCCTGTACACACGTTCGGATTTTCCGACGGAAAATGTGTGATAGGACCTTGTTGTCAGAAATTCTGACCGTGTGTAGGCTCCATCACACATTTTCCATCGGATTTTCCGACACACAAAGTTTGAGAGCAGGATATAAAATTTTCCGACAACAAAATCCGTTGTCGGAAATTCCGATCGTGTGTACACAAATCCGCTGCACAAAGTGCCACGCTTGCTCAGAATAAATAAAGAGATGAAAGCTATTGGCCACTGCCCCGTTTATAGTCCCGACGTACGTGTTTTACGTCACCGCGTTCAGAACGATCGGATTTTCCGACAACTTTGTGTGACCGTGCGTATGCAAGACAAGTTTGAGCCAACATCCGTCGGAAAGAAATCCTAGGATTTTGTTGTCGGAATGTCCGATCAATGTCCGACTGTGTGTACGGGGCATAACTGTTGTCCACAGTCCACAGACTCCACATTCGCTCTGTTCCTTTCCACATGCATGCATCGAGTTATTTCCCAGCAAAACAATGATGTTTCTTTGACTCCCAAGAACCTACCCTCACATGGTGTGTAGGAAAAAGAATCTGGGAAAATGTAGTTGTGGGGGCTGCTCATACATCATTAAAACTGCCCTCCCACTACCTGTCCGTGCAAGAATTTTAGAAGCATTTTGAGTAAAAAAAACAGGTTGATTTACTAAAGGCAAATCCACTCTGCACTACAAGTGCACTTGTAAGTGCACTCGCTGTAGATCGCTGTAGATCTGAGGGGAAGCTCTGTTGATTTTATCATCCAATCATGTGCAAGCAAAAATGCTTTTTTTTTTCCTTGCATGTTCCCCTCAGATCTACAGCGACTGCACTTGAAAGTGCACTTTCAGTGCACTTGCAGTGCAAAATGAACTTGTCTTTTGTAAATAATAATAATTGTTTCTTGCTATAGGAGCAAGGTGAAAGAACCTATGACTGCTGAGACAAAATCTAAAAGGGGAGAGTGAATTTTGGGGATAAATTTGAAACATGCTTATACAAATTTTTGATGTGACCTTTCTGATATTGTACTTCAGAGAAAAGTCTGCCCTCTTGGAATTATTGGCTCTTTACCCAGCCATGGTATTCCTTTTGGTGCCTTCCCCAAAACTTTTTACAAATAACGCTTAGAATGAAATTATGTTCCAGCAATGGCAGATTCATGACCTACAAAGTCAGCTGTAGAAAATCTTCTGCAGGTGCAGAAATTTCCCTAGAAGACTCCCCAGGAGAAATTAAAAGCCTCTGTTGTTTCAGCCTACTGGCATTCACTGAAATACCACTTTTGGGTGGACTGACACTTTCAGCACCAATTTTTCTGACAGCCAAGCAAATATGAATTCTGCAACATGTCAACATTACAACTTTTGTTATAGTCTTTAACCCCCAAAAAGACAAGGGAGAACATCCACGGCCCATCTATTAACCATCAGCTATATTGTGCTGTAATGTCAAATATGCATCTGTTTCGTTTAAAACAAAATTAAAAGTGGAGTGGTATGCCACTGCTCCGATATTCTAAATATTACGACTAACATTTATTTAAGCAATATGTTATGAAACATATTATATACAACGTAAATGCAATGTATTTGGAATGCATTCCAACATCTGGTAAAATAAGATCCTTTTGCTGCTGAATTGCTGAAAACACCCCTGACATTCTACAGATGTGTATGCTTAAGATTTCGTTACAACCCAACTGCTTTCAAGATCCATTTAAAATACATTTTTTCCCTCAGTATATTTTTTTCTCCTCTCAAGTGGAAAAATTCTACCTAGAAATCATTATTCAATGACACAGAGTAAACTTGACATTGCGAAAGGCTGCATAAAGGAAGTGCATTCAACTGACTTGTCAAAACTTTTCATTCAAACATTGCTGTCAGTCAGGCTCATTGTCTGGAAGCACTATAACAAATAGTTGTCTTGTCAAGTTTACAGTCATTTAGTTGCTGCTTATTGCCAAGTACCAAAAAATAAACACAATAGCTATTTTGTTAATGTAGCAACATTTTAAACTGATTAGGAACAATGCACATTTTAGCAACATGTATTTTAGCAAACATATATACAGCTTCAGAGTGAACACATATAGTCTGATTAAAGCAAACAATGTAATAGAAGCAATGTGAGCAATATAAGCATCTCTAAAATCCACGGGACTGGAGTAAGTAATTTGATTGTCAGTTATTCCACATAGCGATTTGCTGACAAATGTCTTTGGATAGAAGCAATTACACATTATAGAAGAATAAAATGTGTTCATTGTTGATGTTAGAGGTTTACAATCATTTTTAACACCTTTATCAACTTTTTTCAGATTTCCTCTCAGAACTATAGAGCACCTGGGAATGGGGAAAGGGGAAGTATTCTGTAGTATTAAGGATACTTTCAAATTGGGGCCATGCCAGCGGTAAAGAGCTGCTCATTTTAGTGGCGTTTTACCGTAATTTTATCAGCGCTTTTCAGCCGCTAGCAGGGCGCTTTTAACCCCTGCTAGCAGCTGAAGAAAGAGTTAAAACCGCTGGTGTTGCGGCGCTTTTCAAAAGCTTTTCACATACAGCGCTCCCAAACCTCCCCAATGATGATGCTTGCAGGACTTTTTGTAACTTCCTGCAAGCGCACCGCCCCAGTGTGAAAGCACTCAGGCTTCCACACTGGGGTGGCATGGGAGGCAGTTTTACAGGCACTATTTTTTGAGCTAAAATGTGAAAAATGCCTTCAGTGTGAAAGTAGCCTAACACACTTCCAGTTTTAGAGTGACAACATTGCTCCTCCACAGACATAGGGGTTGATTTACTAAAGTTAAATAGACTGTGCACTTTGCAAAGTGCAGCTGCACACTGCAAGAGCAGTTGCTCCAGAGCTTAGTAAATTAGCAGGAGCTCTGCTGACTTCCATCATCCAATCATGTGCAAGCGAAGATGCTGTTTTTTTTATTTACCTTGCACATGATTGGGTAATCTTTCCAAAGTGAAGCTTTACCTCAAATACTAAGCCCTGGAGCAACTGCACTTGCAGAGTGCAACTGCCCTTCAAAAAGTGCACAGTCTATTTGCCTTTAGCAAATCAACCCCATAGTATGATCAGTGGGCATCATAATCCCAGGACCGGAAGTATGTTACTAGCAATTTCACCAAGTGGAAACAAGGAAAAAAAGCACCTAAAAAAGCAAACAAATTCAGTTAACACACTGAAGGACTGGTAAGCTGTGCCATGTTAAAATTTTGTTAACGGGTTTGGGTTCATTTTGAAAGTATGAAATATAAGGTTTAAAATAATTGTGATAATTCTCTGGAAGAGATTAAATGTTTGAGTAAACATGGTGGCTTCAGAAAAGAAAGGAATGTTACATCAATTATTTGTTAATGTAAACCAACATATTATCCCAGGTGAGGTCTATTTAAACTTTTTTTTTTGCCTTTGAACAAATAGGGGCCCTGAGGCTCTCCAACTCTCGTTTTAACCTACTTACATGATAAAGCTTCCTTTGGTTAAGAATACATTTTCCCTGGGTCAGATTAACTCCTTGGCTGCCACTGCAGCTAGAAATACAGTGTGCAGTTAAGTTTTAGACCCTTTGACAGCAACAGACTAAAACTAAACATACCAGCACATTAGTGAGGAAATTAAATACCACGCAGAAGCTTATTTTCTTGCTGTAAAAGGAGACTTTGTTTCATGAGGGAAAAAAAAGACATTTGTAAAAATTTGAAGCAGTTTAACTATGGCTATAACAGCATCAATACATGTTACATAGCATTGAATTTTAAAGAAAGTGCCATAATGTACAATTTTATTACATCTGTCTACTCACATGAAATAAAGTTTTTAACATTGTTAACACAAAGTTAATCATTGTCATTAGCTGCAAGTAGTACAGTTTAAAATTAATAGTGCATGGGATGCTTCAAAGAGACATCTCTTTGTAGTCAAAGTCACACACAGCAATGTAGGTCCTTTTGTATATTATCATCAAGTAGATGTAGTGGCTACATTATTTTTTATTTTGCAGGATAAGAAAATGTTTACAAATACAGAATACCTGTTGATATTGCCAGAAATGCAGTGTTTGTTACTTCCTGTGAGATGAACTGGAAGAAAAAACAATCTTATCTTTTTTGTGTAAACTACTTATTTCATCACCATACATGTACTGTACATGAACAAAGACAGACATGTTTGAAATCCAGTCTCAAATCAAGTAGTGCAGGAACCTTTTCAAAGACACTGCAAATTTACTGTAAGTCACATAGACTGGAATGGGTGCCATTGAAATCATTGGGCTGCGGCTTATCATGTGACCCAAATACTGTAGCTGCTGACTTTTAATATTAGGACACTTACCTATCCACAAATCCAGTGGTGTCTTCACCCAAGCCTATTTTTCACTTGGCTCTCGGGTGCTGCCGCCGCCATCTCGGGTAAGGGAAACTGTCAGTGAAGCCTTGCGGTTCCCTACTGTGCATGCATGAAGCATGCTATGCTTTGTGAATGGTCCGGCGGTAGGGGAAGGAGGAGGGGGTCCGAACTTCTGAGTTTGCTGAGGCGAAGTAAGCCAAAAGTGGAAGTGTGTACCTGTCAAAAACAGGTATCCCCTCCCCCGAAAGATGCCAAATGTGGCTGTAGAGGGGGGCAAAAAAGCAGAGCTTCCCTTTTGGGTGGAGCTCTGCTTTAATGTGTCCAAAGTCGCACGACAAATCGCACTAGTATGAACAGAGCCTAAATCTCAGTATTACCTGGTGAAAATAAAGGGAAAGAAAACTCTTTCTATGGGCTGGTAATCTACAGTTTATTTTAGCTGTAGCGATGATTATATTTTATTGCCACTTTTTGAAAAATAGTACAGCAGGTATAAGATGATGGAAAGGGGTAAGAGCTCAGTCCAAGGTCCTTATTAAAATGTAACACAAGAAAAAGTATGAGTACAGAGCAATGTACAGTAAGTAACAATAAACTAAACCATATAAACACACAAGTATTTCCATTACCTGTTAGAAATCTTGTTACTAGTATGTCGGGTCATTGTGTACACTTTAACTGGTCATTTAGGTGCACTCATAGGTGAAGACATAGAGAGAGATAATGTACAAGGTATAGAGAGAAGAAAAAGAGAGAAAAGGTGAGAGGTAAGAAAAATAATAGTCTGGTCTGGAGCCCCGCACTACCAAGGGTCAGCACATAAACTTACCTAAGAGATAAAGTGTAGGCACACACTGCCATTGTGCTCTTGCTAGGCATCTAACATTCCCCTGTGCCTTTAGAGAGGAGTGGGCTCCATCCAGGTGTTTTTGCCCCTAATTTATCCACTGCTATATATATGCTCCAACTTGGAAACTCTCAAATATAGAGTTACAACTGCAGGATCAAGAGGTGCCTTGGCGAGGCACTGCAGCTTCCACATATATTTGCAAATGTGTGCAACTAAACCATCTGTTTTTATTGTGAATTGTTAGACAGGATCATTTTTTTTGCAGGTTAGCTCGTAAGCATGATGGGAAATTTTATGTTTGTTTGTGATAGCCCTTGCAAAGCCCTTCCATGAGCACCTTAATGCAAAGGCTAATCATAAATTGAGGATGTTAGCAATTTTTCTCTATAGCTTGTTCAATGGATATGACATGGGGCCATATTGGATGCTTTCAGCTGCTACTGTGCTCCTGCTGGGCATCTAATGTGTCCCTGTGCCTTAAAGTAATAGTGGGCTCCCTCCAGACATACTTGACCATAATTTATACACTGCTATATATCCTCCAACTTGGAGACTCTCAAATGTAGAGTTAGGACCACAGTATACAGAGAAGCTTTGGCAAGGAACTGCGGCTTCCACATATATTTTCAAATCTCTGTTTTTAATGTGATTTGTTAGACAGAGTCAGTTTTTTTGGGGGGGGTTTGCATGCTAGTGGGGAAAATTTTCTTGGAGCTCTATGACTTAGCCCCCGGGGGGGTTAAGGCAAAATGCATCAGAGGGGAGTGGCTTTGAAGGAGTGCAAGTCTGAGGCCATTTACATTTCTTTCCACCTGCTGAGCTAGTGGTGTGCAATGTCTCTCATCCCCTCATTCTTCACTGCTTTCTGGATCAAGCACAAGACAGCCTGCACCTTTACATTGCTGAGAGACACCAGATTCTTTACCAGCAGAGCAACTTGAGCAGCACTGGGTGACTACTGGGAAATTTTCTGTTTGTGATTCGCTAAACTTAGCTAAGCGTAGCAAAGATAAATTGTGCTGTGGAAGATCCACACTCAACTGTGATATTGGGCCTGGTAGTCTTAAAGACCATTTACATTTGATGTCTACATTTTAGAGCATCAGAGGAAAAATACCAAATCAACACTGACCACTGGGAAAAAAACATCATTGGGAATTTCAAGCTCCATACACACTATCAGATTTTCTGCAGTTTTTTGTCTTCAGATTTACCAAAACCATATAGTGCAAGGCCTGCCTGATTGCATACAAATTGAAACTCCTGAGGTTTGACCTCATATTATATGGTTTTGGTAAATCTGAAGGAAAAAATCAGCACAAAATCAGATAGTGTGTATGGGGTTTTAGTTATCCAAGACATAAGAAAAAAGCACCTCTATTCTCATGATATTGTTAACTAAGTGTAGCCTGGAGGTCTTCCAGAGAGATGGTATTAATTGTCTTCCTTCTGAAAGAAAGTGTTTAAGGAGTTGTGTTTTTTGTAGTAAATTACTGAGCCATGTACAATGGAAAGTACATCAATGTCAGGAGAAGGAGATAAGTACTCATCATAAAGTTCATTGTACTTATCGAATATTGCATGCCAAAAAGGGAGGGTTTTACTAAATTCCCACCACATGTGAATATGGGTGCCTCCTGAATCACTGCATCTTTATACAGTTCATTTTAGTTTTAGATATGCCTTAAATGCAGCAATAAACTTGACACTTTGGTTTCCAGCCTGTGTTTTGAACCTTGTCTACCAAAAGTTGAATGCTAGTTTTGGCCATATTAATAATAAGTAAATGGGACTTTGAGTGCTTGGCTAATTTAACAACCATCCACTACATATTGGGCATTCAAGTAATGTAATTATCATCACACAATCCAGCCTGAAGCTTTGCAGAAACAGTTTGTTTGGTTAGGTATGGCTGTACCAGAAAATTGGAGAATACAAATAGAAATAAATACCATGTACATGTGAAGCATTTGAGATAGGTTAGTAACAACTGCTGGGCTAGTAGTACAGTCACTACAAATGATTCTACCTGAACAGAACCATAGAGGAGGATTAGCAATATGCACCCTTCCTTTTTTCAAAACTCTTCTCTAACAAACTAAGGGGTTGATTTACTAAAGGCAAATCCACTTGGAAGTGCACATGGAAGTGCAGTCGCTGTAGATCTGAGGGGGACATGCAAGGAAAATAAAAAACAGCATTTTTGCCTGTACATGATCGGATGATAAAATCAGCTTCCACTCATTTAAGATCTTCCCCTCAGACCTACAGTGACTGCACTTCCAAGTGTACTTGGATTGCACTTGTATCGCAAAGTGGATTTGCCGTTAGTAAATCAACCTCTTAATGTCATTTGAATTTTGGGTTTAACGAAGACCTTCATTACCAAAACACTGTTTTCAACCCTCTCCCCCTCTTCAGTTCTAAAACTGAATTCTTATTTTTTTTTTTTGTTTACTTTTTTTATTTTTTGCTCGATCCCATTTCCAGCCTCCATTCTTACATCAGCAAGAATGACTTGTGTCCTGAACCAGCAGTCTCCAAGGATATCCAAGTTAGATATTCCAGGAGGCATCAGCCTACAGACAGTGGCTGGAAGAGGGCAAATCTGCCAGCACATCATCAGGTGCCAGCTGCAAAAACCTAAATGAAACAACCAGCTGCCATTTACATCAGAGAGGAATATGGCAGTGTGGGAACTGGTGTGCAGTGGGCGTGTGGCTGATCACAGCAGGACAATGGTGAAACTGCTGGGCATGTGAGTATGTTATTTGCGCATAACTATGCAAAAAAGATAAGAGGGGTTAACAGCGAAATTAACTCTGGGGGCTAAAGTTCCTTTTAAATGCCCCACACACTTCAGTGTGATCAGTGATAATTCTTGTACATGATGCACTCCCTCCCCAGTTTTTTTTTTACCTCTATACACATAGGAGGGCATCAAACATTAGGGTCAATGTTGTGGTTTTCAGACAGAACCTGTTTTCATAGCTTGCACACATGTGAAAACAAAAATACAAAGTGTGGCATATAACCTACACCTTTTTGTAAATTATCCAATAAACATACATCTATACCAGCTTACTAGGTTAAATTGATGTAGGAAGAATCATGAAAAAGCAGACTTTTACCATTTTTTTCTAGTCTAAGTGCAAAATGTGTCATTATGAATGATTACAAAAATAATTTTAAAATAGGTTTGCCAATTTGCACTAACATACTTCGGAACAAAATTATAACTGCAGTTTTATCATGAAATTAAATTCTACACAAAAGACATTTCGAGCATTCTGCACTTTATCTTTCTCTTTCCCGGGTCATTAAAATTTATATTTATTTGCAGACCTAGAACAATAGCACAGCTGCTGCTTATTTGCACAGGGATAGCCTATCTAAAGGTGCTTTGCTCATTTGCTACTCAGATAATACAAGAACATGACTAAATGTTTACATATAAGCATTCAGATTGCCATGGTAAGAGCTTGACTATTAACTCAAACAGGCCTTCATTTATGGAGCCAGAAACATTGGAAAAGTGAACAATCATACATTCATAAGTCAAAACCTCATAAACTTATACTATTACATATTTGTGGTAAGACTAAATTTAAAAGCTTTTTTTGGCAGCCTGTATTAGTAATTATGTGCTGCAAGTAAAAAAAAAACAAAAAGCAAATTAACTGAATACAACTAGTAAACTGTAATGTGACTGCATAAGGTCTCTTAATGCATGATTGAGCATACCTTTCAAGTGCTCTGTACTGCAAGCAATGTTTTGTATTTCCAGCCCCTCAAATCAGCCTTAGGCTTACTCTTTTTATGTAGATTACTTAGCACTTACATTCAGGAAGCACTGCTCTAAAACTTGCACGAAAAAGCCATGTGTGGAAAATATTTTAAATGATGTGAACTTTGTGTTAGAAGTAATCACTGCTTAGAAAAGAGACAAGTTTAAACAAATTGAATTGATTGTGCTATGCCATATATAATACAGTGCACTATTCAACTAAAAAATGTGTGCAACATAATTAAAATGTAATTTATTAGTCAATAAATCACAGAACAAATGATGAAAAAACATCTCATCTTATGAAAGCAGTTTTGACTTAATTTCAATTAGAAATGAGCATAAGCAAATTAATAAAAACAGAATATCTAATTGCAGTTATGATTACCTAAAAATCCTTTTGATTACTTTAACTTTTAGGATTCTGTTTAATTCAATTTAAGGAAGATCTATCATTATAATTTTCTTATAGCTCTGTCCTCTATGGGACAGAGTAGCCAAGTTAAGGAAGATCTGATATTCTAATTTTATACAGTTCTTTCCCCTATGGGACAGAGTAAAGCCCCTTACACACAGACAGAATGTTGGGAGACAAGTGCCATTTTAAAAAGAAAACAGCCGACATTCTGTCCATGCCGGCCGTTCGGCTTGCATGCTGGAAAACCAGTAGCCTACTAACTCCCAATCAGCGCTCTCAGGTAATAGCAGAGAGTGCTGATCCGAGTGTTCTGGCAGGGGGGGGTGTCCCCCTGTCAGAACACAACGGCTCTGACAGGGAGATGCTGAACTAACCTTGCATGGTTAATACGGTGTCTCCGACCAGAGCTGACAGCTGGATTGCACGAAAAAAACTGTAGTGTGTAACCGGGTCAAATGTAGTACTTTGCCTCAAACGGCAACCCCCCCCCCCCCCCCACCATGGCCGATCCAAAAAACGGCTGGAAAGTAGATGGCTGCAGTAGCTATGGGAATTCAGCAATTCAGGGTGGGGGGGTCACCATGTCAGCCTCTGCATTCCTGAGGTGTTTGTCTCAGGAAGGTGCTGAGCTGAGACAAGCTGCAGTTATGATGTACCCATCTCCTTTATAGCTGTTGTCGAATCAATCGCAGCAGAAGGTGAAGGTGCAGTTTGAACCTCATAGTAGGGTTAGGAAGCACCTAGCAACATGAGACAAAGTACAACTTGTACTTTGTCCCATAGGTGAACTGTAAAAAAATATATAATGTCAGATCTTGTTTAACTTGGCTTTATCTAAATGGCTTATTGATGCAGAAGAGTTACAACTGTTATTTAGGTGGTTTTCCACCTGTGCTCTCCATGCTGTTCTGACCCTTGCAATGTATATCTGTGTTTAGATGTGTCCTGAATGTTGCATCCAATGTTTGGGCTTGCACAAAAAAAAAAGCTGTATCTGCAAACCGAGGCATGTGTACTGAGACATTTGGTGCAATGCATTCACATCTAGGTGTTGGGACCACTCAACAGAGGTTAGAGTGCTCATCAACCACCAAGTGTTCCTTTTTTAATCTTTGTGTTAGTGTTTAAGGTGCCCATACCCTTCAGATTAGGCTTCCTGGCATTAGAGCTTTTAGTAAACCAAATGGGTGCAGCAACCAGTTACTTATAACACCAAAGGGTATCTCATGGATGTACATTACACTGTAAATGCATTCAGACCCAAATCAATGTTATGCTATAACAAGTTCTGATTTAAAAGCTTGTTCTCAGTGACACTGGGAATATATATATTTGTTATACAAATGTGGTGGTGTCTACTGTAAAAAAAAAAAAAAAATCTGTAAAAAAGTAAACATTCAAATATATGCTAGTTGCATATACTGCAAATTCTCACACATATATTTTGTAGAGCCACCAGTGTATATCAGTTTTATAAACTGAGGAGAGTTGGTCCTATTTTTTCAAGGTACATTAAGTTAGGTTAATTAGTGTTGGTTGCCATGGCTTATTGTATTTTGACCTTCACATTTTCCACATTATGCAGCTTATTGCAGAAAGATGCATGTGTCCAAATGAGTATATGTTATAATGCTGGGTGTGTTTAGGTGGCATGCAGCCCTTTCTTTCTTTCTTTTTGGCTATATTAACCAGTTGATAAAGACTGTTTTCCAATTGATAAAGTCTACACTTCCTCACACTATTCTGCATCTTTTTAATTCATAAATCTCAGGGGAAAATATTGTAAGTTATCATTTTTGCTATAATGTTATAAGCAAAGTGCATTTGTCTTTTCTAGAATTGTGTTTGTGTGGGCACTCAGTAGAAATGTTCTATGCAAATCATCCCAGAGTTTCATTTGAGTCATCCCTGCTTTGGTTTCTTCCATTCTCATCACTGCTCACATTAACAAGATGTAATCAACTGTCCAATATTAGACTTTAAACTAAATAAATCGTCCTGTGTTCTGTAGCCAAAGGCAATGCCATATTAGCTTCTATTTAGATCTTCAATTGCCTTGATGCTGCACATTTGACCAGCTATAACACTGAAAGGTCAGTTGAGAGCTGACATAAGATAGAGGCAAGCCTTGAATGTAACACATAGGTATAATGTAACAGAGAGCAATAGTGGTATGTTTGATTAATAATTGAATTCATTGAATGTTTCTAACGTGAGCTTTCTTTTGGGAAACTGTTAAATTGGTGGGTTTAGCTTTACTTTAAAAATCAAGAATCATCATGCTAAGAGTATAACAATATCAGAACAAACAGTAATAAATTAAAGATGTCAATTTCAGGGGGAACAATAATAACTGAGGGTGGCTTCCCAGCTCATTTGATTGATATCCCCAAAGTACAGCTGACCAAGCAGGGTCAGTAGCGCCCCAATGATATAAATTTGCCACCGATCCACCCATTTTTAGCTGTCATGGTTCTTTTTGTTTGTTCAGCTGCCAAACCTCTAAACATGGCAAGCAGCAACAGACAGTTTAGAAACAGTTGTTTCTTGATGGCCTGGTATTCTCAGACCTAGTCTATAAAGGTGGTTTGTAAATGGCAACAAAATTGTAAACATTTGCATGGGAGTCTTCTTTTGCCATCCACAGGGACAAAACTGTAGGAGTTGCAAGAGATTGAACTTGATGGACATCAGTCTTTTTCAACCTTGACAACTAAATGGTTTGACCACTGGGATGGGTCTTTTTTGGTAGCTCATGGCATAAATGTACCTGCTTGTGTTGTATTTTTTTAGTCAACAGACAGCTGTTTCTGTGAGATAAAAGTGGCATTTGGTTAACATGCAGATCAAAAAAAATTTACACTCAAAAGTGATGATGATTTGTCTTTGTAAAGTTTCTAAACCTTTAAAAAAATAGAGTGACATGTAGACGGCTGGAAATGTATAAGTACTAAAAAGATATAACAGTAAAATATTTGGTGAACAGTGGAAAGATATTGTTTCTTGAATTATTCTAGGTGTTCTCAGCAGTCAGAAAAGTTTCTCATTTCACTAAAGACAGCAGTTGAGTTTATGGTGACACATCTAGAACCTCGAAACCATTAAATTCTATCCACTGGGAGGACACAATTTGCAGTATTTTTAATTCAAATGCTAAAGTTGTCCATATAAAGTAGACCAGTGGTTCTCAACCTCAGTCTTCAAGTACATACAACAGGCCATGTTTTGGGAATTTCTCTGAGATAAACTATCTGTCCGAAATACCAACCCATTAACTTTGATTTAAAGCATTATAAAGGAAAACCTGCAAACATGGCCTGTTTGGGGGTACTTGAGGACTGAGGTTGAGTAGACACTTAAAGTATCAATAGCTCCCAAAAGAACATTTTTACATTGATCTTCCTATTTCTCCATATTTAAATGATATAAATATGTTATGTAGCATAAATAAGTGGCTCAAGTACCTTTTGGCAGTGTTAATATACTGTGGTCATGTGACATCACTAGCTCACTCACTGTGAGATCTGAAGGCAGAGCAATAAAAAAAATGCTGTAATGCAGCTAGTACACTTCATGGCAGGAAGTCTACTGTGTCTACTCTTGCTTGCAAAGCACCAATTGGCTCCCTGGACAATGTGAAACATGTCCCTCAAGCTTGAGGAATGTGTGTTAAATGGGGCGGCAAGCAGGGAGAGGATACTTCTTTAAATCATTCTTGGAAGATCCTACCTGCTAGATGACATGATCACTCCAGTCTGCGTGTGGGGGAAAGGGGTGGTTGGTGGGACAGGTGCAGGAGACAGTGTGGACATGTCAATGATTCTGGAGCCAACCCCGTATCTGACCACAAGATTCATGTGGGGTGGGTTGCAGAAAAAAGGAAGTTAGCAGTTTTCTTTAAATACACTTGTGGTGCATGCACAAGGATGGTGGCAACGACATGGCCAGAGCTACCATTAGTTTGCCACTGACAACAAGGAAATGAAGAGAAATTGCAGGATGGACCAGGCATATACAAATATAAAGAAAAGGCTCCATTGAAAGCTGTCACTATAAGGCACAAAACTAAGTTTTAAATATAAATACACTTAAAAAAATGTAATTTTAATGACACTTTAATGATACCATTCAGCCTGTTTTACCAACAACCATGTAAAGAGGTCATCATATTGGATTCCCTTTAAATTGATTGCTTAGCATATGCCCATACATTACATGGC
Source organism: Aquarana catesbeiana (assembly GCF_042186555.1). Taxonomy (NCBI): domain Eukaryota; kingdom Metazoa; phylum Chordata; class Amphibia; order Anura; family Ranidae; genus Aquarana; species Aquarana catesbeiana. Next base: position 516,397,709 of record NC_133328.1, read on the forward strand.
TGTAAAAAAAGAGCAATCACATTTTTTTCTGTTAGCTTGTATTTAAAATTCTAAAACAAATTTAAAAAGGCAAACTGAATCTGTTAGTAAGCTTCTTGAGGGCAAGGTTTGATGTGAATGTACAATATAGATGTAAAGAGCTGCATAAATTGTCGGCGCTATAAAAATACCTGTAATAAATAACTATTAGCAAAGTCTCAATTTAAACGTTCAATCGTTTTTAATCAAGAGCTGCACTGTGTTTTCTATTCATATAGTTGTCCTTTTTTTTTTTTGGAAAAAAAATCTTTTTTTTTTGGCTAACAGCATGGAACATATTGAATTACACTACTATTCTGACTATTTTCTCTAATAAGTTTTCATTAGTGTTTGAGGTCAGATGAGTCATTAAGAAAGCTCAGGAATACATGCAAAAAGGTTGTGTTTGACATCTCCAAAGTTCTATTGTGAGAAAAATAACAATTAAGCTGTATGGGACAAAAAAACAAAGTAACAGAATTCAATCATTACACAGCGATGAAAGCAAGACACCTGCTGTCTCCTAACAAAGCAGAAGGACAATTTACAAAGAACAGATAAAATGCCTTTCAAGCATTTTATTTCAGTATTCTTCCACCCAACTTCACAACACAAAAAAGCTCTTTTTTAGACAGTTAATTATTCCTACATTTAATTACCTGCAACAACTTAGACAAAAAACAAGCACACATAAACACATAATGGAATATTTATATAATTAAGATTAAAACAGGATATTCTGCATGTATATTATAAAACTGTATGTACAATTGGCTTGAAAACTGTATAAGTGTGGAATGAATGAATGATAAAAAAATGTTTACTACAGTGACATGGCAGTACTAAAATGAAAAAGAGAAGCTTTTTTGAAAAATCCAGTAAAACCTGCATACTACTAAACCAGCTGTTATTTAGTTACTGTTACAAAGTAAAAGGCATTGTAATACCGTATCAGCTATAAAAAATTACTCAAAGAAAAACCCTAATAAATACAATACTGTTAGGCAATTTGAAGAAATTTAAGAAATGTAGTAAAGTAAGAATTCTTTCATAAATATATATTTTAATTGTTTATTTTTATCAATTTACAAAATGCAAAGTGAGCAAACAGAAGAATAATCTAAACCAAATCAATACTTGATGTGACTACCTTTTGGCTTCAAACCAGCGTCATTTCTTACACTTGCACACTTTGTACACTTGCACAAAGTCAAGGATTATGTAGGATTAGAGTCAGGAATATGATTGACCAATTACAGTATACCAAGCAGTTGCTAATGATCATCAATTTCATATCTAGTTAGGTGCAGGAGACAGTGTGGAAATGTCAATGGTTCTAGAGCCACCCCTGAATCTGGCCACAAGAGTCATGTGGGGTGGGTTGCAGAAAAAAGTAAGTGAGTAGTTTTCTTTAGATACACTTGTGAAGTGCATGAGCGATGATGGCGGCAACAATATGGCCAGAGCTACTATTAGTTTGCCACTGACAATGTGCAGAATAAACCAGGCATATACAAATATAGAGAACAGGCCCAATTGAAAGCTGTCACTATAAGGTACAAAACTGTGTTTTAAATATAAGTACACTTAAAAAATATTTGAGTTTAATGACACTTTAATGGTACCATTCAGCCAGTTTTGTCATCAACCATGTAAAGAGGGTCATCATATTGGATTTAATTTAAATTGACTGCTTAGCACAGGCCCACCCATTACATGGTTGTAAAAAAGAGAAATCAAAATTTTGTAGGATTAGAGTCAGAAATATGATTGACCAATTATACCAAGAGGTTGCCAATGATCATCAATTTCATATGTAAGTTGAAACAAAGTCATTAGCTGAAACAGAAACAGCTGTGTAGGAGGCTTACAGCTGGGTGAGGAAGAGGCAAACTCTGATACCAATGTGAGGTTGTGGAAGAGTTTCATGTCACAGGTCATACATAATGGCAAGACTGAGCACAGCAACAAGACACAAGGTAGTTATACTGCATCAGCAAGATCTCTCCCAGGCAAAGATTTCAAAGCAGACTAGGGTTTCAAGATGTGCTGTTCAAGCTCTTTTGAAGAAGCACAAAGAAACAGGCAACAGTGAGGACTCTAGATGCATTGGTTGGCCCAGGAAACTTAATGCAGCAGATGAAAGACACAACATGCTTACTTCTCTTCTATACTGGGGACAGTGCCATCAGCAGAGAGCTGGCGGAAACCAGTGAGACCCAGGGACACCCATCCGGATACCCATCCACAGAAGTCTGGTCAGAAGTGGTCTTCATGGAAGTACTTAGGCCAAAAAGCCATACTTCTGACGTGGAAACAAGGCTAAGTGACTCAACTATGCATGAAAACATATAGGAACTGGGATGCAGAGAAATGGCAGCAGGTACTCTGGACTGATGAGAAAACATTTTAAATATTTGGCTGTAGCAAGAGGCAGTTTGTTCAGGCTGGAGAGCAGTGAAATAATGAGTGTCTGCAGGCAACAGTGAAACATAGTGTTGGTTCCTTGCAAGTTTGGGGCTGCATTTACGTAAATAGAGTTGGAGATTTGGTCAGGATCAATGGTGTCTTAATGGTGAGAGATACAGGCAGATACTTATCCATCATGCCATAATATCAGGGATGCATGTGATTAGCCCCAAATTTATTCTGCAGCTGGACAATGACCCCAAACATACAGCTGTTATTAGGAACTATCTTCAGCATAAAGAAGAACAAGGAGCCCTGGAACTGATGGTTTGGCCCCCACAAAGCCCTTATCTCAACGTTATTGAGTCTGTTCTAGGATTATATGAAGAGACAAGGGGATTTGAGGCAGCCTACAGCCACAGAAGATCAGTGGCTAGTTCACCAAGATGTTTGGAACAATCTACCCACCTGAGTTCCTTCAGATAAGCGAAATAAGCTAGGAATCTCTTTAAATCAGAATATAGTGAATTGGTTACTTACAAATTGAAATTTTGTGATATTCACAAATCCAGGAATGCCTATTAAACTGTCCCACGGTATGTATCCTGAAATGTTAGATTGTCAAAGATATTCTTTGCGGATTGGGCAGTTTGGCACTTATAATTTAGAAGAAACAGAGACCTGGAAGTATCTGATTTGCCTTTAGCAGTTTGTAGTAATTCAAAGAAATATTAGCAAATTTTTGTCTCAATCTGCTCATGTTGTGTTTAAGTATTAAGAATACAAAATTTATTTGCCCTGAGCCAGGACAATACATCCTAGACTAAAAATTGAACAGTTATTCTTTGCGCTCGCTATAGCATTTGCCAAATTTAGTTATTTGAATACTAATGTAGTAAATCAATCACTTTTAGGTGGCTAATTAGCCAGTAACAAGGAACTGCAATTAATTTTATAATCCAGTTGTTAGTTCAACTCAGCCTGTATGACCAATTCTATGTACCATCAGTTGAGGTCATATACTTGGTTTACTAAAAAATAAACAGATATTTTCATGGATACATATCTAATGAATCTTTTGCTAATGATTCTAATAAGACTTCAGTTACCTTTAGAATCCAGTTTGTTAAAAAACAAGACCAGATATGATGGGAAAACTTTGGCACTACCAGGAAATGTTTGAGGTTTGCTCAATGAGAATAGCCTGGAATTGTAGATTAACAGTAGGGACTGTAGGATCTAGTTGTTCAAATTTTATATTTGTAAGCTTTTTTTTTTTTAACAGAGTGCCCACATGATCGTGTATCCAATCTAAACAATTTGGGAGAAAAATTAAATCTGAAATTTCTAAGAAAAAACATTTCTAGGCATGGGTGCGACCTTATTTAGCAACATCAGTAATCCCAATAGTGACTTTAAATGATATGATTAAAATAAGAGCATTTCCAAAAGAAACATACTCCTAATTTCTCTATTAAGGAACCCAGATTTTGTTCCAAGCTGCCAAGATTTATTGTAGATTACAGAACTCTTCCTCTTAAAGGTAATTTAAGGGTTATGTATGTAATTAATCTCTCAGCTGAACAGCTTCCCTATTTCTTTTCTTACTTGTATGGGACAGAGGAGGGTACTATTAATAAAACAATTTGTCCCAAAAGTGGTCTTACCTATAATTTATCATTACATAGAAGTAAAAGTGCAGGCCTCCCAAGGACCAGACATTAGAAAATTAACTGGCCATCCGACCTGAGAAGGACTGGGAAAAATGTATTACTTCAGAAATGCTAACTGTAATAAGTAACCATTTCAATTTATGCAGTTGTAAACTATTAGTCCTTGAGCAAAAACAAAAAAAATATGACACACTGATGTGAAAACTTTTAAACTATAAAATATATGATGCTGCTCTGCTAATCTATTCTGGTCAATCTAAAAAAATGTCAGCTAATCATAATTTGGAATTTCTGTCCACAGAGGGCAATCTTCTGATCAATAAAAAAATGTTAAAGGAAACCTGCCAAGAAAGAAATATGGAGGCTGTCATTGCTTCTAAAACATTATGCCTGGTTGTCATGCAGACAACCAGGCAGATTTATTGCTGGCACCCACAATTTACGCAGTGCTTTACATACTGTACATTTACATCAGTCCCTGCCCTCAAGGAGCCTTCAATTGAAGGTCTCTATCTTACATATATAGAAACATATATGCACACAAATATTAGAGACAATTTTAGACATACTCTTTCACTTCAATGCTCTGAACCACTGGCCTGGAACAAATACTGTAAGCAGTTAGGGACATCAACGTTTTCCACTACATTCTTGATCTGCAAACTTACTGTGGGTCAATGAATTAAAAATATAGATCACATTAGCTTGGCATAACAGCCAGAAAACTAGTAATTGTAGACAGAGGTCAGCAATTGCACCCCCAGATATCTTTCAAATTTAATTTGAGGGTCAAAAGCTATGTGAAATAATGTTGAGTTTAAAGCTGAATTGAAAAAAAAAAAAATTAAAACTGCGACTTTGTCTGAACAGCTTAGACTGTTAAAGTAAGTTGAAAAAAAACAGACTTGCACCAGATAAAAATAAAGGAGAAAGACCAAAAAAAGAAAAAATAATGCAGCAACCACATCTTGTTTTTGGATTTAATAATGCCTTAAGCATTTGTTTCCTAAAAACTCCTACACACCACACTCAGACTGCTAGAGGGTCATATACATGAATAATTAGGGCTCTGTTGCTTTGCACAGTGCTCATTGAAAATGCTTGTGAGATGGGAGAACACATAGATTACCCCTGATTAATATGTCATTGTCCAGTCAGATGACTGGGGCTTGTTCTGGACCGCTATGTATAGCTTATTTGCTGTAAAAAAAAAAGTAAGGTCTTAGGGCCTGTTTATAAATGTGTGTTGCTGTAAAGTACGGTAATTCATCTTACATAAGTTGGTGCACTCTAATGGCAATCATTTTAAATGCAAACTAATGCACCTCTACAATTCATCTGCCCTTGAATGCATTTGAATAGCCTACCTAGTGCTGTTTAATGCACTAAAGGGTGTTTTGTGGTGCACAGATTCTGTCTAGCATGGTGCCTGGATTGCAAGCTTTTTGGCCAATGTGTTTTATTTGAGTTCCTAAGGTTAAGCCCTAACAAATCAAAGTAAATTTGGGGTATAAGTTTATGAAAGTTCATTATATTTCTTTTGATACCCTTGACATCACAATGAGCAAAGGGGATTGAATAAGTAACTATTTTATTTTATCTGTAGAAGTATTTGTCTACGGGTCTTGCTTTGCATTGTAGGATTGTTTTAATGTAAAATTAATGTATGAAGTTCTAATTGTTACTACTACTACTAGTACTATAAAGAGTCAGGCCACTAGTTTAATTAATAACTACAATAATAGGAATATATTGCATCTGTTAGAACCACCAATAACATAACAAATCATTCCTTACTGAGATTCTCTTATAAAAATAACTTTCCTTTATAAGTGTATGTCTTGGGATGTGAATTAAAACATATATCTTCTACTGAGTAATTTCCCCCCTAATGTTCATCTGCAAAATAAAATTGCTTACAATTAAAAATATTTCAAGCTTTCAGTAGTTCAATATTAGCAGCTAAGCAAATTGGCTCAGGTCAAATAACCAAATATAAAAATGAGATCACTAAATATTTCTTGCTTGGCAGCTTTGCAATAAATAATGTCTTCCTAACCAATCTGTACATTAAGCCTCTTTTGTGGCCTAGAGCCACTTCCTTGTGCCTGCACCCATTACAGCGTATCCATAGAAACTGACACATTTATTTCTTGGATTAGTCTGCCATTGAAAATATTAATATAATGCCGTAAATGGGGATTTAATCTAATCTGTTGATGGTAGAATGAAGTTAGTAAAAAGTGGAGTGCCATTGCAGCATGAATCATTCATTAGCTTGAAGCATTAACTAAACAATCCACCATATTATAAATTCTTCCAGAGCCTCCACAAGCTATGGTGTAAAATATATTATGCCATAAATCTTCTGCAAATACTATCTGAAACACAAGAAGATCTGTCTGCAAACAGAGGACCAAATCAACTCTGACAATCACCAAAAATACAATGCAAAATGGCACAACCTACAGTAATATAAAAATCAACTGACATAGGCGTAAAGGAAACACTCACTTAAAGGAATTCACAAAGTGTAAGAGATTGGGGTGCTGGCTTAGTCTGGATACAGTACTTGCTATATGCAGTAAGTGTATTGTAGTGTGAATTTCAGATAGTCTGTTCATGGACATGAAGGCGGTTTCCAGTGATGTTAGGATCAGTTGCTAAAGCTTGCTTTAATTGAAGCACTCTGGACCCTACTAAAGAGCACTTTTATTCATTTTGAGGCCATTGACCTTCAGATAAGCTCTGAAGTTAGGAGATCCCTGGAACCCCCAAACAGATTGACCTTTAGTTTATGCAGAATATACTTTTTTGCAGACACAATACATTATTTAGACTGCTCATGCTTGGCAATGGTGTAGCACTCTTTCAACTCAAACAAGCCAAATTTTTGGTACAAAGTCTTAGCTAAATTTAAATGGGAAACTGTATTCAATTCATTGGTGCCATTAGGATGTCAATATTTTTGCTTTGCTTGTCTTCTGAGATTGCTCTGTGTCAAAATGTTCAGCCCATTAAACACTTGTATTTGGAAACACACATTGCCCCATGTCAAAGATTACTTACGTTTGTCCTCGCCACCTTTCAAAATAAGGGTAAATGCATACCAATAGTACATTCTTGAACTTTTCACAAAAAGAGCATGAAGAGCAAATGTGTTGTCCAGTGTGAGAGTTTATAATAATTTAATAATCTGGGACAGATGTCATACAGGTCTGTCAGCACTGTTAGCTCTTAGGCCCCTTTCACACTGAGACGCTTGTAAACTGCCAGTAAAACACTGAGCACTTTTGAAGAGCTTTTCAGGCACTTTTGAAGAGCTTTACAGGCGTTTGTGAAGCGCTTTCCATTCATTTCAATGGAGAGAGGTGTTTTTTCACCACCCTGGCAGCGCACTGCCCCAGTGTGAAAGCATTCATTGATTTTAATGAAAATAGGTTTTCATGAGCTTTTCAGGCGCTTTTTTTAGCGTGAAACCGCCTGAAAAACGCCTCAGTGTGAAAGGGGTCTTATGATTTTCATTTAAACAATTAGGATAAAAACAAAGGTCACGGTGCGCATGCGCGGGTCTCCCAATATGGCCACGTAAGCCAGGAGCTCCGCTCTGCCCGAGCCAACGAGTCGCACTAGCGCAGGAACCGGTCCCTAAGGAAGCCCGCTTCAGACTGGGATAGCACGGGGAGCAGTCCTAGCACACCGGGATGTCCAGCAGCTCAGTCCACCGCGACCTGGGGCCACAATTTACGGCCGAAGGAACACAGGCCGCTTCCAAGATGGCGGCCGCGTCTCAGCCACGAGACTCACAAGCAGGAGGACACTCGGAGCTCAGGCAAGTGATTAGCCCAGCCACATTATCATTCACCCCCCAAGCAAATCTGGGAAGCCACAACATTACAACCCCCTCGCCTGCATCAACAGTTTCAATGCTTGAACGCACATTTGAAAACGACATGCTCTCTCCTATAAACAACACTCCAGGCCCAGGGAACGCTAACACTCCCTCATGTAACCAGAAGCAGGCCTTGGATCAGACACAAGACATCCCCCTACACGCAGGGGATCTATTCATTAAATTTTCTGAACTGCTTGATCGAGGGCTTGCTATTACAGCCAGCAAGATCACCACAGATATAAGAGCAGACTTTCAGAATTTAGGCTCTAGAATGGAAGCCATAGAACATAAGCTAGACATAACGGTCTCCAGGGCTAATCAGAATACAGACCATATTCAAGTAATACAGGACCAATTGGAAGTATCGTTAAACCGCATTGATGACCTCGAGAATCGCTCCAGAAGAGACAATTTTAGGGTGAGAGGTATCCCTGAATCAGTAACTGACGCACCTAAAGCTATACAGGACCTCATACAATTCTTAATCCCTGCTATACCGCCACACAAGCTGGAACTGGACAGGGCACATAGGTCACTGGGTCCCCCTAGGAGAGACGGGAACCCCAGGGATATAGTAGTAAAACCACACCATTACAGTGTGAAGGAAGAGATTATGAGGATATCCAGGAAACAGTCAAGCATCTCATTCCAAGGTCAAGATATTCAGATCTTTGCGGACATTTCCCCGATGACCATTCAAAGACGCAGAGCATTAAAACCATTACTACTCTTCTCTCCCAGAAAGAAATAAAATATTGGTGGGCCTTTCCTTTTGCCCTTAAGTTTACCTTTAACGGTAAAACTTACTCTTTCTCCACCTTTACAGAAGGAGAACAAGTCCTTTTGGCCCTGAAACTCATCGCTCTGGAGTCTGGAGATATGGACACATCTAATCTGCTGGCAAGTTCCTCCAAAAGATCATCACCAGCCAGTCCCCTCTCTCCGCTATGGAAGGCAACCAAAACCAAGCGAGCGAAGGATCAAATGCCCACCTGAAGATTGACTATGCCATCTCTCCTTTTACTTTTATTTTTCCTCAGGGCAAGACCCTGACGGGAAACACCTCAGAGACCCTCACATCATTTTTGGCTGTCCCGCTTATCTAATAGATAAGATTGCAGAGATCGTCCCACAATAGGGGTCAGGAATTGATCCTATTGTTTTAAGCAAGACGAACTTCATTAAACCTGGGCATCATACATTCGGATACCCAAGGACTCCGTTACAGAAGACACACATCTTTTCGGGATATTTTACTTGCATAATGAAGTCCCTTCTTTTTTGATATTTTTTTTTTTTTTTAATATAAATATCCCTCCTCTTCCACTTTTTGTTTATAATGTGATATGTCCTGACGGTTCGGTTCCGTTTACAATTTTTCTTTTATACCTATGGACTCTGATACAAGTTACATCTTTTTTATAAGCAAGGTTTATAGAGTATCATAGCCCTTAGTCGACTGTGGCTCGGGCAGCAGTCATGCGTACCCTCCCATCCCCCAATATAGCTTTTCTGTATTTGGGTGATGGGGTGTCAGCCCTCTCAGAGGGCTGCGTAATGATGTTACTCACTAACGTAGGAGGTGGCTTTCCCCCCTTTCTTCGTTATAGGCCTATGTTTGGCCCTCTTGTTTCTCTTCCTTTTTTTCCTTTTGATTGCCAGCACTCGGTGGATTCTCTTTTGTCCGGAGGCTCCAGGTCCCAGGTTTCACCACACTACTATGTCAAGGCTGATCACATCTAGGCTTTATGGGGTAAGTGTTAAATACATGGATACTTCTCTTCTCACACCAATTCATGCCTCCTAATACCGTAAACTCGCCATCGCTTAGAATTGTCTTGCTTAATGTGCAGGGACTAAACTCGGCGGTCAGGGGAAGAAGGGTACTGCAGGAATACCGCTCCCAGAAAATGGATGTGGTGTTCCTACAGGAAACACATTTCCAATACAGTATAGCCCTTCCTTCCTGCATGCCCACTATCCCCAGTTCTACTTAGCAAACGCTCAGGACAAAACAAAAGGGGTGGCAATTCTGTTTGCTAAATCCCGCCAATTTAAGACTACTCAGGTTTACAAAGATACGGAGGGTAGATTTATCATGGTGAAAGGAATGCTAAATAATCAAATGTACTCCCTGATCTCGTACTATTCCCCCAACAGAGGTCAAGCTCAATTTTTTCACCTTATGTTCCAAACGATAGAACCACTGTTGGAGGGAATAATAACTTTGGGAGGGGACTCCAACATAGCATTTGACCTATCCCTAGATAAATCTAAGCCTCTTTCATCTCAACTGACGCGCCCCCAAAAATTAGTACTAAAATCGCTAAAATGATCTTTAATCTGGAGAGAAACCAATCCGACCTGCAGGGACTACACTCACTTTTCAAACCCCCACCAATCCTATTCTAGAATAGATCACATTTTCATTTCAACTCATCATATCCCTTTAGTTAAAAAATCTTTCATCAAAGACGCCTCCCATTCGGATCACTCGATGGTTATCCTAGTGATACGAGGGCTTCAACTTAAATCCCCCCCCCAATGGAGACTTAAAGAATCCATTCTTAAAGATCCTATCCAGGTCACTATTATTGAGAAAGCTCTGAAGGAGTTTTTTACTCTAAATGACGTAGAGGGAACCTCGGCTGAAACAGTTTGGGCAGCCCATAAGGCCACGATCAGGGGAAAGCTGATCCAAATGACATCACAAATCAAAAAAGGGAAAACCTCTGAGGTTGTCAAACTTGAAAATAACTTTGAAGCTTTATGTAAACAACATAAAACAGACCCTTCTAAGGTCAATACAGCACAACTAGATGCCACTAGGGTGGCATTAAACTTAGCCCTTACGGTTAAAGCCGAGGTCTCCCTGCGTTGGACTGAAGCAAAATTTTACCAGCATAGAGATAAAATGAATAAAATTTTGGCCTCCAAACTATCCCCCAAAACACGTACTTTCGCCCTCCCTAAGATCAGGCAGCAAGACGGTTCGTTCTCTCTAAATCCTCAACGTATTCTACAATCGTTTCAGGATTTTTATAGAAATTTATACAAAAAGGGAAATCATGTAGGGGAGGCCAGATTTGATGCATTTGATGCAAAAATTCCTCGCCTTCAGAAAAGTCATGTTGAACTGATGGACGCAGCTTTCTCTACAGAGGAAACCCTAGAAGTGATTAAGAATTTAAAAGTTAACTCCGCCTCAGGCCCAGATGGCTTTTCCAACATTTATTACAAAACATTTGCAGCCACCCTAGCTCCTCATCTCACCAAATTCTTTAATTCTAAAAGAATGGGCAAAGCCATTGAAACCCATGCAAACTCAGCCTTTATTTCAGTTATCCCTAAACCTGACAAGGACCCATCCCTAGTAAAAAACTATAGACCCATCTCCCTTATTAACAATGATTTGAAGATCCTAACCAAAATATTAGCCAATAGAATAAGCTCGTTCATAGGACAATACATTCATAGGGACCAAGTAGGTTTCATCCCAGGGAGACAGGGCCCGGACCAAGTTAGGAGGGCGACGGATATTGTTTCAATCCTTCAATCTGCCTGGGATGGATCCCCTCAGCAGGAAGGCCTTCTGTTATCATTAGACTTAAGGAAGGCCTTTGACTCGCTTTCATGGTCATACTTGTTCTCTACCCTTCGCAGATGGGGTTTTGGGGAACATTTTTTGGGGATCCTTCAATCTCTTTACTCGAGTCCGGTGGCCAGGGTCAAACTTCAGGGCTTTGTCTCTAATCCCATTCTGATCTCTAGAGGGACCAGACAGGGGTGTCCTCTCTCCCCAATAATCTTCGCTATAGCGATTGAATCATTGGCCATTGCAATCAGAACAAATGTCAACATCCACGGGGTTAGGTGCGGAAAGTCAGTCCATAAATGCGCCCTTTTCGCAGACGATATTCTGCTCTTTGTCACATCCCCAATCACATCATTACCCAATATTAATAAACTGTTAGACTCTTTTGGGGATACATCGGGCCTACAAGTGAACATAGCTAAATCACAAGCACTGAATGTTTCTCTTCCCATAGCCCTAGTTGATCGACTGAAACAGTCCTTCAAATTTAAGTGGAGCGACAATTCAATTCGTTACTTAGGGATAAATCTCACCTCAAAATTTGAACTCTTGTATCAGGCAAATTTTCCCCCCATGTACCGTAAACTAGAGAAAGATCTTCTCATATGGTCCCAGCACAAAATTTCATGGATTGGCAAAATCAACTCCATTAAAATGACACTACAACCCAGATTACTCTACCTTTTCCGTTCCCTCCTAATACCTATTAGGAAAGATCATTTAAAATCATTTCAAGGCAAAATAATTAAATACATTTGGGGTAAGAGAGGCTATAGACTAGCTAGAAAAGTCCTTTACAGCCAAAAAACAAAAGGAGGACTGGGTCTTCCAGACCTTTTCAAATATTACCAAGCAGCCAGATTAGCCCAACTCTCAACGATCTACTTTAAACACGAAATCCCAGACTGGATCAACATAGAGAGACATGCGGTCCCTACATACACGTTAGACTTCCTTCTTTGGTCCCCTCACAAAACTAGACCCCCTGTCATGTCCCCCGCTCTATCACATTCCCTGAGATTATGGGATGATATAAAAAACACACCCTCCTTGATGTCTGATTTTCAACCGCTGTCCCACATCTTCCATAATCCCCTCTTCAGACCGGGTATGGATATCAAATCATTTCAATGGTGGTTAGACAAGGGGATGTACAGGATTGGACACTATTTCACTCCTTCGGGCCCCATCTCCCTGAAATTCTGTATGAAAAAGCTTGAAATCACGGTCTCAGAAAAATTTAGGTTTTATCAAATTTCCCATTTTCTCCATACAATATGGAAAAACAAACCCACCCCCCCGACCTTTTCGAATTATGAACGTTGGTGTGGCCAGGGTACAGAGCAAAAAGGGGGCATATCCATAATATACTCTTCCTTATTAGAACCCACCACCAAATTCTCATATATGGAAGCCTGGGAGAAGGACCTACAAGAGACCTGGGACCTGGAGACATGGCACAGAAGAGGAATCAGAGCTCACAAAGGTATAATGAACATTTCATTAATAGAAGCCAATTGGAAAGTGATGACCAGATGGTATTTGGTTCCGTTAAGATTGAACAAGATGTTCCCCTCCTCATCTCCTCTTTGTTTTAGGGAATGCCAAGCCCAGGGTTCCATGCTTCATATTTGGTGGGAATGTCCAAGAATTAGAGGTTTTTGGAATAAGATTTTTAATCTTATCCGCAAAGTAACAAACCTACTGATACCTAAGACCCCACAAATTGCTCTATTGAATGAGCAAATCCCCAAGATTCCTAAGGTTTCTCACCGTCTGATTTCTTTCATGCTTTTAGGAGCAAAAGTTATGATCGCTAAAGCCTGGAAGACACCAAAAATTTCCTATGTAGCGGCTAAGAGAAAAATCTCTTGGATAATGTCCCAGGAGAGACTAGTAAGCAAAATTTTGGATAACATCAAAACCTTTGAAGCAATATGGGAACCCTGGGCAGGGCATATAGGTGTATCCCTGGTTCCTGGGATCTCCTAGTCTAGATAGCCTAACATTAGCTGAGTGCTGGCTCTCTCTCTCTCTTTCCCTTACTTCCTTTCTTTTCTTTCCTTTAAAGCGGGGTTCCACCCAAATTTTGAACAATATCTGTATGTATTCTCTTCCTTGCCTAGATGCTGACATGCCGTTTAAAAAAATTTAAATTGCTGTAATTACCTTTTATTTTTCTATTCTTCTTTGCACTTCCTGGTTCTCCTCCCGTGGGAGTAGGCGTGTTTCTAGCCTCTCCCAGACTCCTGGGAGCTAGTCTCAGGCTTCCCAGGATGCCACTGAGCATGTGCGGGAACGAGCAGTGAATGCTGGGAGCACAGCAATCACCACATCCAGGAAATAAATGCTTGAGGGCTTCAAATGCCCACAATGAAGATGGAAACCGCCTGCAGTGAATAATATAAGTTATTCTTTCCGACGAAATCTGACACAGGTGGACATATTACACACAATATGTGAGTATGTAATGCTGAGAAGAAAAGTTTGTGAATGAACTAAAAAAAAAAAAAAACGATAGATAGGTGGACCCCCGCTTTAAACCCTTCTCTATTTCGTATACTTTACAGATAGTGTAAGAATAGATGACTACGGTTATTTCGACAATTTAAGTTTATGTTCGTTTTTTTTTCTAATTTTGTACAGGATATTATATACTACTCTGTTACAAGAAGTAAGGGTTCACCCTGGGGGATCGGGGCAGTCTCTCCGTTGCGATACAGTGGCTCCGGAGGGGGGCGGCTCAGGACCCCTAATGGGTAGGGCAATATTTATCTAAATCTTTACAAGGTCTAGACCAGGACACAGTGTGATGGTCAGTCCCTGGTCAGTCCCTAGATTATAATGCCCTATGAAGCATTAAGATACAACATTTCTGATAATGTTTATATGGCTCATTTCTATTTTTATATTATGTACCCTTTAAGTTTTTGATGTAAAGAGACATTGTTGTTTTTTGAGCTCTACCTTTTGATGGACATCTTTTGTTACTGTAAGTTATCTCAATAAACATGTTAAACTTCAAAAAAAAAAAAAAAACAAAGGTCACATTATAACTCTCCATGAGACATGTGATGGGTTTTCAAGTGTGGTGTATTTTACACACATTTTAGGTGGCTTTTATCTACATAATGATTCATCTTTATAGAAAGTGTATTTTGCTGGAAAGCTGCAACAAGCAGTATTCTTTGTCACCAAAAGAGAGGTGGCCCCAAGGCATTACACTATTTTTACACTTAAAAAATTGTATATATTTGCAGCTCAACTGACAAAAAAACATAGCCCTAATATAATTGTCCAAAACAGCCCAAAAAATAATGTCTGCTAACTCCCAATGATCCTGATCCTAATGCTACACTTCAGTAAGAAGCCTATCGGTCAGTACTTTGGGATTTAATCAGGGCATTTCTGTAGTACATCAGTATCCTACAGCAAGCTATAAGATTCAAGCCTACCTTGTAACTGAACCCGTGTGAAGTTGCATAAAGGCTGGTTATAGAGAACTTAAAGTAAACTCAGCAGACTCTATGATTTTAGCACAGTTGTGCCAGTTGAGCAGTAAACACTGCACAAGATGCAGCCCTGCTACAAAAGTAAAGAAGAAGTTGTGGTGGGAGTGAGCTGTTAGTCTAAGTTAACTCAGCAGGGGTGGGAGTGGTTTATGGAATTTTAGGTTACAATATTGTGGATGAGAATGTAATAAACACACTTTATTTAGTTGGAGCCTATTTTACTGTTGGATATAGAGCTAACAATGTTTTACAAAGATATATAGTTGAGATCCTTCCCTAGAATTATCTTACAATATGATGTCCCTTCACCATTATACACACATAGAATGATAGTACAACTTCCATTAATATATAGTACATACAATAATGAGGTTGACCACAAACCACCTTTTCAAAATTTAACTTTCAGCTTACATGTCCAAATATACTCTGTATATTTTTAAACATCCTACAACCTCAAATTTATTTTAAAATCTTGAACGTGAAACACTACTACCAAGCATAGAATCACAATTACCATGAATGAGGTAAGATGAAAAAGCCATTTTGCAATCTGAGACAGTCTTCTGAGAAAGCTGTCTATCACAACAAATACAGTCCAAAACATTGCATTATGAAAACCTGATCTGATTAGCAATATTTTATGGTAAATATATTTAAAATCTATCCTGCCAATGCAATGTGCATTAAAAGCTAAAGTGTTTTAATCTCATTGTTTTCGATTTCCTCCTAAACATTGTAAAGTATTCATTTGTATGATATGATTAATGTGCAATTAGAGTGGTTTCTAATGGGAAAAAGGCATTCATAGCATGTCTAGTGAAAGCTAGCTTATTAAATTTGATGAGTCTAAAGCTGGCTTCATAAGTCAGTTCAGCTATCAGCATAAAGATACAAAAAAAAAGAAAATTATGAATAAAGTGATAAAATAATAAAAATGAATCCAATATACAAAACATGGAAACAGAAACCACACAGGCATATAAGGGTGAAAACACAAATTCTGCCCATCCAAACCTAAACCTTACTTACAGACCTCTTCAGTCATTGTTTCAACTTTCCATCTATTAAATCTTCTGCCCTTGTTGTTTTAACTTTGGATAGTAAAACTTTTTTTCTACCAGTAAATCCCTTATACAGCCCACTTCCCGTTCTAGTGTGGTCATTAGCCTAGGCCAGTGATGGCGAACCTTGGCACCCCGGATATTTTGGAACTACATTTTCCATGATGCTCCACTACATTGCAGAGTGCATTAGCATCATGGTAAATGTAGTTCCAAAACATCTGAGATGCCATGGTTCACCACCACTGGCCTAGGCTTATGACATCATGCACAGCTCTCTTTCTCTCTCGTGATAGTTTGCCAGGAAGGGTCGGGGATGAGTCATAAGAGGGCCAATCAGAGCTGCAGGGCTGCAGGGCTTCAGGGCTGCAGAGCTGGAGGTGTGCCTCCGTTTATCTGTGTAAAGCCAGGAAGTGAACAGGCAGCAGCTTCAGCTGCCCACAGTTAAAATGTTTGCAGCCAGATTCAGTGGAGGGAGATTTCTGCAGCATATTTGGCAAGTACAGAATCACATTATATTTAAAATAATATGCAAAGTGTTTGGAGAGAAGCTTCAGAATGGCAAAGATGTTTTTATTACAAATTAGGTGAGCAGACTGTAGCTCCTCTTTAAGGCTGGCCACAGATGGATATTTTTGAGGTTTTTTTTTGTTCAGCCAGTGGATTGAAGTAAAAAAAAAAATGAATGGATTCCTCCATGTTGCCACTGATTGAGAAAAAGTTTCCAACAAGCCTGATAGATAGCAGTTGATTTTTGGATTGACTTCTGATGAATGGGAGCAGCTTCACATGGATTGGAACTTGGCCAGTCCCTGCTGAAGTGGCAGAATTTCAATCCTTGTATGGACAGCTTTAGTTTGTAACAAGTACAACCTTATTTGGGTTCCCAGTAAAATCAGCCTGTAAACAACCTTAGTGTATTGTGGCTTCACTTTAAAGCATAACTCCACTTTTATTGAGAAAAAACATTCCCCTCTGGGTGTACATTCCAAACTTTGTTGCAGATGCCTGCATTTTGTTATTCTGAAGAAATCCCTGTATGTTTGTCTGTGTCTATGTGGAAAAGTGAGTCAAATGGGAATGGTTTCAGAATTATCAATCAGCTGTGCACCTGCAGGGCTCTAATGAGGAAAGCTGCTGGGCCTGCATCCCTTTAGATGTGATTTCCTATTGAAAGTATCTTACCAAAAATTAGATTTTTGTTGCAGAGATGCCTAATGACGTCTGATGACTTCTGAGAAGATCAGTGAGCCAATCACACAAGCAGGAAATTATATTCCGGGGGGGGGGGTTATGTACACATTGTGTGTACAGAACACCTCCAGGTAGCCATATTGCATTGCATTTTCAGAAAATTACAGAGCTGCAGATTGAAAAGGAAAGGTAATTTCTAAATTATTTCACAACTGTATACACTACATTATATTTTCTTTATTTCCTGTTTTATTTTCGCCACTAAATTGGAGTTACCCATTAAAGTATATTTCCATTTTTGCAGCCAAACTCTGATATTTACTTTTTTTTTTACATGTTCCCATTTACATGGCATAACTTTTTATTTTTACTTGCTCTTTTATAAACACTCCAAAACTAAAGTTCCCCAGCTGGAGAAAAGTTTAAAAACTCATCTTAGAAAGTATTATTTTACTGCAAGAGTAGTTGATGCTTGGAATAGACTTCCAGCAAAGGTAGCAAATTAGTCAACAGTAAGTGGATTCAAACATGCTTGGCACAAACATAGACCTATACCCAGATGAACAAATAAAAAAAATGTGTAAATATATATAAAAAAGTGTCAGACTTGATGGGCCATGTGATCACTTTAAAATGGCTATGAGGAAATGAGTTGAAGCTATTAAAAACAACCATCCAAAGGTTCCAGTAATGCTCTGAAGCCCAGGTCACTCTATTATGCAAATCCTAACCAGTTACTGTGGTGGAAAGTTGGGACCCATACCCTTCCACCTAGTGTGCCTCATCATAGGTCTATAAATATAATGATGGCTTCACTCACTAGTAGTAAAGCATAGGAGGGAATCTTGGCACACTGTACAATATGTAAGGCTGTGTGCAAACATGCACAGATGCTTCACAGGAAAGGTAAAAATGGTAGCTGACTGCACATATAAAACCATCTTTATTGTAGATGCTTGAATGAAACACACAACCACAAGCTACAGCAGAGGAATACAGAAAACAGCTAACATGTTTTGCACTTACTCATTGCTTAATCATAGCTAACACACAGATGCTTGCTTTTATTCATTTTCAAGTGCTTTTTCCTTTTTGGACCTATGCTGTTGGCCACATTAGGACAGTTTTTTTTAATGGAAACACAAAAGTGGCTTGAAGCAGAATTGATGTATCTAATAGGGAGGTCAAATGCAGCAAAGAAAAAAGGTCAACTGCAGGTCAAATGAAATCTAAATGACCTTGGAATCATCGCAAACTACTCCTAAATAAGAGCTAAATTCACCTGATAGTGTACTGCATTTTACCATCAATACAAGACCTTATACTGACCCCCTATGAGTTAAAAGAGGACCTTCACCCTGAAAATTTGGATGTACCTGGCTCCATCTGCATCCCTCTACCACTACTGAATATATATATATATATATATATATATATATATATATATATATATATATATATATATATATATATATATATATATATATATATATATATATATATATACACACCATTTTTATCGGCCTATAACACACTTTTTTCCCCTTAAAATCAGGGGAAAATCGCAGGTGCGTGTTATACGCCAATCCCCGCCGATCCATCGCCGCTGGGGGTGGAGCGAGTGCCGGCCGCCAATATATGTAGATAGCCGAGTGTACTCGGCTAGGTTTGGCTAGCTCCGCCCAGTCCTGTCCTATGATGGACACAGGGACGTGACTGTGAGCAGAGCTAGCCGAGTACACTCGGCTATCTATGTATATGGGCGGCGCTCGCTCCTCCGCTCACAGTCACGCCCATCCCAGGCGGGACTACGAGAGGAGCCGAAAGTGGCCGAGAGCCGCAGAGATACACAAGATCGGCTCTGTGTGTCTCGGCGGCGCCATTTTCAAACTGCAGTGACACTGACAAGTCACTGCAGTTTAACTGCAGTCTGGGAAAGGCTGCAAATGGACACTAACAAAACTGCAGATGGGCACTGACAAGGCTGCAAATGGACACTGATAAGGCTGCAAATGACACCAAGGCTGCAAATGACACCAAGGCTGCAAGGCTGAAAATGACACCAAGGCTACAAATGACACCAAGGCTGCAAGGCTGCAAATGACACCAAGGCTGCAAACGACACCAAGGCTGCAAATGACACCAAGGCTGCAAATGCCACTGGACAAGCATGCAGATGGACGCTGTGTAAGGCTGCATATGGACACTGATAAGGCTGCATTGATGGGCATTTAAATGTAAGTTTTTTTCCTTAAAACTTTTTTTTCCTTAAAATTCCCTCCTAAACTTGGGGTGCGTGTTATACACCGATGAATACAGTATATACATTTTTTTAAATGTTATTTTTTTGTCCCGCAGAACAGCGCTTCCTCCTTTCTTGCCTAGGGGAGGATGGCAGTGCTAGTGCAGTGCCACAATCAAGGGGACTAAAGGTTCCTCCTTATGTGGGTACTAAGGATAGGTAAACACGTAAAGTTTTTTGTTCGTTCAACCCAGTGGGCTGAACGGAAAAAACTGAGAGGTCACTGTACCAACTAAGCAATGTTTAGTGTGGCGATCTCTCCTGCTGTGCCTTTTTATTTTGAGTATTGGTAACTGTAAGCGCAAACACACAAGTCCATATATAACAGGAGATATAAAGGGCTGAGCAACTTAGTCCATAGGGGACAGGCTGGAAGTTCAAGGGTTAAGTGGTAACCGGTAATGTAATGGTTAAAGTAGGCTGGTAGGCTAGGCAGCTGCTGTCCTCAGAGAGCTGGCTCTGTGATGGATGAGAGAGGGGTAGAGAAGGAAGCGCCACCTGAGTGTAGTATTAACAAATGATGTTTAATGACACCAGGTAAAAACACACTTACAGGATAAAAACATTTAAAAGGCTCATCTGTATAGGTATGTGGTCCTCGGTGTTCCCTCAGATCCTGTGGTGGTGACGATGCAGGGATGCTGGGCTGCAAAAGGTGGATTACCAGCCGGGAGCTCCTTCTGTGGACATCAGGAAGAGACTAGGGGCCGGCGTGGAGCGCACGTGGAGCGTGCATGACGGCACAGGTCAGGTCATAGGCCTATTGAAGAAGCAGTGGCTCCGAGCGCGTAGCCTTCTCTCAACCTCTCTGCTAGCCCTCCTCCCTGAACGATCCCTCCCCTGGATACCGAACCCGGAAGCAGACGGACGACCTGTGACATCATGCACGCTCCACGCCGGCCCCTAGTCTCTTCCTGATGGCCACAGAAGGAGCTCCCGGCTGGTAATCCACCTTCTGCAGCCCAGCATCCCTGCAGCGTCACCACCACAGGATCTGAGGGAACACCGAGGACCACATACCTATACAGATGAGCCTTTTATATGTTTTTATCCTGTAAGTGTGTTTTTACCTGGCGTCATTAACCACTTGCCGACCGCCTAACGTATATATACGTCGGCAGAATGGCACGGGCAGGCAGAATCACGTACCTGTACGTGATCTGCCTCCCGCGGGCGGGGGGTCCGATCGGACCCCCCCCCGGTGCCATCGGCGGTCGGCATCTGACTGGGAGCGTCGGGAGGCGAGGGGGAGACCATCCGATCGTGGCCCCCCCCTCGCGATCGCTCCCAGCCAATGGGAATCCTCCTCTGCCTGTGTATAGTTTCACACAGGCAGAGGATGTGATGTCATCTCTCCTCGGTCTGGCAGTTTCCGTCCAGCGCCGAGGAGAGAAGACATGTAAGTGCACACAACACAAACACACACAGTAGAACATGCCAGGCATACCTTACACCCCCGATCCCCCCCCGATCGCCCCCCGACCCCCCCCCCAATCACCCCCCCCCCCCCGTCACAAACTGAATCACCCCCCCCCCCCCGTCACAAACTGACATTAGCAGTATTTTTTTTTTTTTTTTTTTTTTTTTTTCTGATTACTGCATAGTGTCAGTTTGTGACAGTTACAGTGTTAGGGCAGTGAGTGGTAGCCCCCTTTAGGTCTAGGATACCCCCCTAACCCCCCCTAATAAAGTTTTAACCCCTTGATCACCCCCTGTCACCAGTGTCACTAAGCGATCATTTTTCTGATCGCTGTATTAGTGTCGCTGGTGACGATAGTTAGAGACGTAAATATTTAGGTTCGCCGTCAGCGTTTTATAGCGTCAGGGACCCCCATATACTATCTAATAAAGGTTTTAACCCCTTGATTGCCCCCTAGTTAACCCTTTCACCACTGATCACCGTATAACTGTTACGAGTGACGCTGGTTAGTTTGTTTATTTTTTATAGTGTCAGGGCACCCGCCGTTTATTACCGAATAAAGGTTTAGCCCCCTGATCGCCCGGCGGTGATATGCGTCGCCCCAGGCAGCGTCAGATTAGCGCCAGTACCGCTAACACCCACGCACGCAGCATACGCCTCCCTTAGTGGTATAGTATCTGATCGGATCAATATCTGATCCAATCAGATCTATACTAGCGTCCCCAGCAGTTTAGGGTTCCCGAAAACGCAGTGTTAGCGGGATCAGCCCAGATACTCGCTAGCACCTGCGTTTTGCCCCTCTGCCCGGCCCACCCAAGTGCAGTATCGATCGATCACTGTCACTTACAAAACACTAAACGCATAACTGCAGCGTTCGCATAGTCAGGCCTGATCCCTGCGATCGCTAACAGTTTTTTTGGTAGCGTTTTGGTGAACTGGCAAGCACCAGCCCCAGGCAGCGTCAGATTAGCGCCAGTACCGCTAACACCCACGCACGCACCGTACACCTCCCTTAGTGGTATAGTATCTGATCGGATCAATATCTGATCTGATCAGATCTATACTAGCATCCCCAGCAGTTTAGGGTTCCCACAAACGCAGTGTTAGCGGGATCAGCCCAGATACCTGCTAGCACCTGCGTTTTGCCCCTCCGCCCGGCCCACCCAAGTGCAGTATCGATCGATCACTGACACTTACAAAACACTAAACACATAACTGCAGCGTTCGCAGAGTCAGGCCTGATCACTGCGATCGCTAACAGTTTTTCTGGTAGCGTTTTGGTGAACTGGCAAGCACCAGCCCCAGGCAGCGTCAGGTTAGCGCCAGTACCGCTAACACCCACGCACGCAGCATACGCCTCCCTTAGTGGTATAGTATCTGAACGGATCAATATCTGATCTGATCAGATCTATACTAGCGTCCCCAGCAGTTTAGGGTTCCCACAAACGCAGTGTTAGCGGGATCAGCCCAGATACCTGCTAGCACCTGCGTTTTGCCCCTCCGCCCGGCCCAGCCCAGCCCACCCAAGTGCAGTATCGATCGATCACTGTCACTTACAAAACACTAAACGCATAACTGCAGCGTTCGCAGAGTCAGGCCTGATCCTTGCGATCGCTAACAGTTTTTTTGGTAGCGTTTTGGTGAACTGGCAAGCACCAGCGGCCTAGTACACCCCGGTCGTAGTCAAACCAGCACTGCAGTAACACTTGGTGACGTGGCGAGTCCCATAAGTGCAGTTCAAGCTGGTGAGGTGGCAAGCACAAGTAGTGTCCCGCTGCCACCAAGAAGACGAACACAGGCCCGTCGTGCCCATAATGCCCTTCCTGCTGCATTCGCCAATCCTAATTGGGAACCCACCGCTTCTGCGGCGCCCGTACTTCCCCCATTCACATCCCCAACCAAATGCAGTCGGCTGCATGAGAGGCATTTTCTTTATGTCCTCCCGAGTACCCCTACCCAACGAACCCCCCCCCAAAAAAGATGTCGTGTCTGCAGCAAGCGCGGATATAGGCGTGACACCCGCTATTATTGTCCCTCCTGTCCTGACAATCCTGGTCTTTGCATTGGTGAATATTTTGAACGCTACCATGCACTAGTTGAGTATTAGTGTAGGGTACAGCATTGCACAGACTAGGCACACTTTCACAGGGTCTCCCAAGATGCCATCGCATTTTGAGAGACCCGAACCTGGAACCGGTTACAGTTATAAAAGTTAGTTACAAAAAAAAGTGTAAAAAAAAAAAAAAACACATACAAAAATATAAAATAAAAAAAAAATAGTTGTCGTTTTATTGTTCTTTCTCTCTCTATTCTCTCTCTCTATTGTTCTGTTCTTTTTTACTGTATTCTATTCTGCAATGTTTTATTGTTATTATGTTTTATCATGTTTGCTTTTCAGGTATGCAATTTTTTATACCTTACCGTTTACTGTGCTTTATTGTTAACCATTTTTTTGTCTTCAGGTACGCCATTCACGACTTTGAGTGGTTATACCAGAATGATGCCTGCAGGTTTAGGTATCATCTTGGTATCATTCTTTTCAGCCAGCGGTCGGCTTTCATGTAAAAGCAATCCTAGCGGCTAATTAGCCTCTAGACTGCTTTTACAAGCAGTGGGAGGGAATGCCCCTCCCCCCCCAACGTCTTCCGTGTTTTTCTCTGGCTCTCCTGTCTCAACAGGGAACCTGAAAATGCAGCCGGTGATTCAGCCAGCTGACCATAGAGCTGATCAGAGACCAGAGTGGCTCCAAACATCTCTATGGCCTAAGAAACCGGAAGCTACGAGCATTTTATGACTTAGATTTCGCCGGATGTAAACAGCGCCATTGGGAAATTGGGAAAGCATTTTATCACACCGATCTTGGTGTGGTCAGATGCTTTGAGGGCAGAGGAGAAATCTAGGGTCTAATAGACCCCAATTTTTGCAAAAAAGAGTACCTGTCACTACCTATTGCTATGATAGGGGATATTTACATTCCCTGAGATAACAATAAAAATGATTAAAAAAAAAAAAAAAATGAAAGGAACAGTTTAAAAATAAGATAAAAAAATAATAATAATAAAGAAAAAAAAAAAAAAAAAAAAAAGCACCCCTGTCCCCCCTGCTCTCGCGCTAAGGCGAACGCAAGCGTCGGTCTGGCGTCAAATGTAAACAGCAATTGCACCATGCATGTGAGGTATCGCCGCGAAGGTCAGATCGAGGGCAGTAAGTTTAGCAGTAGACCTCCTCTGTAAATCTAAAGTGGTAACCTGTAAAGGCTTTTAAAGGCTTTTAAAAATGTATTTAGTTTGTCGCCACTGCACGTTTGTGCGCAATTTTAAAGCATGTCATGTTTGGTATCCATGTACTCGGCCTAAGATCATCTTTTTTATTTCATCAAACATTTGGGCAATATAGTGTGTTTTAGTGCATTAAAATGTAAAAAAGTGTGTTTTTTCCCCAAAAAATGCGTTTGAAAAATCGCTGCGCAAATACTGTGTGAAAAAAAAAAATGAAACACCCACCATTTTAATCTGTAGGGCATTTGCTTTAAAAAAAATATATAATGTTTGGGGGTTCAAAGTAATTTTCTTGCAAAAAAAAATTATTTTTTTATGTAAACAATAAGTGTCAGAAAGGGCTTTGTCTTCAAGTGGTTAGAAGTGTGGGTGATGTGTGACATAAGCTTCTAGATGTTGTGCATAAAATGCCAGGACAGTTCAAAACCCCCCCAAATGACCCCATTTTGGAAAGTAGACACCCCAAGCTATTTGCTGAGAGTCATGTTGAGTCCATGGAATAATTTATATTGTGACACAAGTTGCGGGAAAGAGACAATTTTTTATTTTTTTTATTTTTTTTTGCGCAAAGTTGTCACTAAATGATATATTGCTCAAACATGCCATGGGAATATGTGAAATTACACCCCAAAATACATTCTGCTGCTTCTCCTGAGTACGGGGATACCACATGTGTGGGACTTTTTGGGAGCCTAGCCGCGTACGGGACCCCGAAAACCAAGCACCGCCTTCAGGCTTTCTTAGGCCGTAAATTTTTGATTTCACTCTTCACTGCCTATCACAGTTTCGGAGGCCATGGAATGCCCAGGTGGCAAAAAAACCCCCCAAATGACCCCATTTTGGAAAGTAGACACCCCAAGCTATTTGATGAGAGGTATAGTGAGTATTTTGCAGACCTCACTTTTTGTCACAAAGTTTTGAAAATTGAAAAAAGAAAAAAAAAAATTTTTTTTCTCGTCTTTCTTTATTTTCAAAAACAAATGAGAGCTGCAAAATACTCACCATGCCTCTCAGCAAATAGCTTGGGGTGTCTACTTTCCAAAATGGGGTCATTTGGGGGGGGTTTGTGCCACCTGGGCATTCCATGGCCTCCGAAACTGTGATAGGCAGTGAGGAGTAAAATCAAAAATGTACGCCCTTAGAAATCCTGAAGGCAGTGATTGGTTTTCGGGGTCCCGTACGCGGCTAGGCTCCCAAAAAGTCCCACACATGTGGTATCCCCATACTCGGGAGAAGCAGCTAAATGTATTTTGGGGTGCAATTCCACATATGCCCATGGCCTGTGTGAGCAATATATCATTTAGTGACAACTTTGTGCAAAAAAAAAAAAAAAAAAAAAAAATTTGTCACTTTCCCGCAACTTGTGTCAAAATATAAAACATTCCATGGACTCAACATGCCTCAAAGCAAATAGCTTGGGGTGTCTACTTTCCAAAATGGGGTCATTTGGGGGGGTTTTATGTCATCTGGGCATTTTATGGCCTTCAAAACTGTGATAGGTAGTGAGGAGTAAAATCAAAAATGTACGCCCTTAGAAATCCTGAAGGCAGTGATTGGTTTTCGGGGCCCCGTACGCGGCTAGGCTCCCAAAAAGTCTCACACATGTGGTATCCCCATACTCAGGAGAAGCAGCTAAATGTATTTTGGGGTGCAATTCCACATATGCCCATGGCCTGTGTGAGCAATATATCATTTAGTGACAAATTTTTGTAATTTTTTTTTTTTTTTTTTGTCATTGTTCAATCACTTGGGACAAAAAAAATGAATATTCAATGGGCTCAACATGCCTCTCAGCAAATTCCTTGGGGTGTCTACTTTCCAAAATGGGGTCATTTGTGGGGGTTTTGTACTGCCCTGCCATTTTAGCACCTCAAGAAACGACATAGGCAGTCATAAATTAAAGGCTGTGTAAATTCCAGAAAATGTACCCTAGTTTGTAGACGCTATAACTTTTGCGCAAACCAATAAATATACACTTATTGACATTTTTTTTACCAAAGACATGTGGCCGAATACATTTTGGCCTAGATGTATGACTAAAATTGAGTTTATTGGATTTTTTTTATAACAAAAAGTAGAAAATATCATTTTTTTTCAAAATTTTCGGTCTTTTTCCGTGTATAGCGCAAAAAATAAAAACGGCAGAGGTGATCAAATACTATCAAAAGAAAGCTCTATTTGTGGGAAGAAAAGGACGCAAATTTCGTTTGGGTACA
Source organism: Aquarana catesbeiana (assembly GCF_042186555.1). Taxonomy (NCBI): domain Eukaryota; kingdom Metazoa; phylum Chordata; class Amphibia; order Anura; family Ranidae; genus Aquarana; species Aquarana catesbeiana. The sequence continues at coordinate 516,424,285 of NC_133328.1, forward strand.
GCATTGCATGACCGCGCAATTAGCAGTTAAAGCGACGCAGTGCCGAATTGTAAAAAGTGCTCTGGTCAGGAAGGGGGTAAAACCTTCCGGGGCTGAAGTGGTTAAACATCATTTGTTAATATTACACTCAGGTGGCACTTCCTTCTCTACCCCTCTCCCGTGCCTTTTTATTTTGACTGGGAAGCTTCCCCCCCACCAGATGCCAGAGGACACTGATCAGCACTGGCAGTCATTGGCTGCCAATGCTGATCGGCTGCCGGTGAGATGCTGGTTGCCCATTTGACAGAAGCTGGGTATAAGACCAACTTCTGTCAGACAGGCAGCTGTACATACTGTCTGAATGTCATATCGTGCGTATCCAGTGTCATAACAGGCAAAATAAATTGCGGAATTCAAAAAAAATCTATTCACTGTTTATATAAACCAACATGGTAACAAAAATATATAGTGTTAAATGTGTTTTATGTTTTATGTTCCAACTAAGCTATCCTTGTATATTTGTAATCTTTCAGTATCTCAGACCCTCTTGAAAAGTGAAAAAGTCCAAAACCTCATACATTTAAAAACATATTCTTAGTAGTTCCAGCTATGCTTTTTTCCCAACCGTAATCATAATCTTGAAGCCAGTGAAATGAGCAAAAAATGTATTGAAGATGTAGAGAAGTGATACAGTCAAAATCATTAAGATTCACTATAGATCATCATTTCTCAACCTGGCATCTATGTATTCCCAGCAGGCCACATCTTAAAGACCTCACAGTGAGAGAACATGTGCAGTAATTACATGCCTTACCAATTAGATACTTTCACCTGTGTACAGAAAAGCTTTAAAACGTGAGACTTTCTGTTGAACATTGTGTTGTTTCATTTTAAACAGATGTGACATTTTAAAGTACAAGCACAACAATCACAAGCCATACACAAAACTATTTTCTTTGAAAAAAACTTGGCTTTCCAATATGGAAATAACTGTAATTTCAGAGCCACAGAAAGCCATAAAGCAAAACTATCATGTTGAAAGCAGCACCCGTTTAATAAGAATGTCGTTTGTTGAGTGTTGTTGTCAACCTTTGGGGCCGTTCATATCATAAGCATTGGGTTGCATGAGGCAGCCTTCCTCAATGCCCTCCCAGTGCATGGAGAAGACAATTGGCACTGCTCTGCAGTGGTGGACACTGAAAAAAGTAGACATGCATTACTTTTTTCAATGCAGCATGTTGCAACATAGGAAACTGCATCACAACACGCTTCAGTGAACAAAGATGAATGAAATGTCATGTCATTTCAATAAAGTTAAAAACAGAAAATCATAGTCAACAGTATAATGCATCAATAATGGCGCATCAGCATTGATCCCACAGTATAACATAGCTGCTGATGTGAACAAGCCATAAAATAATTAATTAGCTTTGTATTCTAACCTACATTGTGTTCATAATCTGCTCTCCTCCATCTTGCATTGTCCTTTTCACTCTCTTGTTGTAATGCTAGAAGGAGATTAAAAAACAGAGGGAAGTTACATCAAAAAGAAAAGGAAAAAGGTGGGACTGGAAAGAGCCACATTGATCTATGCAGCACCATGCACGGTCCCTTTTGCAGAGAGCCGAAAGTCCTGATGTACACAGAGGAAAGCTAAGAAAAGTCCATGATCTAGAACAGAACAAGAAAGCCATTTTAAAGCTTCCAGGGTCCTGCTACAGCTTCACAGCACCTGGGACACACTTAAGCCTAGTACACACTCAATGGAATTCGGCCCATGTGTACGGCAGCCGGTCAGACAGAAGCCAGCCATCTGGCTGGCTTGTCAAAGGGCATGACAGAAAAAGGTCTGCCGATCGGCATCGAATCAGCGCTCTCAGCCATTTGCTGATAGTGCTGACCGGTGTGTTCTTGTGGAGGGGGCTTGTCCCCCTGTCAGTACATAATAGCTCAGCAAGGGAGATCGCTGTACTAACACTGATTAGTTAGTACAGTGGCTCCTCCTGAGCTCTTCCATTTCTTTTTTTCATTCAACCCATTGGGCAGTGTTGGGTTGGGCAGTGTGTACTAGGTTTTAGGCTTACTACAAGTTACAATCTGACTGTATAATCTCCTTTGAATACAAAATCAAGCAGGTTCCTTTGTGGAACTTTTAGAGGCAGAAATTCCTTGACAAGTAAGTATAATGAAAATATAATAATATTTTATTAGAAAAGTTAAAAATGAATTAATGACTTATTGGAAAGTCACAATAGGATACATATATCTTTTATACAGAATACAATATTAAGAAACATATATGTGTATGTATATAGACAAGCACTTGAGACTGGCCAGTAGTGAACTGGGTCAGAAGATGCCCGACGCGTTTTGAGGTTTGTAGCGATTAAACCTCTTCTTCGGGGGTTAGTGGTTCATTGGTTGTCTACAAATGAATAAAGAGCAAAAAAAGACAAAATAAGCATTTGTCATACAGAATATATGAATGGGCATTACATATTGAACATATAATAGAACGACATGAGATCTAACCATATTTCTTGAGATGTCAATAGAAATGCATCCGGTTAAAAGAAACAGGGAGAAGTATTCTGCTGCCCCAGATCAGCCAGGATGGAAAAGCCAGGGAGGTCAAATACGACAGGCCCAAGCCAAAAAGAGATCACACAGAGGGCGTCTAACCTCCAACCAACCAGAGGGGGTTTGGCCATACTAATAGCTGGGCAAACCCTCCAACGGTCTATAGTAAAAAACATGAGAGATGAAAGAAAAAAATCAGAAGGAATATCCATTTATGAATACAAATGGAGTTGTATAATCTACTATAGAAAAAGACTGGTCCAGTAAGAAACACACACCTTATTACAGACTTCAAGTTGATAATGTGCAGATTTTGAAACAGCATGTGTTCTGATGTTAATGTTAATCCAAACCCCATTGAAGTCAATAGGAGTCAAATCTTTAAAATCGATTCTGGCCATTTTCAAGGCTAATAGGCAAGGGATTTCCAAACAAAGCATATGAGGAGCTGGGCACTGTTTTGGTGACTGGTACCAATGCAAAAAAAAATTCCATTCAGTGGTGAGCAGCTGTTTTAATAAATCTTAAAGTAAAACAATAAAATGGCTTAATTCCTTTAAATAACATACTTGGGGATGACACAAACGTGCCTGTGAAGTGGTCAACCTGTAGGATGTGTAGGATATATTGCAGCAAAACTGACATTTTGTGAAAGAAAAACAATTCCATTTGTGGTAAATGACATTTTGCTGCTGGCTTTTTGTGGAGTGTGTCCATACTGTTTTTTAAAACAATAACAAGCTATCAGCAAAATGTGTTTTACTGAAAATGGCATTTTTACTTCACAAAATGTCAGTTTTGCTGCAGAACATCCTACAGGTATGGAATTTGGAAGGAGAAGAACACGAGGGGGACGCAAAATCAATACGAAACCCTTATCCTTCATTGGGCTCAGGCAACCCCAGGCCCTGACAGATCCCCCGTCAGGCAGCTTTATTTTAAACAAAGGGGAGGGGATGCTGCCTAATGTCACTGACCAAATATCGCCATGATGTTAGCCAGCATCCCCACTGCTTTGTTTACATTCAGCTGATGACCAAGAATCTTCTGGGTAGCAGATGGATGGGACTGTGAATGCATCACTAGTTGCTAGAACACTAGCTACTACTGCCTTCCAGCAACCAGAAACATTGTATGGGAATATTTCCCATTTAGCAGCTGTAGTAACACCACAGCTAAATGTTCCCGCTGCAGCTGTAGGTTCAGCTTTTTAGTTTGCCCATTTACCAAAACCAAACAGCCAAAGTTCAGATTGAATCGTACTACAGTCCAAAACTTAACCTCACCCCTAATGAGAATAAATGATGAAGGTAAAAAAAATGGATACTTGACAAACATTAGTAATGTCCCTAGTAGTTGTGCCAAATGCTTAAAGGTATGCAGTTCTCTGCATGAGAAAAGATGGAGTCAGGTCCTAAATTAGTGTTAAAAAGCAGTTTTCAGAGCTTTCATTACGTAACATTTGCTAAAAACTCTTTGGTGTTCATTTGCTAAACACTCTTGTGTGGAAGTGAGAAGTGAGAAGACAGTCGATGGAAAACTCAATGATATGGTTATCATGCATGCATTACATGCTGGGTCAGAAGAGATGGTAGCAGCAGTAACATTCGGCAGCCAAAAATCTATTTAAGAACATGCTTCATCAATCTATGACAGCCTAATTTTGGCCATACACAGCCCCAAAGCTGTATCTTCTGTAATAATTGCATAATTAAAATGACTATGAGAATGCTAGATGTTATACATAAATTCATCAGTACCTCAGTCTAGACAGATAAAATGATTCTGGCGAGTACAACTGGAACAAAATTCAATCATAAAAATATAGATTTCTTTTTTCACTGATATGCATACTTCTGAAAAATCTTTATATGTATGGCTAGCCTAAGGCCTTATACACTACAAACACTAATAGAGTTGGGCTGAACTACGTAGCCCCCATGTTCGGTTCTGCAGAACTCATGAACCTCGCAAAAGTTCGGATCTGAACCACAAACCTTATTAAAGTCTGTGGGACACAAACTTGAAAAATCAAAGGCGCCCATTCTGAAGGCTTATATGCAAGTTATTGGTCATAAAAAGGGTATGGGGGCCCAGGTACTGCTCTGGGGACATATATCAATGCAAATTTTTTTTCTTTAAAAAGATTGTTTTTACAGGAGCAGTGATTTTATTGATGCTTAAAGTGAAACAATAAAAATGAAAAATTCATTTTTTTCTGCGCCCTAACAACCAGCTATGCACTACGCACTATGCATTACGCTGAGCGCCCCGCAAATTCGGGTGTTTGCTGAATGAGCGATGTTCAGGCCGAACTTTTGCTTGGCCCAACTCTAAACACTAGGCTGGAAACATCTTATTGTGCCAAATGGCTCAGTGTAAGTAAACAGGTAAGCGCTTTGGCACATCAAGCTGAACCTGCAAATCCAAAGGGCCACATGCCTTAAAGTGTATGTGTCCTAAGGTGTATTTAGATAGAATATGAATGTGTCAAAACTCATGACAAGTATCTATTGCTGTCTGTGTCCCCTGAGGAAACTGCCCTAATATATTTGACTTGAAGACAATTGTCTCTGATACAGGAAGTGATGGGAGATTCAAAGCATTGGAGTGCCAGGGAGAAACATGGCCGAGAAATCACTCCAGCACCCAGCACAATTAGTTCTAAAAATCTAAATGAATGGTATAGCTTTTTTTCTCCTGCTGTTTTAAAAATGTCACCAGAAGTGTTTCATCCATGTATATGAAAAAAGGCCTTTAAGCTGATGTCAATCTAAGTTAAAATTATATAGTTCGGCGGTATAACTATCACCTACAGAAAAGAATATACTTTACAATCAAGAGTAATATTCTTATATGCTGTGGAAATATTCTGAAGTTTGTTACTGCTGAAGGGAAGGAATTTTGAACCTATGAATGATTTCATTTCAACACACAATGGAAACACTGGCTCTGTAGAGGAAGAAGTGTTGACAGCCATCAACCACCTTTTTGCAGATGTTTTATGTAAAGTGTAATATGAGTGTCAGGAGTATATTTCAGCTCATATAAAAAAGCAATTGTGAACACATAATTGAAGTCTGCTTCTCTACCATGCTAAAGAAAAAAAATATTGCAAAGAAAAAAAAACATGAGAAATACTAAATTATTCTGAAGGCAATTTATGCAACAGCTTTTCCCTTGTGTTATTTCCCTGCATTGTGACACATAATGGAGTGCAGATCTAGATGATTGCTGTGATAGATTTTTCTAATAAAAAGTGATTTAGCCATTACAATCATGCATTGAATTTTACTGAGCAAATCATTTCTAGTATGCAAAATGTTTCTTTAACTTGCAGAAGGAGGTCGTTCTCTATTATAGAAAGACATTCCTTGTTTAAGAATGTCCTAATCACAGATGTTTACCAGTCTTCTCTTTGTGCGGGCTTGGCCAAGCAGCAGATGTTTTACTGATGGTTTGGCAGCCCAACATGTATTTGCTTCAAGCAGCCAATTAGATTAAAGCAAACAGTCCTTTTCAGTTTCCCCTTAACACAATTGGCTTACTTAAATGATGACTGTTTGGTGGCCCTGGCTTAGGCCCCATGGATAGCGAAACATATTTCAAATGCCTGCTGAGCACTGCTATGGTGTCGGGTATAAAAGGACGTTAGGTCTAAAATGAGTGGATTGAACTGAATGACTCAAACAAATGAGTGCATGGCACACTGCTAACTGTTAGGGCTGATTAGGGCAACCAAGGGTTAATAACAGGTTAAATAGGAACACATTTAGTAAAATAACTTTTTTTTTTTACTTTTTAGGTTGCTTTAACTGACATAATTCACAGATCGAACCACCTTTTTGATCTGCAGATGAATGCAACAAAGTAGATACAAAAATGTTAAGCTGGCCATTTTTGGATCAAAATTTGTCTGATTCAGAAGGAACCTTCTGAATTTTGATCCATGTTTGGGCAGGGTGGTTGTACAGAAGTCAATCTGTTGGATTCCTGCGGCTCAATCATAACCGCCAGTGTTGACCATTGTATTCTGACGATGGGGAAGTCTCCCCACTGTCACAATACAACAGCTCAGAAGGAAGGATTCCCCCATCCACACTAAATGTGGATGGGGGAATCTAGTACATTTTTTTTAGTTCAAATGGTCCATTATTGACAGTGGCAGCTATTCACACAGCAACTCACAGCTGTTTGACAATCAGGAATTGCTAGCAAGTGTGAATGACAGCAGGGCAGAAGGACAGGGTGTGCTTTAATAGCATTTTATTAGGTGTGTGTAGCCTGCTTAGTGTCCATAACTGGTTCATCACAATCAATGTTTTATACCAGGGGTCTCCAAACTATGGCCCTACAGTTGTTAGGAAACTACAATTCCCATCATGCCTAGTCACATCTGTGAATGTCAGAGTTTTACAATGCCTCATGGGACATGTAGTTCCGCAACAGCTGAAGGGCCATAGTTTGGAGATCCCTGTTTTATACAGTATATATTATTGCTTATACCTGAGCGATTTGATTATCTTTTTGAGTACCAATTATTTGATGAGCATTGGTGTAGAAAATTTATTTTATACATATTTTAGCTGTATGACTTTTCCATACCTTGATCAAAGCAATAAATAACATATGTAAAAATAAAAAAATAATAATTGTTTGGGAGAAATTACTTGGGGTCGATTTACTAAAAGTGGCATGTGCAAAATATGGTGCAGCTCTGCTTCAAAACCAATCAGCTTCCAAGTTTTTTTTGTCAAAGCTTAATTGAACAAGCTGAAGTTAGAATCTGATTGGCTACCATGCACAGCTTCACCAGATTTTGCACTCCCCAGTTTTAGTAAATCAACCCTCGTGTCTTTAGAACAGTTCTACATTTAATGTCCCTTTCCAGAAAGAAAGGTACTTACTTATGTGATATTGCAAAGATATTATAATAGATAAAAGATATATATTGATAACAGCAAGCAGATGTGGTTTCAGAGAGGACATTATACTTTTTGACTTTTTATATTAATTCATATGAATATTTGACCATACACTAAAGCTTCAGTTTATTTACTGATAGTCATACCCTTGTGTAATCATCTTCTTAAATAGCTTTTCATATCCATTCTGGTGGGGATGGTATGGCCATCTCTCTGTAGACCAGGCTTTCTCTCACTTTTTATCATGGAGGAAATCTTGAAATGGTTTTTAAGTCTTGTAGAACCCCAGCTAAAAATTATAGATACAGCTCGTGTTATATGGCCAGTGAGATGTAGAACATTTTTACAAATGATAATAAACAACATGGTGTACCTACAATATTTGATACATTAATTTAAATGTTTTGACACCACCTGATATATACAACAAAATGATTTTTAGTAATAACCATGAAATAAAATAATGGTCTGATGCAAAGAAATGCAAACGCTAAAAAATTGAGTTGTCCCCTAACATTAGTAACCCTTTAGTAACCCTTACTGAAAAAAAGCTGCTGTAGACAATCGATCCAAGCTTATCTCTTTGTCATCAGAAAAGAGTAATGCAGGATTGTCTAATAATTTCAACTCACTTACACTATGAAGCATCCATCTCTTATTTACTGTTGGTACCTCTTTTACAATGTTTACAACTGTAAAGAAATTATTGATCTATTTCTATGTAAAGCTGGCTGGGACTAGGTAGATGTCTCCTGATTAAAATCTCAGAAGCTTTCAGTGCAGAAATTGATATATCTGCAAAATAAGATTATTTCATTTTGGATTTTGTAAGCAATTTGAATTTTCATTTTGAGAACCAGGAGATTATATATTAATGTTAAAATAGACTAACATGACAAGAAAAGATGGTGATTTCACAAAGTTGTAATAAAAATATTTTTTTCTGTTTACAAAACCACAATAGGATGTAAAGCCATATAACTTCCATTTACTCAAAGGTGAACACTTAGGCAATGTAGGCAAACAAGATCCTGAATTAAGGCAGGAGAGGTTTCTTTTATCTTTTAGAAACCTTAGAAAACAAACAAAAAATGTGTTTAAATTCTAACGGGAAGCAACTATTTGGTTATTTAAGTCATTCATTTTAATGGTTATATTTTTTTTTACCACAACAAACTTATGTTTGGATAAAAGATTTAGTCATATTGTGGAAAAGCGGGTGCTTAACCCTAATATGAGGTTCAAAGTATTGTGATTTTATTCAAGCAGAGCTTAACTTTAGAAAAATGTACAGATGGTAGAAATAGTGGCTCTGAAAGTGTCACTAAATTCAAATATTGTTTAAGTGTGCTTGCCTTTAAAATTAGAATATGTATCTTTCTAAAGCTGTAAACCTTTTAAGTTCTCTAACTTAGTAAATACCTGGTTGATCCTTTGTTCACATCCTAATTATCTATGTCGAAGCAACTGTAGCCGATTCTCTGGCTGTTGCTTTGCCACCTTTAATGCACATTCTCCACATGAATCCCATTCAGTTTCACTTTCTTCCTTTGCCTGTCAACTTTAGGGGTGGCGCCAGCACTTGTCTGAGGTGTCCTACCTCTCCCTTCCTCTCTGCCCATGTGATCACCTTGTCATGTTGGAGGGATAATTGTGAGAAGCTTCTTCTCCCTGCTAGCCAGACAGCACTGTGCAACCATGGGAAGAGTCTTCAGACTTCCTGAAGTGACGTCAACTAGATGTGTCATTGAGTTCTTGCTTGCTCCTCCAGATTTCACAGTGCGGCAGCAAACAAGTAGGAAAAGTCACATGACTGCGGTACATCTAATCCACTAGGATGTATTCGAAATACATATTTTGAATTGTAACATATATAATTGATTTCTATATGGTAAATTAAATTATGAGATATGAAGTACTTGCTATAATTGTAAGAGGAATACATTTAAAAAATAATATTTGTGAAATTAATATTTATCAAATACAGGAAGTTAAAATTGCTAAGTTGTAAAGTTATTACATTCAAAAGAACTTTCCACAAGTTATTGGCACATGAAACATATCCCCCACTGACCTCAGTTGTGATTTAAGAAGCCAGCAAATACAGCACAAAGCTATATAGAACATACTACATATATACTATATACATGTGTGTGTGTGTGTGTGCATGTGTGTGCCTCTGTGTGTGTGGTGTCTGTGCATGTCTTACAAGTTTCCTAGACAGGGTGCTGTTTGAAAGCCTACTACACATTTTTAATCAACTCTGAAGAGTATGGTTCAAGAAGCTTATTACCCTCTGAGTTAGGGAACATACCCTCTACTCAGTAAATCTGGTCATTGCATGGGTTCGGCAAATCACCAGAACATGTCAACCTTACATACATAGCAGGAGCTCCCCAAGCCTCCTCATAGCACAGCTACATCTTTGCTTCTACAGTGAATCACTTCCATGTCATATAAGACTCATCTTTCTCAGCTGGTTAAACTTCATCATAGACATTTCTATAGACAGAGAGTGATCTCACATATGTACCTTAGGCACCTAATAGATTGTCCTTGCACCAAGCATCCTCCCAAGAACCTCCACTACTAATCATACTACTACAGATCCTTGCAATTAAAGTGATTGTAAAGGTAATTAAAAACAAAAATAAAATAACAAACATATCATACAGGCATACCCCACTTTTAAGTACACAAAATGGGGTTTATTTACTAAAGCTCGAAAGCGCAAAATCAGGCTCACTTCTGCATAGAAACCAATGAGCTTCTAACCTTGGCTTGTTCAATTAAGCTTTGGTAATAAAACCTGGAAGCTCATTGGTTTATATGCAGAAGTGAGCCTGATTTTGCACTTTCCAGCTTTAGTAAATAAACCCCATTGTGTACTTAAAAGTGGGGTATGCCTGTACTTACCTCCACTGTGCAGCTCTTTTTGCACAGAGTGGCCCCGAACATCCTCTTCTGGGGTCCCCCCGGTGGCTCTCGCAGCTCCTCCCCACATCTGATAACCCCCTTGGAGAAGCACTTCCCCGAGGGGGTTACCTTGCGGGCTCGCTCCCGAGTCCAGCATTCAGCGTCCATAGAGGCCGAATGCAGGACTCGGCCCTGCCCCCCGGCGGTCGTGTCATTGGATTTGATTGACAGCAGCGGGGTTCAGGTAAGTAAAACAGGGGGCTGGGGGGCCGGTCACTGACAGGTGTTTTTTCACCCTAATGCATAGGATGCATTAGGGTGAAAAAAACGAAGGTTTACAACCCCTTTAAGTCCAGGAATTATTTTTCTTTAGATTCTGGGAAAAGGTTTGACTGTTGTACTAGGCATAGTAACAGGTTGCTTGACAGCAAGTATCACAAGCTATGTTTACCTTTCACATGTGCTGATGTCGTTCTGCTTATCATAAAGTTGATGCTTGCTGAGGGCTGTGCATGTTCCCCATTTGCCATGTAATATTGTTCAGGCTCAGTGCTTGGCAGCTCAGGCGGTGAACACTGGACTGTGGGAAGAAGGGGGGATATCACTTGCTCCCCCATACTGCGGCTTATTATTAGATCAATGTGATTGGGGATACCAGGGAAGTGAGCATAGGGTCCTTATAGTGCCTTCTCTCAAGCAAACCTGTTACTTTGCCAAGTTCATTCTTTAAATATAATTCTTTTTAAACCATGTCTAAACAAAACATAAAACCTACAGATAGAAAGGTTGCATATTTTATTATTGTCATATAATATCAATTAGCCAAGTTAATCCTTCATAGGTGAACATGAAAGATTGGCTTTGCAGAAAACAGAATTAATTAGCAAGACTATATTATGCTGTTATCTGACTACACATTCATAAAAAGCCTTGCATTGCAGAAATAAATGTGCAGTGCTTGTTAAATCCTTTTGTGGGTTTTAAGTCATTAGTAACAGACTATAATTTGGATGGAAAAAAAAAACGTTATAATTTACTATATGGAGAAAATTTCCTAAACAGTAACTGAGCATTGAGACATGGAGAAAGATACAATTTCTGACTAATAACAGTCATGACAAATTGCTTTGCTAATGAGTGTTATACACTGAAAGTGCCATAACTGATTAAACTACAATTTCCCACTTTGATAAAGACAGACCAGGGAACTCCAGTCGTGGACAACTCTAGTGTTGTGCTAAGACCTTTAAAGTACAGTGTGGCACCCCTAAGAAAAAAGGTACACCATAAATTCTATGTGAATACATTTATGCAGGCTTAGTATGCCCAGTGTCTTTTACAGAAACTGGCACAGCGTAAGACAGAAATCATAGTAGATTTTACATTTGCATTTCTAAATTTTAAAAAGATTCTGTTTTTTTTTTTTTACATTGCGCTTGCCTTCAGAGTAGCATTCTGGTAATGCTACGATTGTGCCTCTTATTTAAGTAAAGTCTTTCTTTCTTTGGTTAGGCCTCTTTGTTTGTGCAAAATTGGCAGCGGTTCAAATTCAAAGTGCTTCCATTCATTTAGTGACCAGTAAACCAATGTCATTCTAGTTCACATCAGTCAGAATGTTAGGACTTAAACAACATAAAAGGCTGGCCTTTCCTCTCAGGGGCTGTAGGAACATTTTTTGTCTGAAGCAAATTAGCATTGGATTTTTTTCAGCTAAATACAATCACTTATTTATAAGTATTGCACATATACAGATATCATGAAAGTATAAAGCAGAAATTCAATTAAAAATGTTTAATTTGTCCACTCGATTACACAACTTGTTTAAGCAAGCTATGAAAAAAGTAGAGATTTTCTCGTATGCTGCAATATCCCTTTTCTCTACAGAAAAGCAAACACAGTTTTTATTGTACTTGTGCTACAATAGAACATCAGCTGACATAAAGAGAAAGGTCATAGTGTGATCTGGATGCATGCATTTTATGTCAGAATAGGAAGATCTCTTACTGTCCAACATCCAAAATTTGTGGATGTATGAGACATGCATTGTTGGCATAGATAATTATCATGGTCAAACAAAAAATCTATTAACTGGTTTGCAAATCTGATCTAGTTCCCATCATGCTCAAGGCAAAAACATCAATGTCCAAAGGTGATGCAGCAATCATAGGATACCAATGTACATTAGTGTATGCAATATAAAATACAACCTTTTTTTCATACAACTTAATTTTTTGCCTGAATTGTTTTTTTTTTTCATTTCTAAAGTCTTACAAATTACTGAATATAAAATAAGTTAAACTAAAGCAATTCTATGACCAAATGACCATAATAGGTCTATATCTTTGTAATGCTGAACAATAGCCCATTAGTAGAAATACATTTAAAATTGTATTAAATATCTTAGTTGTTCATTTTTTCACCATGTATGAAAACAGAAAAAACAGAGTGTGTGACAATTCCTCATTGTTCTGAAGATGATAAATGTTATCCATTGCTATTCTTATTGACAGAAAAATAACTGCTGGCAGTAAGGATTTGCACAGACAGTTCCATTTCATGATTTAATCCTTATCTCCCCAAACCATGCATTTACATTTGTATAGTAAAACTATACATACACATTTGTCTGGTAGACTTCTGGACAATAAATAGAAAACTTTGTGTTTCCTACATCCATCTACCTTTGGTGGCCAATGTTCAATGAAGTTCATGTGTAGCATATTCTCTGATGAGATTATACATGAATTCTTCAGTTCTGTTTTTACAGTTCCTAAAACCAGTTTAAATATCAGAGTTTCTGAGTGATAATAAGGGCCATCTAATCAGTAAAAACATTTTTTTAATTGGACCATTACTCCACCCATGAGGTTCCTTTCATAAAATAAATATAAGGGAGTTGCCCTGCTTCAACCAGGGCAAACACTATGCTATTAGAAGTTAGTTAATAAACTGGACAGCAGATGCCATTTGACATTCTTTATCTGATTCCTTAGAGGGCCCAGAAGAAGAAAAACATTAATTCTATTGGTGTGCCTGCATACCACAAACTGATATCTCAGTATTGAACTGGCCCCTAGCTTTTTAAAGCTCTTGCAGTTTCTAGTGTTGAAAACTGGAGATAGTGGTATGCACATGCAGCAGAAATATGGCCCAATCAGTAGACTTTGTGTAATAAATACAGCACAATTAGGAGACTTCTGAAGTGATGTCTATGTATTTGCATTAAGTCACAAAGCACATGTATGGAGGGTACACAGGTAAGAGTAATGCTGGCCATACACATATCAGTTTTTTTTATCAACTAGCGGGCTGAGTAAAGAAAACTGAACGTATTCCCCCATCCACACAATTGAGGTGAATCGTAGAATCCTCTCCGTTGTGTCACTGTATTCTGACAGTGGGGACTCCTCCACTGTCAGAATACACTGATTAACGCTGTAGCTGATATCGGCCATAGATGGATTGAAATTCAGCCATTCCCTGCTGAACCAGCTGCATTTTAATCCATCTACAGACAGCTTTAAATTGGGGGGGAGGGGGTGCTGGTGGGAAGGGGTTACTTTTCAGGATAACTTTACAAAAAGTGCAATCATGCTTTACCACTCATATGGCATCATATCCCTTAGCCTAATAATGTGTTTAGATTATCCGTAGATGCATGTCTTTGGGAACTCTACAGACATATCCTGGTTGGTCAATCTCTAGATAAAAACCAAATACCTGAAAAGGACTTTCTAGGATGATGGCTACTGTTCTCGCTGGGGACATCTTCTCAGTATATAAACCTGCACACTTGGCTTCCAGACTGTAAAGGCCTCATATGTCTCATCCCAAAATATTCCTGCTGTGTATACTGACCCTATCATCCGCATCCCACATGAAAAATTAGGATTCATCAGACCATGCAACAAAGTTCCTATCCTAGTAATCCATTGCCAAGTTCTTCAAGGTCAAGAGGTTCTGAGATGTTTAATTTTACAAAATCTCTTAGATCAGGCATTAACCTCATTATAATGTTTGTTAGAGCAACAGCTGAACCTACTGTCCAAGTCTACATGCTTTATGGAAGTTGCAGCTAAATCATTCTTGGATTGGATATTTACATTAAACTTGAGGATCCACTTAGAAATGTGGTGGCTACAAGTAATATCACATCTATGTTCTTCTATAAATAAATACTGTTTTGGGATGCCTTTGCCTAAAACGCCATACATAGGTGGAAGAATTTAAAACACTAGAAGTTTCCTCCTCTGTTCATCATGTCACTAGTTATCAGTAGTAAAAGAGTTACAGCAAGTTCCCCACTCATGTCAAATGATCCTAAAGCAGTGCAGACACTATAATGGATTCAATTTGCATATTAGTAGCCCTCTAAGCTTTAGAAAAAAAGTAGAATATAGAAATGTTTTTGTTTAGCCTACAGATGCCTTTCAACCAATGCATGAAAATATGGGATATATTAAATCCTCATGGGGGAGTGTGGCAACCCCAAGAACTCTGTTAATGTATTGATCTTTATTATTAATATCTGGCCCATTAACTTGCAACTATATTTGACCCTACTAACACTAATAACTGTGAATAAAGGTATGAGTACTGTACAATAAGATGTATATTTAGCTTCCTAAATAAACCAGTCATAACCAATGAATTGCTTATTTCTTGCAAAGGTTAAATATAATTGTGTTTACAAGGCCAAGCTTGCATGAAATTGGTAATAATTGTCTTCATCAGCCACTAATAGTTCACACAGCTACTGAGAGCACAACATGTGAATAATGTAGCAAACCTAGAGAAATGAAAGTAGGCGGTGCATTCTTTTTAAGGTGATAACCTTTGTTGTGTTTATTAGCAGGACTGTAATGCATTATTAACATGCAGCAGCTGTACCTGAACTGATGCCATGTATATAACAGACCTTTATGGGCATCAGGGGAGAGAGATAGAAGACATTTATTAACCAGGAGTCATGATTAGCACATGATGTGAACTTTACTAGGCAAATTATTTATTGTTGCTGTATTGTGTTGTTTGTAATTAACTTTAATTCTAGATTTAACTAGTCTAGTGATAAAAAATGCAACCAAATTAGAATGCTGCAGAGTAGAAAAATCCCAGGAGATCTGAACATTCTGATAAAGAATTGTATGTTTTTCTAATTGTAATCTGAATTTTTCATACTTTTAATGCTGCTTATTTAATATGCAGTCGCATTTTCTTTCTTTTTTTTTGGTTCTTTCATAATTAATTCTACAACCAGCTCTTTAAAATTAGATTTTTGCAATAAATTTCAAGAATTAAGCTTATAAAAGTAACAGCATGATTTACTTCAAAAGCTCAAATCTGGCAAAGAAAAGATTACCCCATTAGCCTTAGTAACTGAACAGAGTACTGAAAAGTCCATTATGAATAGTCTTTTATGCTCTAGCAGAAAGTCATTAACATAAAATAAATCATTAGCTTTGATATTAAGCCTCCACTGTGAAGAGGTTTTTATTAATAATGGTCATGACTGCATCTGTCAAATGGTGAAATATATTCTTTTTTTGTGTAAAGAATGTCATCATTTTGCATTCAAGGTTTTCTGAGGGGTGAAACCAGACCAAGGTTTAAATAATGCATTAGGCTGTAATCCCCTAAATCAACAACTGAAACAAAAAGAAGAATAAAATGGAAACATTTGTTTTTTTCTTCCCTCCAGTTTTCTAAGCAATTATATATTGGATATGCTTGTTCAAAAATTATATCTTTTTTATATAATTTAAAAAAAAGTTCACAGTACTGACACATACACAGATATGACTGAGCACAACCAGTTGTTACTATGATATCCTTGATCAAATACTTAAAATATCAATAAGAAACCACAGCAGACTCTCCTTCTAAAGCCCTTTTTAGGATCCCAGCCAAGGTTCTCAGATGCAAATAAAAGTTTCAGAAGCTTAGTTGCATAAACACAATCATGCTGTGCTTTTTAAATGTCCCTACCGATAACTAGTTAGCAAGACAGTCTGCAATTTCACTGATCCAAAAGCTGAAGGATTTTGACAGATTCCTTTAGCTTGATGTGGCATACATACTGATAATTAGCTTGTTTTGATATATCATAAATGGAGCTTTCTCTGCAAAAAAGTATTTTGCTCTCTCCGTCATAATACTTAAACTCGCCAAGATCACTAACGGTTTGGAAAAGAGAAACTCTTAATGTTGTGGGCAAGGGAAGCAAATCAAACATTGGATCAAAAAGAGTCCTTGGAAGCTCAATGACTAGAAATTATAATACTGTACATTAAACAAAAATCATATTGAAGAACAGCTGAGGCCATTAAAACAGACTTTTATGAACCCATCTGACATAATGCAATATTGATTTAAACAGCTTAACTCAAACCACGTACAAGATATATTAAATCAGCCAGTCATGGCTGAATGGAATGAAAGTATTTTATGTTGCTATAAACATGGATAATATGATTTACATGGCAGTTTTCAAATATCATATGTAAATATGCTTAAAAATGAAATATTACTAATTATTCAGCATGTAAACACTTGGGAAATAAGCAGAGTTGGACAAGTTGTGAAAAGCCATAAGGGTCATACACAAAATCAGGAGTATCTGCATACACAACTGGTTCTACCTGCTTTGTGCATCACTTATCTGTTTTTCAACAAGCTTCAGTGCACGCAATTTAGTACAATGGCAATAAATACTGGGGTTGATTTACTAAAGGAGTACAGCATTCCAGTTTGCAAAGTGAATTTTCAATTTGCAAGGGGGTTTCAACTTACTGAATGTGGTAAAAAATCACTATACGTTGAATACCCAGTCATATAGAAGAAACTATTTTGCTTACATGTGCTTGGGTGAAGGAAGTTAGCAGATCTTCACCTTATTCACTAAGCTAAAGGGAACATTTCCTTGCAAAGTAAAGAATCACTTTGCTAAGTGAACAGCCCATTTGTCTTTAGTAAATCATACCACTTTCTGACATTTTTTGTGACAGTAAAGTCAACCATGGAAATCAATTATGCAAACTCCAGGAAAGAAAAAAACACCTGAGACTATTTTATAGAAATTAGAGCAGGAAAGTAAAGTTGTTGTCCAGTGCAACCAATCAAAGTCCATGTTTTTTAGAAGTAGGTTAGAAAATGAAAACTGTCATGTTTGTTTGCTTTTTTCAAATTAAATTATAAATAATATCACTAAAATCACATTGCCTAATATTGGTACCTTAAAATGTTCGCTAGCTCCATGCCTGCATACTAACTCTATGTACGCTTCGTAGATCTTTACAGGCGCATCACTCTCAATGCTTATTGCCTCAAAGCTAGTATGGGGCCTGGGTTTCAATAGCCCCTATTCCTGCATTCATCAATAAACACATATTGAAAACCACAGCTAGTGCCAGAATGGAGCTATTGTTATTTATATGAGTGATAATCTGTCACTTTTACAAGGATTTTATGATAAAGTAACACTGGCAATGTTATAATTGCACAAAATTGGTAAAATATCACTATGTATAAAGTGGGCTAAATAACGGCCATACAAGAAGAAAGCAACTTTGTGAATTGTGCTTCATTTCCTTTCTAAATCTTTAAGCCAAACCAATAATGACACATGCAGAGCTTACACATGCACATTAATAAATCTGGTGCGGTGTAAAACAGGCAAAAACAACAAATCACCAAAAATGTGTTAGATTTTACCAGTCTTGTGATATTTTGCAAGAATGGTCTAGAGAGCAGTCTGGGGTCTCTGGTGAAATTGCCTTCCCAGAAGACAGATGAAAGGCACTGGCTATGTCACCTACGCCTAAATAGATGAGCTGGTGGATAGAAATTTAGGAAAGGTATGTTTTTTTCCAAAAGAGTAGGCTGAATTTAGGTTTAGTCATTTTAATTTATGAGAGAAGGGTTACATTTCACAAACAAACATTCCAGTTGGGGTGAAAGGTCCACTTTAAGGGTCAATATTTCTATTGTATTGAATTTCCTAATAACCAAATGGAGTCCTTCATAAAAATACAGGTTTGTTGGTATCTAATAAAAGTACCCCTTAAAATAGGTGCAGCGCTTAAGATGGTGTAATGCTTTTCCAAAAATTTAAGCTGCAATAAAGACATCATCAATATGCTTTTGTGAGGGCTAGAGCATGAGGACTCAAATCATAACAAGGAAATCTCTCAGAGATACTGAAAGCAGTGGGTAGTTCAACCCTCACATACTGACCCTTAAACCATAATATTGTTAGTTCCCCTTGGAAACCCATAGGATCCTACGTCCAAGCTGTACATTGGTCCTTGACTCCTTCCCAGGTCTACATTTAAATCCATCCTCTCCCAGCATCTATTTGTAAAATGTCACTGCATCTACTGCCCTGTGAATTTGTGGCATTTAAAAGCTGAATAGCAGAGAGGGTGGTTAAGTGAAGGGGGGGACATAATCTTTATTTAATCTGAGCCTAAGATCCACAGAGCTCCACAGGGTCACAAGGACTCATATGAAGACAAATGCAGATACATGCAGGCACCAAAGGCTGCCTACAATTTATCACTGTTGTTGCCTAAGAAAAACATAGGACAGGTCAGATTCATTTTAATAATCCAAAATGGTTTATGATCATTTATAAACTTTTGTGTAATTTCCTTCTACTTTCCACACCAAATGTCAAAAGGGCCGAAAAACCAGGACCTTTCAAAGTACTATAAATTAGACAAGGTCAATCTTATATTATGGTACAATTCAAAATGAGAAACACAGCCAAGGAATCAACTAGAAATCAGCTATAGTAAGTAAACTATATTTCTCTTCCTTCTCAATGAATACATGTTCTAAGCTTTCTGACAAAATGCCTTCAGTCTAAAAAGCTACCCTAGGGCTATTCTGAGTTCTTGTGAAAAGCTGTTGTTACTATCTGTCAAGAAGAAACTATTCAAACATATCAAGCCTGATTTAATTTTCAGCGATAAAACTAATGTATATATGTTGGTTTTTTTAGATATGATATTTGGCTACATTCCAGTCTCTTACCATTTATAGCATACATATTAGTTCAAATAAAATGCTTTTTTTGTAGGACTGGACTAATTCCATGAGCCAGATATCCCACATACTTAAAAAATATAGAAGGCATCTAACTTTTTCAAGCTCTTTACATTCTTAAAATTCAAAGCAGATGTTTAATGACATCTTACAAAAAAGTG
The DNA here is from genome assembly GCF_042186555.1 of Aquarana catesbeiana. Lineage (NCBI taxonomy): Eukaryota > Metazoa > Chordata > Amphibia > Anura > Ranidae > Aquarana > Aquarana catesbeiana. The sequence goes on from NC_133328.1 coordinate 516,443,894, forward strand.
TGCTGCTAAAATTAACCAGTTTAATTTTTTGTTGAGTACTTTGTTTATCATTGTTGTTATGTTCTGTGTAGGAGAGTTAAAATTGTTTGGGCTTAGATATTGTAGTTTTTCCACTCACCCGCACTAAAGCACAATTGGCATGTTTTTTAGACTGCAGGCCTGACTTTCTAAATATGCATGTTCCCAACTGCATTGAAACATCTGCAAACTAGGCTGAACAGAAAGTACTGAGAAGAGGCTGAAAAGAGAGTACAAAGTGTACTCTTCAATAAAATTACATTAGTTATCCATTTCAAATTCACTTTTCTTGTAGGTAAATGCATCACTGTGTGCACTGATATCACCTTAGTGAGCAGGAGGGCTACCAATGCTGGTAGTCAAATTGCCTGCAAGCATAAGGGTGGCAATGCTGCTCTGAATTCAGAAGCAGTGAAGAATTGTTGCAGCCCCATCAGAGGAAACCGTGTAAGGAGGACTTCACTGGCAGGATCAACAATGTATTTGTGGGACTTTGCAGTGGGGCTAAGAAAAAACTGTAAGTTCAGATCTAGTAAATAAATACTACACATATTTTTTGTACTATAGTTTTGCCACAGTTCTACTTTGCCATATATAGCAACAAAAACAGAAAAATATAAGTGGTTGCACCCCCCCCCAAAAAAAAAAAACATGCTCCTGTCCCTTTAAGGCACAGGATATAGCACAGTGCTCCTGTCATGTCAATTGTCCCTTTCTATGTTCTACAATACTTTGCTGATCCTGCCTGTTCCTGTCTTCCCCTCTGTAAACTGACTATCATGGCTGCTGATCTCTGATAGTGTGGTCAGGTTACAGTGGGGCAAAAAAGTATTTAGTCAGCCACCAATTGTGCAAGTTCTCCCACTTAAAAAGATAAGAGAGGCCTGTAATTGTCATCATAGGTATACCTCAACTATGAGAGACAACATGTGGAAACAAATCCACACAATCACATTGTCTGATTTTTGAAAAAATATATTTGCAAATTATGGTGGAAAATAAGTATTTGGTCACCTACAAACAAGTAAGATTTCTGGCTCTCACAGACCTGTATCTTCTTCTTTAAGAGGCTCCTCTGTCCTCCACTCATTACCTGTATTATTGGCAACTGTTTGAATTTGTTATCAGTATAAAAGACACCTGTCCACAACCTCAAACAGTCACACTCCAAACTCCACTATGGTGAAGACCAAAGAGCTGTCGAAGGACACCAGAAACAAAATTGTAGAACTGCACCAGGCTGGGAAGACTGAATCTGCAATAGGCAAGCAGCTTGGTGTGAAGAAATCAACTGTGGGAGCAATAATTAGAAAATGGAAGACATACGAGACCACTGATAATCTCCCTCGACCTGGGGCTCCACGCAAGATCTCACCCTGTGGGGTCAAAATGATCACAAGAATGGTGAGCAAAAATCCCAGAACCACACGGGGGACCTAGTGAATGACCTGCAGAGAGCTGGGACCAATGTAACAAAGGCTACCATCAGTAACACACTACGCCACCAGGGACACAGATCCTGCAGTACCAGATGTGTCCCCCTGCTTAAGCCAGTACATGTCCGGGCCCGTCTGAGGTTTGCTAGAGAGCATTTGGATGCAAATAAATTCTTTCAAAAATCAGACAATGTGATTGTCTGGATTTGTTTCCACATTTTGTCTCTCATAGTTGAGGTATATCTATGATGACAATTACAGGCCTCTCTCATCTTTTTAAGTGGGAGAACTTGCACAATTAGTGGCTGATTAAATACTTTTTTACCCCACTGTACTAACCACTTGCTTACTGGGCACTTAAAACCCCTCCTGTCCGGACCAATTTTCAGCTTTCAGCGCTGATGCACTTTGAATGACAATTGTGCAGTCATGCTACACTGTACCCAAATTACATTTTTATCATTTTTTTCCCACAAATAGAGCTTTCTTTTGGTGGTATTTGATCACCTCTGCGGTTTTTATTTTTTGTTAAAAAAATTTAAAAAGACCGGATTTAAAAAAATTTTTATATATATATTTTGTTATAAAATTTTGCAAACAGGTAATTTTTCTCCTTCATTGATGTATGCTGATGAGGCGGCACTGATTGGCACCGATAGGCGGCAGTGATGGGCAGTGATGGGCACTGGTGGGCGGCAGTGATGGGCACTGATGGGTGGCAATAATGGGCACTGATCGGTTACACAGATAGGCAGCACTGCTAGGTGGCCATGATTGGCACCACTGGTGGGGATTGATAGGTGGCACTTGTGGGTATTGATAGGTGGCACTCATGGGCATTGATAGGTAGGTTTGAGCCTCTCTGTCCATTTTCAGTACAGTGTGCGTTTTCCTAAAATTATAATGCTATATACCTTCTATGTAGTGCCCTGCTGAGCAGACATGTGACCGACCTCTGCTGTCTTGCATATATCAGAGGGAAATCTCAGCCCCTCCCACTGTACTCACTCAGGAGCGGAAGCAAAAGGAGGTCACATGACAGGACAGCAGGGCTCTGCAAAGAAGGTATTTAGCATTATAATTTTAAAGAATAACACACACTGTACTGAACAGGGACCTAAAACTGAGAGAATCAACTTAATTATTACATGTGACTTTATACTCACTTTAAGAAGTTTGAAACAAACTCTAAATGGGGCCTTCAATGTATAAATGCAATGTATGCACAGAGTGGGTGTTTGACAAACTGTTTGCATACACAAATATTACTGGAATGTATTTTCATGTTGGAATTCAGTACTCTGGTAAAATCACCCCATGTTTGACTGATAATTCCAACTGTAGACTGTAGAGACAAAGAGTAAAATGCCACACCCAAACTGACAGTCCAAAATGTAAAACAAACAGCCAACATGTTTCCGAGATTATGAGGTGTCCCTTTCATCAGATCAGTTAGCATATGTCAATGATATAATGATGAACAGTGTGTGCAAGCAATATGTGGTAGAGAATATATATATATATATACATATATATATATATACACACAAATATATGTTTATGTTGTGCGTTTGCTTGTCCATGCTGGCTGGGGTGCCAAGGTTCGCCATCACTGCTCTATAGCATTGCAATAACATTAACTAAGTGCTTTCACAAGTTATATGTGTATTCTTTTTATACAGAATTATTATTCTCTAATATTGGGGCAGCACAGTTAGGGACCTTAGATTGTTAGTTCCTTGAGGGCAGAGACTGATGTGAAAGTTCATTATATATGTAAAGTGCTGCCTAAATTGACAGTGCTACACAAGTACCTGTAATAAATAATAGTAATATTGCTTGCATCCAGTTCTTACCCTCTGTACTGTTAGCCCCCATTGCAGCTGCATGATCTGCTCGCTATAGTTACATGTTTTGATGTCAGTAGACTTTTTTAAAGGTCTTGCATTTTTCTTGTTTTCCTTTCTTTCTTTCTTTCTTAATTTCTTTCTTTTTCAAACTATAGTCATTTACAGCAATGAACCCACTTTAATTTTCTGTTTTCACAGCCAAATGTGGAAGAGTCTCTATGTAATTTCTCTGGACATTGATTTCGATTGTGTAAATTGGGCTTACAATTGCTACAGTAATAGCACATCAGTGATAGCCATTCAAGTGGTACACAGTCCATGAAATGAGATAATAAATCACTACAAATCTTTCTGCAAAAATGTGCCTATTACAAGATCCCTAATGATGCTTACTCTAATTTATCATACATTTTACAATTCTGTTTTAGCCTGGGTTCACACTGAAACGAATTTACAGCAGGTTTGATGCGTTTAGGAACACACAAATTTGCAGGTCATGCAAAAAGCATAGTATTCCATGGCTTTGGTTCACATATATGCGTTGCGAATTTGGTGCGAGAAAAAAAAAGTGTCCCGTGCATGTTGACTACAAGTGCGATGCAAATTCTTATAGTACAGTGTGAATTTTATCTTCATAGGCTTCAACTGAACTTGCAGTAAACAGTTCACATCTCTGCGAACTGTCCACTGTCTGCCTCCTGAAATTCGCGGTAAAATCTCTGTAAATTTGTGGTAAAATTGTGGTAAATTCGCTGTAAATGCGCACCTGTCCACCCCAAAACACAAGACAAATTCGCACCTCACACAGGACAAAAAAAAAACGGATCAAATTCTCGGTAGATCGCATCGCAGTAGTGTGAACCTAGGCTAAGAGTAGAAATTCTGTCCTGTAATGGGCCCAGATTCCTTCTGACCCTTAAGGAGATTGGCCCATTAAAAAATATCATTTGCCTTATGACATTTCTGTCTTCAGGATCTAATAGCATAAATACAAATTAATACCTGAGTTTCACTGACTTGAAAAAGCCTCTCTTATAATCCGATTGTAAATTTGGCTAACGTTTATGGTCATTACCCCCCCCCAAAAAAAAAACGGGAGCGTGTTCAATGTTTGTAGGGAAATGATGATCCTAATATCCTGTTTTTTTAGGATGGTAAAATATTTATTATCTTCCATACAGGTCTAGTTAATAAAAAAACGTATCTTTTAATGCAAACATGCTTTTTTATTAGATAATAGTTGTCTGTTAGGTAAAGTTTCAAGTAGCACAGAAAAATAAAGAGATGTAGTTGCTAAAATTGTTTAACTTGTAACATAATGAGATTCACCCATCCCCTGCAATATTATATGCATAATATAGGGAAGATGACAATACTTTTTAGAGCCTGCTGTAATGCTGAGCCCATGCAACTGTCCAGCCTACTGCTCTTTGAACTACTAGTAAACATGAACACTCTAATGAAGCCTACCTTGAAGCAGGCCTAGTAGTAAAACGTAGAGTTTGCGTCCTTAGATCTGGGCTCCCTCCTACTGTGCAAATTGCTCCCTAAAAGTACTTTAAAATGTAAAAAAGTACCTGTAAAGAAAAAGGTAGACTATATACTTACTTTCTCCCTTTCTTCCATCTTGCAAGGCTTTACATCATGACCCTTCCTCTGAGCTTTTTGGGAAATTAGAACATTCCAGTACAGTGCAAGAGCATCTTCTTATGAGATCTGGACTACCCTGCATTCCCCAGGATCTCACCGGAAGCAGCATGGTGTCACCCTCACCTAAATGCTGGGGTGTGAGATAAATATATAATCTATTTCTTTCCTTACATGCACATTACTATTTCATACTCTTAGGCAGAGATTTCTACAGAGTGAGGGGGGCCCAGATCTAAAGTGAACCTTACTAGTAGTCCCCAGATCAGTAGGTAGAACCTTTGCATTTTACTGTCAAACCAAGTATTTCCTATGCTCTTCAGTTTACAAAGCAGACATTCTTACTGAAAGCAAGTCAGTTTAAGGAAATATTTTAGGTAGCGAAAATATAGCTTTTTTAGGTAGATGATTATTAGTATGCAAAATAAACAAACTCAGCATGTATTGTGAGCATTGAAAATAATATGAAACTGATGGGACTTTCAGTGTAGCCATTCAACTTTTTCTTCAGCATTGTTGCTCTACGAATATCTTGTGCCATGGTTCATACAACATGCCCAGTTCACTTATCAAACAAATGTGTCTGAATAAGTGTAGCAGTAGCAGACTGTTATATCCCATTATGCATTGATGAAAGCAGAAAATATGCAACCTAAAACATAAAACTGGACTTGATTTTGGACATCCTTAATGGAAAAATCAAGTTCTATTGAAGAGAGATATTGCCTTGTGCTGTCCTATTACCCAGGGAGCACTATTCAAAACCGCCCAGTGCGCTTACAAGAAAAGCACACCTTTGGTAGATTATTTTACCTTTGAATGAACTGGTAATAGGTTTGATCTATGTAATTAGGTGCTTATGATAGGCATTGCTTAATGTTATGTTGACTAGCAGCATGTCGTTTTGCTCTTATATTTAACTATGGGGAATCCAGAAGCATATATTCTCTAATAAAAGCAGTCCCAGACACATTGCCCAACCAGGAGAGTTGTGTCAGTAGGAAAACTCATCTGGGTCCTGGTGCAAGATGGAAACTATAAGGAATTTCCTTATTATTAGTCATACCTTCTATGCATATAAATGGTTCATCAGATGTAACAAGCAGGAAAGAAAATATTTTCTAGTTGATAAAAAATACTATGAAGGCTTCAATAGTGCAAGAAGGAGAAAAGAGATGGGAATGCTAGAAGCACACCAAGGGTTTCAGGCCACTAGGTGTAAGGTGCAGGGAAGTGGTCATATATCTCAGCTACCACACTCTGGAAGAAGGTGAAACCCTGCTCTAGTCCAGTCATAACAGAATCATTCCATTTGGATTAGGTTGACCCTTGAAACAACTATAGACAAGACAAAAATTATCATATCAATTTAACATATTTGGTTATGCCATCTTGATGTTCTATGCTTTAACCTCCAGCTCAGATCTAGCAGTCCTTGCAGTGCAGTTTAAAATTCCAGCTACCTCCATTCTAATGGATCATGCATTTGATTCCCCACTACCTAATTCATGTATTTCCAAGACAACTGTAGCATGGTCCTATGAAGGGCTAGAAATCTCTGTTGCAAGCAGGGCTTGAACTGCCAGCAGTTGGCAATCTAATGTGAATCATTAGACTTTCTATCAATCAATATATTACAAATGCAGGCACAGGTAAGCAGCTACAGTAGCCTCTTTAACTTTTTTCTGTTCAACAAACCATCATTTAGAAGGTAATGAAGTGCACCTGTTTCACATTCAGCAAAGAAGCATATTAAAAAAAGCTGAAAATTGCACCTGTGCTGAACCTCAACTTCTTACCTATATCTGTACAATAAGCTATGCATTTGCATTTTTGTAAAAACTGGGTCAGATTTCTTTCCTTGCATGTACCTTATTTTTGTTTTTAACCCTTTCATGACTAAGCCTATTTTTGAAATTTGGTGTTTACAAGTTAAAATCCGTATTTTTTGCTAGAAAATTACTTAGAGTTCCCAAACATTATATATATTTTTTTTAGCAGAGAATCTAGAGAATAAAATGGCGATTGTTGCAATATTTTTTATCACACGGTATTTGTGCAGCGGTGTTTTAAACGCAAATTTTTGGAAAACGGACACTTTCATGAATTTTAAAAAATCCAAACAGTAAAGTTACCCCAATTTTTTTGTATAATGTGAAAGATGATGTTACGCCGAGTAAATAGATACCAAACATGTCACCCTTTATAATTGCACGCACTCGTGGAATGGCGACAAACTACGGTACCTATGAATTTCCATAGGCGACGCTTTAAAAAATTTTTACGGTTACCAGGTTTGAGCTACAGAGGAGGTCTAGGGCTAGAATTATTGCTCTCACTCTGACGATCGCGGCGATACCTCACGTGTGGTTTGAACACCGTTTACATATGCGGGCGCGACTTCCGTATGCGTTTTCTTCGCTGCGCATACTTTAAATTTTTTTTTTTTTTATTTATTTATTTTTTTTTTTACTTTATAAATTGTGTTTAAAAAAATTTTTTTCTTTTTTACTTTTATTGCTATCACAAGGAATGTAAACATCCCTTGTGACAGTAATAGGTGGTGACAGGTACTCTTTATGGAGGGATGGGGGGTCTAAAAGACCCCCCATCCCTCCTTTACACTTCAAAGTATTCAGATCGCCGAAAACGGCAATTCTGAATACTGTGTACTTTTTTAAATTCGGCGCCATTGGCAGCCGAGTAAACGGGAAGTGACGTCATGACGTCGCTTCCGCGTTTACAAGAAGGCTGGAACGAAGCCGCTCACAGCTTCATTCCAGCCCGCCCCCAGCCGCCGAAGATTCCCGATTGGACACCGGGCCTCCCGATCGCACGGGAGGCCAGGTAACAGCGGCGGGAGGCGGCGGGAGGCGGCGGGAGGCGGCGGGAGGGGGGGGATGTCCCCTCCCGCTCCTCCGGTATAACAACCAAGCGGCTTTTAGCCACATCGGTTGTTATACATGGACGGGTAGCCGATCGCCCGCTGTAAACAATGGTACCGGGATGATGCCTACAACTGCGGGCATCATCCCGGTATAACCCCGGAAAGCCGAGTACGCATATCTGCGTACGGTCGGCGGGAAGGGGTTAAAATCGTTCTCAGGCTGGCTATAATCAACCTGATCCTTATCTAATCTGAGGACTCAACAAGAAAATTTGGGTCATTTAGGGGTATGCCTTGGAGGCATCTAATATCAGAACTTCGAGAAAATCAGATAGGCTGCACACCCACATAATTGTATTGATTCAATCACTTTAGCTCTAGATGGGTTCCTGTTCCCCTGCCTGTACCCATCTAGTGCTTTTATAATATTTCAATAAAGTGATTGAATCAACACAATTGTGTGGGAGTGCAGCCTATCCTATTTTCTCGTTCACATGTGACTGTTGCAGTGGCAGAGCGTGCACCCCACTCCATGGAATTTACATTTGGATCACAGCTAATGCCGACTCACATGTGAGCAGCGGGACTTTTTTTCACTTACTCTAATAGCAGAACTTGTTTAAATTTTTCATATCACCAAAATATTAAATCTGTTGCAATTGTGCAGTGAAGCTGTCCATTGGGTGAATTCCATGATAAACAGTTAAAAGCCCCAGCACTCTAGAGGTTGGGAATATGTGTCAGGCTGCTCTAGATGGACCATTCTCTCTTTGAAAATGATGGGATATGGAGAGATGTACACTCTAAGTCAGGGGTAGGCAACCTCGGCAATCCAGCTGTGGTGAAACTACAAATCCTATCATGCCTCTGCCTCATGCCTGTTATTGTCAGGGTCTTGTAATGTCTAATGGCACTTGTAGTTTCAAAACAGCTTGAGGGCTGAGGTTGCCTACCCCTGCTCTAAGTGATCATGGAACTCTTCTTCCAAATTACCAGGCAACTTTTGTCCAAGCAACAAGTGGTGTAAGAATTGTTCCCTTTTCCATGGGAACACAGAAGACCCTCAATACATTGAAAAATGTCTGCCAGTAATAATAATCACTTTCAGTGTTCACACATCCTCATTGTCTCCTGCAACAATGTTGAAAAAAGACTGGCAGCTGATAATCAGTTCAAGGTATGTTTGAATCATTATGAGAAAACTTGCATTCACTGGCCTAACTACAAAATTGCTTTCATTTTTATACTGGCATTTATCTTAATATACATGGATTCCCTGCCAGACAAATTATCCAGACTATTATCTTAATCTTGATGATCCTAAATGTGATCTAGTAAATATAAAAATGTGTGTACTCTATGGTGCTAGAACCACCCTTTCTGTGAGCCCAGTTTAGCCTCAATCATTTGCATAAGGGGCATAAAAAGAAGGTTACATATATGCACATAAGTTGTTATATGAATGATATCTTTAAATGTTATATGTGATGGAAATTAGAGCAGCAGAACTGTCTTTGTGGGTTGAAATCATTTTGTAAGGTACAGTAAGCGCTTATCAGATTTGCCTGTCTATTGCTGGCCTAAGGCTACACAAGCGATTTTCAGTTGCACAACTTCATTATTGATTCTCCTGGAGTGATTCAATCTTTGTAAATCATGTGGATCTTCTACAATGTCATCATTTCAAAATTTAACTACATCACAGAAATGTTTAATCGCCTCTGTAGACTGGAATATGCTTTTTCCTATAGTTTGTTTTAGCTCTGCACACTGAATCTCCTGATATTTCACCACAATCCCCCTACAATGTCCAGCCACTGTACACACCAGTGCAAATTTGGAAAATATTTAAGAACCTACAGATTAAATATTATCTGTTTCGCTCAACCCTCAGTATTTCGATTCTTTCAAACAACAAATCAAATTCAATCAACTTTAGGAAAAGAAAACTTGTGACACCTAATTTCCCAAGTCCACATACCGCCGAATCAATAGCAGTTTATTAAATTGAAAATTCCATGAACAGATTAAAAAAAACAGTAATTTGTGGGTGATGGAATAGAATGACTCTTTGTAACCACACATAGCCATTAATGTAGTGAAAGTGAAGAGCAGAAACGTTCGATGATTTTATGCTTGTGCATTCAGTCCATTCATCTATGAAAGGTAATATCTTAAATACAAGTCATCTCTGACAGCATAATGGCATGTTTTGGAAAGATATGGAAAAAATAGCTAAAACATTGCAAGCTTTGATGGAAGCCTTAGAATAACTAATAACCAGAGCTTAGAATGTAATACAATCTCTATAACCATGATGCAGTGCAGCCAGGACAGTAAGCAGGATCACTTATAAGAAATGAATGTATATTAATTGCATATGTTGCGCAACAATAAGTGTAAATGCCAACTTACAGGGGCAAGCTCTTCTGGCAATGTAATCTTTAAACACATCTCCACATGCTTTCATTACCCTGAGAGGTAAAATATCTGTATGAGTCTAAAGTGAAGGGGCTGTAGACTTCATTTTCTCCTGAAGGAGCTTAGCCCACGATATCTAGTGTACATTTCTTTGAGGCTCACCATAGGGAGCGGTGTAGACCATTATTTTCTCTCCTACTGATAGCAGGGGTCAGGCTCCCTCTCATCGGAGAGACTAACATCTGCTAGAAGTGTCAAAATATCATTATACTGCTATCATTTTTATGGGAGTAGATGTTTCATAAAACAGAGCAACACTGCACAAATACAGTGCACCAAAGTCTTACACATCACTCTCGTTAAATATGGTAAAGCCCCAAGAGCAATCTGGCTAGATCAAATATCCTTTACCATAACACTGGAATCTATCTAAATTTGTCTCTTGCTTTTGTCAATTGCTATTTTAGATGTACTGTTGAACGCGGTGCTGCGGAAGGTAATATTTAAAGAAGCCGTTTATTGATTAGTGGCTGCTATTTGATAGCTGGACAAATATCTCATAGGTAGCTATCCCTCAAGCTACAAGCATTACAAGATAGGCATCTCAATGAGTTTGTCCACGTTGCTATCACATCTCCTGCTATTTGAACCACTAACCAACCAGTAGCAGCCCATTTACCGCACAACTGGAATAATCTGACTTTCTCGTGCTTAATAATTACTAAAATCCTAAGCAGGAATAATGCAGAGCACAGCAAGATTGAGGTCATCACAAACAATTTGCATGAAAAAAGGGGTATAACAAGCTAGAAACTATTGGCAGTGAATGTTAGCACATTTGTTTTTACCTAGAAAACTATTTTCTATTACAGCAAATTGAATTACAAATACAAACATTTCAAGTTAAAACATAATACTCAGTACTAAGTGTATACAAAACAAACAAAAAAAAAACAGAATTAAAAACACTTAAAACACTTAAACAGCAAACAAAACACATTATTGATGACAAAATGGAAACAACAAAATAAAATCCATTCCTGGTGTAGCACAATTGTTTATGCTTTGCATTTAATGTAGTGTAGTGCTTTTTGATCCATGTCTACAAATGAATTGTTACTCAAGGGCAAAAGCCTCTTCATATAACCTACTGTATTAATGGAGTAGGGATCTAGTGGAGACATTATAACATAAAATAGAATCAGTTTTCTGGTACATGGAAGAAATGATTGTAATTACAGATATGATGTAAGTGCTCTTCTTGAAGTACTATGCTGGAGGTATAGTAATTAGTGACTTTTCTAATGTTGATGACATATCTTGTTACAGCCTGTAAGGTCACTGAACTCAATTACATTACTGGGATATTGTTACATTTAAGTACATTTGTGATGAAAGCAATTATAACAGAAGCCTATTTTCTAAACAAATTAGAAATATTTCTCATTGCCAGGCTGAAATGTAGCATAATGCACCCTGCATTGTCTTCCGATCCATTTTTATTTAATGTGTGTTATGAAAACCGCTAGCCTCTGTGTACTGCAACAATCATTTGCATTAAAAGAAACCTGATTAGGAAGGTTATTTCAGCAAATCCTTTGAAAGTGGAAAGAATTTAGATGCTGTAGGCACTATGTAGTAAATGTACTGCTACAGAGATTTGTAACCTTTACAGTACGCAGTAATGGACGCAGGCCATGCTTAATGTATCAGCAACACGCTTAAATGAAGGTACACAGTCCACTAGATGCCAATTACTACAAATACATTGTGCAGGTTCAGCGACTGTAGAAAGATTTGAAGACGGAAGGTCATCACTGCATATACATAAGGTATCTACTGCAAAACTTAAGCTGACATTGATGTACAAATATTTTTTTATTGCCGCCAATCTTTGCAAAATAATAAAATAAATGTAAAAAGGTTGTACGTGCAAGGTCATCACAGATTATGTTAAAATCAATGGCTGCCTAATTGACTTTTTTTTTTTTTATTGCAGAGTAATTATGACTGTTAACAAGTGAACAGTAGCAAGTCGACTCCGAACAAGCAATGCCAAACTTTTAATGTGCAAGTCCCACACAGCACTTTCCCTGGCACAGTCGTAAGCCTGGAAAGCTGCCCTTGTCATGTGTCAGTGTTTTGTGCTAAACAAGCTATTTTTATTCATGCACACAAAACTCATCACAGTGCAGCAGAGTGTAATTCATGCATAGATTTTCCTGCTGCCACCCTACAGAGATGGAGCAATAGGGTCTCAGTCAAGACATCAAATGACAAGAGGCTTCCAAAAAAATAAAAAACTCTGAGCAAGTTAAATCCCAAGGCGGCCATCCTGGCCAATGAATATAATATAGTAATAAATAATGACTGTTGGCTCAAGCTCAGGGATGTTTAACACACTTCTTGCCTTGTGATGTTTGCAGTGGGAGACCATTAGCCCAGCACAAAAAAAAAAAAAAAAAAAAAAACCCATAATGACAACATCACAAGTCACATGGTCACTGTAGTAAAGTAGATCAATCTCACAAAAAGAAGGATAACATTGTAGGTGACACATAAAAACTCACCAAACCCTAACTGGACAACAGCAGGAGCAGCAATAGTTTAATAAATGCTTGTAGTTATCTGAAGGCAGTAAATGTAAAGTGGATGCTGTCAATGAGATCACAGAGCAAATGTCACAATAAAGAAATTCAGCTCGTTAGGCAGAAGGAAAAGATCTATAATCTGGAGTTATCCTAATTTAATGGGAGAGCTTGTGTGCCCCCCATTGCCTCCCCCGCTAAACAGATCATCCAGCACATCAAGTGCAAAGTGCAGGTCAAGCAATTATAGGGTGTTATAATGTGCAGCAATAGTAGTAAGGATACAGTGCATGGCTTTGTGTGCATGCCTGGGAAAGGAAGCAGGGAGGAGAGAAGGCAAAGCAAAGGCAATGTATACAAAAAAAAGACATGAAATCACCTTATTACAATAGTAGGGGTCCAAACAGGGGGATGGTCCCAAACAGGGGGTGTCAGAAGCTGCAGCCGCCTGTGCTGGTGGTGGATAAAACCTCACATCCATTGCACTGCACACATCAAGGAAACTCCAGCCCGTTAGTATGTCCAAGAGCAGAAAATAAAGCCGGAGAAAGCGCTCACACCAAACCCCTTTACAGCACACTGTGCAGCACACACATGGGTGACAACTCCGCTCCTCCGCCCGGCTCCGCTCCTCCGCCCGGCTCCGCTCCGCGCACACTACAACAAAGTAGCCAATCGGGTCTCCGCACTAGTTTAGGCTCCGCTCGCTCTGTTCTCTCCGCTTTTCTTTTTTTTTTCCTCTCCCGCTGGATGATCTCTTTAACTTGCCCGACTGTTGATGTTCTCCTGCTCACAGGGGACAAGGGGACCTGGCAGGGAATGTGATTCTCCCCAGCCCTAGGAATGGCTGCCCCGTGCAATGACTAGAGGAGGAGGAGGACGAGGAGGGGGAGGAGGGAGGAGGGAGAGTGTGTGTATGTATGTATATCACTGTGTTTTCAGTTATTAGACACGTTGGATCTGTTGACTTGAGCAGCGCCATCTACCGGCGGAAGAGAACTTTCTCTTTGTCCTGTGAATGGCGTGTTTTACATACAGCTCGGATTTCACAAAGAGGGCTCCGTGCGGCCAGATCCTCATCACTGCCGCTGATACACTTTGTGCTTCGTGTTCCTGCAAGAGACAGAGAGGGGGCTTATAGTCTTACCTTCAATATATGGAAACTACCCCACCTACAGTGTGATGTCATACAACTCAATTCATGGAAATGGTTCCAAATACTGTACAGAATTAACACACACTTATAGGTTTTGGCATTGTCACATGCAGTCCTGTCCAGTGCGTTTTTTTCTGCGTCAGAATCAGGGATAGTAGGTTATATGGTTTTCAGTGGCTTAGTTCACACCGGTGTGTGTGGTCAGTTAAAGTTTAAGAAAAAAAAACTAGAACATGCTGCATTTTTTTTTCTGCACTAGACTGTACCAGAACGCACCAAAACGCACCAAAAAGGCACTGGAACATACATGTCCTTATTCAAGACTGGTTCACACCACATGCAGTCCAGTGCGTTTTTTTTCTGCATCAGAAATGCATGGATAGCAGGTTACATGGTTTCCAATGGCATAGTTCACAACAGTGCTGTCAGTTCCAGTGCATTCCAGTTCCAGAAAAAAAGCAGAACATTTTTTCTGCACTGAACTGTACTGGAACGTGGTAAAACGCATCAAAAACGCACTGGAACGCACATAAACACACCAAAATGAACATGTCTTAATTTAAGGTGAAGAAAAAAAGAGGGGAAAAAAATGTACTGGAATGCATCAAAAACACAACGGAAACACCTCAAAAAACACGCATCCAGAAATGCATTCAGAACGCATCAGGACTGCGTATCTATGGTGAGAACTGGCCCTTAAGTTTAAGAAAAAAGAGGGGGAAAAAATGCATTGGACTGTGTTAAAAAAGCAACACAAAACGCATCAAAAACGCACTGGAAAGCACCAAAATGTAGCAAAAACGTGCATGCAAAAAAGTATCTGGAATGCATGCAGACTGCGTTTCTATGGTGGGAACTGGCCCATATATATATATATAGATATATATCTATATAGATATAGATCTCTCTCTCTCTCTCTCTCTCTCTCTCTCTCTATATATATATATATATATAAACATATGAAGCATATGATATACCCAGGGTCAGCCCAGCTGGGAAGGACTTGTCGGATAGAAGAACTGGAGATGGAGCACTAGGTTGTCGGGGCCGTTGAGGGCGCTCCCCATTTTGTGGGGGGTGACCTTGGGACTGGGGTTCGGGCGCAGGACGGAGCTCTTCGGGCAAGTCTTCAGGAGGGAACCACCGGTTTGCAGCCAGGAGGGCTGTCAGGACCTGAAGAGGGCTGACTGGGAGCAGTAGTCCACCATGGGTCATTTAGCACCAAAGACTTCCTATATTTTTGCTACATTAAAGGGGCCAGCGGTCCCTGCTTGCAAATGGCGATTGCTAAAGCCTGACTGAGTCAGTGTTGGGCCTAATCATGTGCTAGCTGTGCCTGGAAGTGAAGTGTGCAGGAGAGAGAGAGAGAAACAGTCTGCAAGCAAGTGTTGTGCTGGAGGAGACTGGAGCTGTAAAGTGTAAATAGACGTTCCTATTGATCATTTATTGATCCAACCATTGATCTCTGGGCATCCCATAAACCCCTTACCCATCCAAGTTCAAATCCCCTCAATAAATCAACAAAAACAAAGCACAGGATTGTTCATTGTCTCATGAGTGACTGTGGAGTGAATGATGGGCTGGGCAGAGTGACAGGTGGACCACAACTTTCAGCAGCCCCTACAGGGTGCCGCTACACATATAAAGTACATTAATACAAATATATACACTCACAGCCACTTTATTAGGTACACCTGTTCAATTGCCTGGTAACACAAATTGCTAATCAGCTAATCACATGGCAGTACCTCAATGCATTTTGGCATCTAGACGTGGTGAAGACGACTTGCTGAAGTTCAAACCAAGCATTAGAATGGGGAAGAAGGGGAATTTAAAGAGGAGTTCCAGTCTGTAAAAAAATAAACGTCAGTAGCTATAAATACTGTAGATGCTGACTTTTAATATAAGGACACTTACTTGTCCAGGAATCCCGCGATGTTGGCACCCCATGCCGATTCGTCATTCCACTTCGGGTGCAGGCACCGGCATCTGTGGTAAGGGAAACAGACCCGTGAAGCCTACTGCCCATGCCCAAGTCATGCTGCACTTTCTGAATGTTCCAGCCATCTTCTGGGACCTCTGTGTGTCCCAGAAAGCAGCAGGGGAAGGAGGAGGGTCCGGAAATGTCGTAGATCATTGTGTGGTGATCTTACCAGGGAAGTGGGGGCGGGTACCTGTCAAAACCAGGTACCTGCTAACCCCTCCACCCCAAAAAGTGCCAAAAGTGCCAAATGTGGCAGTGGAGGGGGTAAGGGTGCAAACAAGTGGAGCTTCCCCTTTTGGGTGGAGCTCCACTTTGAGTGACTTTCAAAGCGGCATGGTTGTTGGTGCCAGACGCGGCTGTTCTGAGTACTTAAAAAAACTGCTGATCTACTGGGCATTTCATGCAAAACCATCTCTAGTGTTTACAGAGAATGCTCCAAAAAAGAGAAAATATCCAGTGAGCGGCAGTTGTGTGAAGGCAAATGCCTTGTTAATGTCAGAGGAGAATGGGCAGACTGGTTGGAGATGATAGAAAGGCAACAGTAACTCAAATAACCACTCGTTAAAACCAAGGGATGCAGAATACCATCTCTGAACGCATCAAACCATGAAGCAGATGGGCTACAGCAGCAGAAGACCACACCAGGTGCCAGTCCTGACGGCTAAGAACAGGAAACTGAGGCTATAGTTCACATAGGCTCACCAAAATTGTGCAATAGAAGATTGGAAAAATGTTGCCTGGTCTGATGAGGCTCGATTTCAGCTGCGACATTCAGATGGCAGGGTCAGAATTTGGCATAAACAACATGAAACTATGGATCCATCCTGCCTTGTATCAATGGTTCAGAATGGTGATGGTGGTATAATGGTGTGGGGGATAATTTCTTGGCACATTTTGGACCCCTTAGTACCAATTGAGCATCAGTTAAACACCACAGCCCACCTGAGCATCATTGAGCATCCCTTTATGACTACAGTGTACCCATCTTCTGAAGGGTACTTCCAGCAGGATAATGCAATATGTCACAAAGCTCAAATCATCTCAAACTGGTTTCTTGAATATGACAATGAGTTCACTGTACTCCAATGGCCTCCACAGTCACCAGGTCTCATCCAATAGAGCACTTTTGGGAGAGTCGCATCATGGATGTACAGCTGACAAATCTGCAGCAACTGCGTGATGCTTTTATGTCAATATGGACCAAAATCTTGGAGGAATGTTCCCAACACCTTGTTGAATCTATACCACAAAGAATCAAGGCAGTTCTGAGGGCTGAGCGGGGTCCAACCCGGTACTAGCAAGGTGTTCCTAATAAAGCGGCCGGTAAGTGTATATATACTGTATATAGTATATCAGTGCAGCCTATCAGTGCCCATCAGTGCAGCCTCACCAGTGCCCATCAATGCAGCCTCACCAGTGCCCATTAATGCAGCCTTACCTGTGCCCATCAATGCAGCCTCACCAGTGCCCATCAATGCAGCGTAACCAGTGCCCATCAATGCAGCCTCAACTGTGCCCATCAGTGAAACCTGACCTGTGCCCATCAGTGCAGCATAACCAGTGCCCATCAATGCAGTGTGACCTGTGTCCATCAATGCAGCCTGACCTGTGCCCATCAATTCAGCATAACAAGTGCCCATCAATGCAGCGTGACCTGTGTCCATCAATGCAGCCTGACCTGTGCCCATCAATTCAGCATAACCAGTGCCCATCAATGCAGCGTGACCTGTGCCCATTAATGCAGCCTGACCAGTGCCCATCAATGCAGCATAACCAGTGCCCAT
Organism: Aquarana catesbeiana; assembly: GCF_042186555.1. Lineage (NCBI taxonomy): Eukaryota > Metazoa > Chordata > Amphibia > Anura > Ranidae > Aquarana > Aquarana catesbeiana. Next base: position 516,461,665 of record NC_133328.1, read on the forward strand.
CAATGCAGCGTGACCTGTGCTCATCAATGCAGCCTCATCTGTGCAGAGGAAGAGGTGAGCCCTTCTCCCAGCCAGGGAAAGAGAGAGGAGAGGAAGAGGCGAGCTGGCCGGATCATCAGAGAGCGGGGATTGCCCGCTGGAACAACTTTCATTTTAATTGCCCGGTGTTCCCAGGGCTCCCATTCAATCACGCCTTCTGGCGGTGCCCCCCCCCCCCCCAAGGCAGCCTGACACTTGCCAGCAATCATTTTCCACTCGCAATATGTGAGTAGGTGAGTGGAAAATCTGGGGCTGATATAATGTATAAATGTAGCAATACTCACGGTGGAGCTGCTGGTTTAAGCGGGCCTGTCCTCTTTGCTCTACACCCTTCTTAAATTGTTCACTCCCCTTGACACAACTGTAGTGCAGTGTTAAAACAATATGAGCATTAACTTTAACCCACAATATACACTTACACTTAAAGTTACCTCTACCTGGGTGCTGGTAGCTCAACCTGTAGGAGAAATGACAACACTGCACACAAACTTTAATAATGACCAAAAGTAACTTCTTTCTTTGAATAAGTAATATATTTATATAAAGAGTTATTTCAACAAATATACTATCACACCAACATAGTGTGATAGTATAAGAAATGATAGGACAATCAATAACAATCCCAGAAATACATATATATTGATATAAATCTATACCCGGGAGCTCCCCTTGCTTCTAAACCTTAAAGTCACTTATACTAAAATGCAGGGCCCTGCAATGAAAAAGGCAGTCCAGGCATCTTCAGTCTTCGCTAGCTTTTATAATTGTAATCCGTATAGAGGGTTCCTACTAGGCGTTACACAGCGTAGTATAACACACTAAAACAATTGTAATCCAAATGAGTGGCTAGGGGTCTTTATATGAAGAAACAAAACATCTAGCATCCGCTCTTGAACGCTGAAGTCTATTTGGATGTAATACTCTCAGACTTAACTTGTTCCGTAGGACTATCAGTCCCAGCAACATTCTGTACAGTTCTAAAGATGTGTGTGTAATACTCAATTAAACTTCTGGGTATCAAACCTCTCACCACACAGGATCCAGGCAGGTTCAGCAGTTCTCCGTTCCGTATGGAGGCACCACCACGCCGTCACACTGTTCCGTTCACAAACGACTGGGAGTCCTCGGTTATCTTCCCACGGGTCTTCCGGAACAATCACGTCTCTTGTCCAGTTCACTGCGATGCAAAAGGCAGGATACCGCAGCTGTTCCGCTCCTTCGCAAAGTAGGCCGCAACCCTGTGGGACACACACAACCACAGAGTCCTGCTGACAGGCCACGTGTCCCAGGATCAAGAGAGCTAAAATGGCCACTGCTTACCCTTTTATATGCTCCCACAATGCAGTTCAGTTCTGACTTTGTCCAGGAGCACTGTGGGTGGGTCAAAGCTACAGTTCCAAAGTAAACAGTAAATAACTTCCATGTCACTTAATCCTGAGACGTAAACTTACTGTGCTTTATCAATTGTCCACAAGATGGCACTAACACAACTATTGTACTAAATAATACACATAGAGCTAGAAACAACAGTTGTCAGCGCTACATACTCCCCCTGCTCTAAATCTTTGGTCCCCAAAGATATGTAGGACTTTGTTTCTGCTACACATCTTAGCCTCTAAACGAGAACATAGGACCGACAGGGGAGCCTCCCACCAGTTTTCAGGTGTTGGAAAGCTACCCTGTGTACCCACAACTGTCACTCTAGTATCAGTTACAGGTGTGCCAAGGGGTGAAGCAGGGCTCTCATTATCCAGATTGACTGAGGAGGAACTAGGCCCGTCAATGTTCCTTTTGCTGGTAATCTTTGTGGTTTCAGAACACTCGCCCAATGTATCATATGTTAGTCTCTTAGGTGGGCGAATGTTCCTCTTCTCCCTTTGTTTCTTTGGTGAGTCCCCTATTTCTGGCTGAACACCACTTTCTTCCATTTCAGTGGGAGATAAACACTCTTCAGTTCTTTCGGACAATGGCACAAACTCTGAAGTTCCTGGCATGAGGGCCTCACTACTCTCCTCAGCTGTGGGTGATGAAACACTCGCTTCAGTTTCGGGCATATTAGATGACCACAACCAGCTAATGTCCATCTCTCTCTCCTCATTGTCTTCACTTGCTGAAGTTCCAGACTAGGACCTAGTTATAGGCCTTTGTGCAACTTCTGATGTGGATGATAATTCCTCTTCGGGGATTATCCTGACTGCATCAGTAAGAGGAAAAAGGTGATTCCGATGCCAAGTTTTAGTTGGTCCAGCAATTCCTTCTGGCCTGATTTCAAATACTGGGAGCCCTGGAAGCTGTTTATACACAACGCATGGCTGTGATCTCCATCAATTTGCCAACTTGTGGTTGCCAGGAATACCCAAATTCCTTAGTAAGACTCGGTCACCTGGTTGAAGATCTTGGACCCTTACTTTAAGGTCAAAGTTTCTTTTATTCCTGCTCTCTCTGTTTTCTGACATGGTCCGGGCCTTCTCATAAGCAACCTTCAGTCTCTTCCTCAACCTATTTGCATATCCTCGGTGAGAAGCTTCTGATGTGTGATCCAGAGAAGTTCCAAAGGCTAAGTCCACTGGTAGCCTAGCCTCACGCCCAAACATCAGCCGATAAGGTGAATATCCTGTGACGTCACTCTTGGTGCTGTTGTATGCATGTACTAAAGCGGCAATATGCTTACTTCAGTTGGGCTTTTGCTCGGAGGTTAATGTCCCCAACATATTAAGAAGAGTTCTATTAAATCTCTCCGGCTGAGGGTCTCCTTGCAGATGATAGGGTGTAGTTCTGGATATTTTTATTCCCAGTAGATCCAGCAACCTCCTGATGAGTGTACTTTCAAAGTGCCTTCCCTGGTCTGAGTGGATCCTTTGTGGTAAGCCGTAATGGACGAAGAACTTCTCCACCAATATCTTAGCCACTGTGACTGCCTTCTGGTCTTTTGTGGAGAAAGCTTGAGCATATCTGGTGAAATGGTCCATGGCTACCAGAATATTTCCTTGTCCACTCAAGTCAGATTCTAGGTACAGGAAGTCTATACACACTAGATCCATGGGACCTTGGCTTGATAAGTGTCCCATTGGGGCTGCCCGTTGTGGCAGAGTCTTTCTCTGGATACACCTATGGCAGGAGTGACAGTAACTCTTCACTTCTTTCCTCATGCAAGGCCAGTAGAATCTATCTCTTATCAACTGAAGAGTTCTTTCTGACCCCAGATGTCCATGACAATCATTTAGAGCGATTAACACTGTCTCTCTGTGCTTCTCTGGCAGCAACAGTTGCCACTTCTCCTCCGGATCTTCAGAGGGGCCCCTTCGGTAGACCACCCCTTGCAACAACTGCAACCAATCCCACTCTTTGTGTAACAACAGAGCTCTTTTTTGGGTGCTTTTCAAAAGTAGATCAGGGTGTTTACCCTCCAAAGCTTCCAATACCAAGCTGCAGAGTGGATCCTCTTGTTGATCTTTCCTAAGATTTTTTCTTGATAATTTCGGTAAACCCTCTGCAGCAATCTGGGAGACATTGTAGTAATACCTGGGCACTCCTGCCGTAGTCACTCCAATCTCTTCAGCTCTGGCTCCACCTTTCTCCTGCTTAACAGCTCCTTCACAAAGGGCTCTTACCCCATCTGGGGCAAGTTGAGTCGAATCCTCTTGGGAGCTCAGGGGACTGTGGGGTCTTCTTGACAGCACATTTGCATCTCTGTTGCCGGCTCCTGGTCTGTATTTCAGGCTGAAGGAGAACGTTGAGAGAGCAGCCAACCACCTATGGCCTGTGGCGTCCAATTTTGCGGTGGTGAATAAGTATGTGAGGGGGTTGTTATCTGTTTTCACTACAAATTCGGCACCATAAAGATAATCCCTCAGCTTGTCTACCACAACCCACTTCAAGGCCAGAAACTCTAGTTTATGAGTTGGGTAGTTCTCAGCAGGAGACAAACTTCGGCTCACATAAGCAACAGGCCTTAATTGTCCATTGTGTTCCTGATAGAGCACTCCACCCAGCCCACCTCGGCTGGCATCCACGTGCAGTTCATAGGGCTTGGTAGGATCCGCATAAGCTAACACTGGAGCAGTTGTAAGACTCTTCTTCAATAAACTGAATGTCTCCTCACATTCCTGAGTCCACTGATCCAGAATAGATTATTTTTTCTTCTGGGGCCCTTCTTTTTGTCTCCCAGGTTTCTCCGAATCCACATCAGCCTCTTCTTGATTCTTTAGTAGTTCTGTGAGTGGGTGAGCTATTTTTGCGAACCCCTCCATAAACCTCCGGTAGTAGGAGCAGAATCCTAGGAAGGACCTGAGCTCAGTTACATTCGTGGGCCTTGGCCAAGACGTAACAGCTTCCAATTTCTCAAGATCAGTTGTTATCCCTTCTTCAGACACAATGTGCCCCAGATAGTTCACTGAAGATTGGTAGAATTGACACTTCTCCATTGAAAGTTTCAAGCCCTCTTCATGTAACCTCTTTAGAACTTTTTCCAGCCGCTCTTCATGTTCTTCAATAGTTCGGCCAAACACAATGATATCGTCTAAGTATACTAAGACCTCAATCAAATTCATGTCCCCTACTGTCTTCTCCATGAGCCACTGGAAAGTTGCTGGGGCCCCAGACAGACCTTGTGGCATCCGGTTGAATTCATAGAACCCCACGGGGGTGATGAAAGCAGTCTTCTCCTTATCCTCAGGACTCATGGGGATCTGATAATAGCCACTCTTCAGATCTAATACACTGAACCACTTCGCCCCTGACAAGCTCTGTAGGGCATCTTCTATAAGGGGGGGGGGGGGTAGTGTATTGATCTGGGATAGTCCGTCGGTTCAGAGTCCTGTAGTCGATACATAGCCGGAGTGATCCATTTTTCTTCCTCACCAGAGGCATATGGACTCCTGGATTCTTTAATAATCCCAGTCCTTTTTAGCTCAGCCAGCTGTTCTCAGAGGTCTTCAAGGTCTCCCAATGGGATTCTCCTTAACCTTTCCCGGAAGGGTTTGTCTTCTTCCAGCTGGATCTTGTGCTCTGCGCTTTTTGCATACCCCACGTCAAACTCACTCTTTGAGAAAACTTCCTTCCATCTCCTGAGCTGGGCTTTGGCCCTCTCCATCCAAGCAGGCGTAAGAGAGGTGTTTTTTGGGTAGAAATTCTCTATGGGAATCTCTTCTTCAGGGCCCTTTGTTACATCTCTTGGTGAAACTGGGGTTGCTTCATTCACCTGCCCAAGCAGCATTCTTGCTGGTATCTTCACAGGCAAAGCTGTCGTGTTCCGAACACTGACTGAAACTCTCCCCCTGCTTCTCTTAAGTGCCTTAGTCGATAACACTTTTGGAAGTATCTCCAGACCCACATTCTCTTCTTGGGTGTCCGTTTCCAAGACAATGAAAGGACCAGATCGTTTCCAGCTCAACTTAACAGAGGCCCTCATGCACACCACTTCACCCGGTTGCAGCAGTTGTTCACCTCGGTCTAAATGCCAAACTTTTCCCACTCCTTCTGCTGGGGCCTTCTGCTCATGTACTATGTCCTTGTACACTTGGGTTAGCATGGGATGTACCTTCATGGCTGGGGCACTTTCCTTCTGTACAAGGGGTATCAGGAGTCTTCTGACCAGGTCAGTGTTTGTTCCAATAATGAGAGAACTTTTATAGGTCCTAGGGGGCTGGGGACACACAACTGCCAGGGTGTCGAAAGTCTCCACCTTTCCAGCCACACTTGGGTCAAAGGTGAGTTTGATAGGGATATACCCTTCATAAGGAAAGTTCTGGGTACCTAGACCCCATATCTCCAATTCCTCCAACTTTTGCAGGGGCAGATGCTGGAGATGCTTCATGTAGAAATCTTTGTATAGTAAGGTCACTTGAGCTCCGGTATCCAACAGTGCCTTGGCATAGATCCCTTCGACCTGGATTGGGATGATTGGAGAGGGTCCCACTAAGTTGTGGGGAAATTCACTCTGAGGGTTCGACTTCTGCCTACTAGAGCGTATCTTGACTCCTTGTTTCCATGGACGCTTCCTCAACTTAATTCTTCCCCTTTCTCTCAAAACTTTGGGAACTTGGGTTTTGTTGGAGTTGGCGACAGTTTCAGGGCACCCAGCTGACTCCTTCACTGGGGCCCTTTGAAGTTTTCCACCAGCTTTTGACGTTGCACTGCTGCTCTTGGACTTGGGCACACGTTCCCAAAGTGTCCAACCCCTCCACAGTTAAAACAACATCCAGATCGGCTCCTGAAGGTGGAGTCTGGTACTCTCTTCGATTCTGCTGTTCCCTCACTGGGCGGATTTGGGGGTTCTGTGGTCAATAGAGTCATCATCTTCATTAATTGAGCCACCTGAGTATTGAGAAGCTCAATCTGGGGATCATCCTCCATCACATTAACTGTTCGAACTCCAACAGTGTGCTTTTGTTCTGGGATGTTCTCCTTCTTTCTCTCCAGTATAGCTTCTTCTTCCCGTACAATCTGAATCAGAACTGGGTATCTCAATATGCCTCCATCTTGGTGAGTTCTTAACTGGAGGGTGATGGGGTCCAAAGGCTGGGCACCCCTTAGGACTTGTTTGGCTCGAATCTCATCCACCTTACAAGGATCTATTCTCTTCTTTAGTAATATCTGGTGAATGACCTTGTCCAGCCGCCTCACATACTCTGATAACTTCTCTCCAGTTTCCTGATAGGTGTGTTCTAATTGATAAATTAGGTCGGATCCTTTTCAGTACGTCCAAACACATCTTGCAGGATATCCAAGTAGTCTTGGGCTATGCAGTTCTGTTTGCTGAGCTTTAAATTCCGAATGGCCTCAGAAGCAGGCCCCTTGAGACTCTCAGTGATCCGTTGCTTCTTCTGTATTTCAGGGATGTCCCACTCATCCAGCACCTGTGTGGTCTGTTCCAACCATTCCTCAAAAGTATCTTCTCCTTTGGGTACAGGCTGTTGGCCCGAGAAGATGCCCAGTTTTCGGTACCCAATCCCTGAATAGGTTGAGCTCCCTTTCTGACATTAGGACACCAAGTTTCCAAGGGCTGTGATGAGTTCGGGTTCAATTGCAGTTGGTGCTGACTGCGATGGACCCCTGACTCTTGTTAAACTCATCTGAGAGAAGTTGGCAGGATCCTCCCCCTGCTCTCTTGGGTGAGTCAGGTAAAATTTTGTCTTGTCAGCGAGTTCAACACTTTCACCCTTGAAGTTTTCTGGAACTCCCTTCCTCCATTCTAATAAGGCATAAGTGCGGCATATCTCATGGTCAGGTCTTACTGCGACCACCTTGGCTCTTTGACCTGGGGATAGTGTTTTCACTACTTGATTAATGTGTTCCTTCTCCCAGATATCTCCCCAGAGTTCCATGGCTACACTCGCTTCTGAGCGGACGCCTTCTGCCTCACACCACTGTGCCGCAGTGAGGGGATCCATTTTAGGGTTATTAAGAGGGTGTTTGGCTTTAAAGTGACAGTTATCCCGAATGAGCCCCCACATGTAGCAATACTCACGGTGGAGCTGCTGGTTTAAGCGGGCCTGTCCTCTTTGCTCTACACCCTTCTTAAATTGTTTACTCCCCTTAACACAACTGTAGTGCAGTGTTAAAACAATATAAGCATTAACTTTAACCCACAATATACACTTACACTTAAAGTTACCTCTACCTGGGTGCTGGTAGCTCCACCTGTAGGAGAAATGACAACACTGCACACAAACTTCAATAATGATCAAAAGTAACTTCTTTCTTTGAATAAGTAATATATTTATATAAAGAGTTATTTCAACAAATATACTATCACACTAACGTAGTGTGATAGTATAAGAAATGATAGGACAATCAATAACAATCCCAGAAATACATATATATATTGATATAAATCTATACCCGGGAGCTCCCCTTGCTTCTAAACCTTAAATTCACTTATACTAAAATGCAGGGCCCTGCAATGAAAAAGGCAGTCCAGGCGTCTTCAGTCTTCGCTAGCTTTTATAATTGTAATCCGTATAGAGGGCCCTACTGGGCGTTACATGGCGTAGTATAACACACTAAAACAATTGTAATCCAAATGAGTGGCTAGGGGTCTTTATATGAAGAAATAAAACATCTAGCATCCGCTCTTGAATGCTGAAGTCTATTTGGATGTAATACTCTCAAACTTAACTTGTTCCGTAGGACTATCAGTCCCAGCAACACTCTGTACAGTTCTAAAGATGTGTGTGTAATACGCAATTAAACTTCTGGGTATCAACCCTCTCACCACACAGGATCCAGGCAGGAGGCTGTCTCCGGTTCAGCAGTTCTCAGTTCCGTATGGAGGCACCACCACGCCGTCACACTGTTCCGTTCACAAACGACCGGGAGTCCTCGGTTATCTCCCCACGGGTCTTCCGGAAAAATCATATCTCTTGTCCAGTTCACTGCGATGCAAAAGGCAGGATACCACAGCTGCTCCACTCCTTCGCAAAGTAGGCCGCAACCCTGTGGGACACACACACCCACAGAGTCCTGCTTACCCTTTTATATCCTTCCACAATGCAGTTCAGTTCTGACTTTGTGCAGGAGCACTGTGGGTGAGTTAAAGCTACAGTTCCGAAGTAAACAGTGAATCACTTCCATGTCACTTAATCCTGAGACGTAAACTTATTGTGCTTTATCAATTGTCCACAAGGATGCACTAACACAATTATTGTACTAAATAATACACATAGAGCTAGAAACAACAGTTGTCAGCGCTACATAAAGTACTTTGTTAATGCATATACAGTATACACAGAGGGGCCCAAAAATGTATACACCCTTCAACAGTTGTTATCTATGCCCTTTTTTAAAACCCAAATTGAATTATGGCAGCAATGAGTAGTACAGGCATACCCCACTTTTAAGCACACAATGGGGTGTATTTACTAAAGCTAGAAAGTGCAAAATCAGGCTCACCTCTGCATAGAAACCACTGAGCTTCTAGGTTGTATTACCAAAGCTTAATTGAACAAGCTGGGGTTAGAAGCTCATTGGTTTCTATGCAGAAATGAGCCTGATTTTGCACTTTCTAGCTTTAGTAAATAAACCCCATTGTGTACTTAAAAGTGGGGTATGCCTGTATTATGTTTCCCCTAAAGATCTCAGTAGTCACACCATTTTTGATATCATCATGTTACCGGCCATTCGTATGGTTTATTTGGATGATAATTTTACTTCCAGTAAGATTGTGCACCACCTCACTACCACGAGACGTGAGAGCCTATCTCAATGACATTCTGCCAGGATGTTGGATAGGACATAGAGGTGCTGTTGAATTCCCTCCACGTTCCCCAGAATTAATGGCCCTCGATTTCTATCTGTGGGGAACGCTAAAGGATGTGGTGTACCATAGAAAACCACTTACACTGACTGCAGTACAGGAAGAAATTGAAACATCATGCAGAGCACTTCATGTGGACGTTCTGGTCAATGATGTTCATGCAGTAGTTCGCCGAACTCTACATATATCAACAACAGACCCCCCTTGAAACAGTAAATCCTCCCACGCAATAATAGACCCCCAAAAACACAACAGTCCCCTAGCAATGATAGGTCGGCATCAATAGACCCACTAGCACACCCAAGTGCCCCTTGCCAATACAATTCTATGCTAGAGGTGCCGGAACTGCATACTACCATGTTCCGGTTGAAAAAAAGCCCTGACTGTACATATATAAACATTACAATGATATTAACCCCTTCCCATTCTGCCCTGGCATCCCTTTAACTGGGTCTTTACTTCCTGGGGGTGTGAAGTACTTCCCAATCATGTGACCATTGTGATTGGCTGTCACAGTGGCAACATGATCTCAATATCATCCTTTAGGCTCCCGATCATTACCATAAACCAGGAGCTGACAGATTGGTCAGTATGCTAAAAGCATGCAGTGATTGCGCTCTCAGCACAGAAACCTCAGCCATCCATGGAGACATATGTGAGGTTCGTGGGCATTAAAGCCCACCCTATTTGCCACTGCACATATATGCGTTACATGAGCAGCAAGAGGTTAAACACTCAATGTTTTTAAGTAAAGTAGGCAGCTCATTTAAAGTGAAGCTAAGAAATATTCTTATTCTTCAAAAATAATCTGTACTCATGTGTTATTTATTGGCCCTGTAATCTATTTTTCATGAATATAACATTTTCTACTTCCTTGTAACGTCCTCCATGAACTCTTCCTTGGGAGCATGCAAGAGAGGGTGGCTACAGTACGTTCCCACGTGCAGTGGGACTATGGAAAATTAAACTAAACTAGCCACCTTCTAACAATAAGTCAGATCACAGCAGCAAAAAAGGAATTTGGAGATTTGGAGGAAGCTGATAGCAATAGATGGTACTCTTTTGAGTTAAGAATACATACTTGAATAGATTTTTTAAAACTAGAGTTTAGTGGGACCCAGGTCCATCCTTGAAGGCGGCCCTGTCGATCTTGGACAGGTTTGTCGCTTTTTCGGGCTTACGAGTAAACTGGAGCAAGTCATCAATTCTCCCATTAGGTCCGGAGGCTAATACGCTTAAAGATGACGCATTACCATTACAATGGGTCACCTCTATTACCTATTTAGGAGTTAAAATTACAGCCTGTATTCAAGATTATATGTCTTTGAATCTCCTCCCCCCTGGTTAACAGACTTAAACTAAAAACCCAAGCTTGGCTAAAATTGCCCCTCTCCCTGATTGGGAGGGTTAACCTTATAAAAATAAAGTTTCTTTCTGTCATACTATATTTTATACGTCACTCTCCCATGTGGATCCCAAGGTCATTCTTCAAAGCATTAGATAATATAATTAGCTCCTTTATCTGGTCCCCTCAAGTGCCTCGTATCAGCATTCGAATACTACAGGAACCATGGGGTCAGGGGGGTTTGGCTCTACCTGACTGGCATAAATACTATGTGGCTGGCCAGATGGTGGTTGCTAGGTTGATGGCGGATGACGGGGACTCTGCCACAGTCCTGGAGACAGCACACTTGGGATCCTTTGAGAGTTTAAAATTTGCCCTTTATAGAGGCCCAAAATCTTGCCTGCCATTAACTAGCTCGATGAAAGCGACCATCAGGGTGTGGGAAACTACCACAATTTTAATGTCCCCCAGCTATTTGGGAGTTACACCATCAGCCCCACTATGGATGAATCCAGCCCTTCATCATTTTTATTCTCTCCCAGATCCGATGGTGTGGGTGTGTGGAGGGGTTAAGGTGCTGGGAGATATCACCATAGAGGGGGAGCTGTGTATCTTTGATCAGCTAAAAGCCACATTACCATACATTACCGAATTCTTTCTTTTTCCAGTATTTACAGCTGCGCCATGCGTTTCAGGCGCAGTTTGAGGGAAAACGAATAGAATTACTGCCATCTCCACTGGAGGCTCTTCTGACCGGAGAGGAGTTACTCAAACCATTATCTACAGTCTACAAATCTCTCTTTACAAAGACACCACCAGGGATATCAAAATGCAGGGAACAGTGGGAGAAAGAAATTACCAGTATACAGGGGGAGGATTGGGACAATATGTGGGATCATCCTTTTCAATACTTGGTATCTGCAAGGGACCGTATAATACATTTTAAATTCCTTCACCGTATCTATTTCACCCCAGCTAGATTGTCACGCAGGGCACATCGCACGTTGTTAAACATTGCATTGTTCTATGGTAGGAAGGCTATTCTACTTAAATGGAAAAAAACAGCTCCACCTTCTATATTGTTTTGGAAAGGTCTGATCAATTCGGTAATCCCTTTATATAAAGCTACATATAGGTCCAGGGGTTGTGAAAAGAAATTTTAAAAAGTGTGGCAAGCTTGGCTGGACTCTTCGAATACAGTAGGCTAATGTACTAAATACTAATTGTAAGAGTAAAAAAAAATTTATTTGCACTAGAGACCTGAGATGATGTAACAGTCTGGGCAAATCCTTAATTCTCATGGGATGACTTTTTACATGAGACATAGATAAAATGTCCTCTCACTGGATTGATCTGTCAATTATTCAAAGAACTGTACAATAGATTATGAAACAATATCAAGGTGCATAATACTAAATATCTGCATATATTACCTATGGTCACGGGTCGTGGGGGGGGGGGGGATTGGGGAAAGGATAGTTGAACTATGTTAGTTCTGGTTGAAGGCTATGTGTGGCCAACCCAAGAGGCATGTTGCCTACCGTGTTTGTTTTTTTTTATGCTATGTTTTATGTTTTATGCAAAAAACTCAATAAAAAAGAATTAAAAAAAAAAAAAAAAACAGACTAGAGTTTAGTACCACTTTAATTATTTTTTCATCTTTTAATCCTTGCTTATTTTCTTGTTACAGCTGGTGCCATGACCACTGCCCGGGTTTCCTGTTTTAGGGTGGCTCCTTCCTCTTGCAGCAAGTTTTGGAGCTACCCTACACTGTGGGGGTCATTTAGTATAGCGCCGGGATGTACTGGACAATATTACATATAATAGCGCCATTTTAGGCACGTAAGATTTCAACAGACGAACGTGCAAATGAAAAAGAGCGCTATTAGCGGCGAACATACGATAGTAAATTTGAAAATCGGCACTAATTAGCGATTCCGCGTATATGCAAATGCCAATTTATACCAAGTTATTATTTAGCACTGCACTGCGACCATGATCCATGTATGTGAAAGAAACATTTTTATGTGAGATGTGCTCTACTTCATGTGCATCTATTGATGTGTATTGCAATTAGTATTCCTAGTTTTTTTTCTCTTCTTTTGCTAATGAATGCAGTTATGAATGATTATTACAGAGTAATGTCTGCTATTCTGTAAAGTTACATGTATTAAACATTTAGGTTACCTACTTGTTGCATGTTGTTTTTTTTCATGTTTTTTTAATTTAGGTGACTATAAAGCGGTAACTATTTATGTTAATTCTTTAACCACTTCAATACAGTGCACTTACAGCCCCTTCCTGCCCAGACCAATTTTCAGCTTTCAGCGCTCTCACACTTTGAATGACAATTACTCAGTAATGCAACACTGTACCCATATGAAATTTGTGTCCTTTTTTTCACACAAATAGAGCTTTCTTTTGGTGGTATTTAATCACTAGTGGGTTTTTTATTTTTTGTGCTATAAATAAAAAAGACCATAAATTTTGTGAAAAAATGCCTTTTTCTTTGTGTCTGTCATATAATTTTGCAAATGAGTAATTTTTCTTCATACATTTTGGCCAAAATTTGTACTGCTACATCTCTTTGGTAAAAAAATAACCCAAATTAGTGTAATTTTTTTGGTCTTTGTGAAAGTTATAGAGTCTTCAAACTATGGTGCCAATCACTGAAAATTGATCACATCTGATCACACCTGATGTACTGACAGCCTATCTCATTTGTTGGGACACTGACAAGTCAGGAAAGTACAAATACCCCCTAAATGACCCCTTTTTAGAAAGTAGACATTCCAAGGTATTAAGTAAGTAGCATGGTGAATTTTTTTAAGTTGTAATTTTTTTCCCACAATTCTTTGCAAAATGAAGATTTTTTTTTTGTATATGCATACAACAAATTACACCCCAAAATACATTCTGCTACTCTTCCCGAGTATGGCGATACCACGTGTGGGACTTTTACACAGCCTGGCCACATACAAAGGCCCAACACTGAAGTAGCATCTTCAGGCGTTCTACGAGCATAAATGACACATCTCATTTCTCAACCACCTATTACACTTTTGAAGGCCCTGGAGCACCAGGACAATGGAATTGCCCCCAAAATGACCCCATTTTGGAAAGAAAACACCCCAACATATAATCTATGAGGCATAATGAGTCTTTTGAATGGTTCATGTTTTTCCAGAAGTTTTTGGAAAATGTGGAAAAAAATGAAAACGCTGTTTTTTTTTACACAAAGTTGTCCATTTATCAGATATTTCCAACACATAGCATGTACATAGCAAAGATGACACCCCAAAATACATTCTGATACTCCTCCTGAGTATGGCGATACCACATGTGTGAGACTTTTACACAGCCTGGCCACATACAAAGGCCTAATATTGAAGTAGCATCTTTAGGCGTTCTACGAGCATAAATGACACATCTTATTTCTCAACCACCTATTACACTTTTGAAGGCCCTGGAGCACCAGGACAATGGAATTGCCCCAAAATGACCCCATTTTGGAAAGCAAACACCCCAACATATAGTCTATGGGGAATAATGAGTCTTTTGAACAGTTCATTTTTTTCCAGAAGTTTTTGGAAAATATGGAAAAAAATGAAAACGCAGGGTTTTTTTTACACAAAGTTGTCCATTTATCAGATATTTCCAACACATAGCATGTACATAGCAAAGATGACACCCCAAAATACATTCTGCTACTCCTCCTGAGTATGGCGATACCAAGTGTGAGACTTTTACACAGCCTGGCCACATACAAAGGCCCAACATTGAAGTAGCATCTTTAGGCTTTCTACGAGTATAAATGACACATCTCATTTCTCAACCACCTATTACACTTTTGAAGGCCCTGGAGCACCAGGACAATGGAATAGCCCCCAAAATGACCCCATTTTGGAAAGCAAACACCCCAACGTATAATCTATGAGGCATAATTAGTCTTTTTAATGGTTCATTTTTTTCCAGAAGTTTTTGGAAAATGTGGAAAAAAAGAAAACGCTTTTTGTTTTACACAAAGTTGTCCATTTATCAGATATTTTCAACACATAGCATGTACATAGCAAAGATGAAACCCCAAAATACATTCTACTACTCCTCCCGAGTATGGCGATACCACATGTGTGAGACTTTTACACAGCCTGTCCACATACAGAGGCCCAACATCCAAGTAGCACCATCAGGTGTTCTAGGAGCATAAATGACAAATATAATTTCATGGCAACCTATCATTTTGAAAGCCCTTCATATTTCTAGCACATAGCATGTACATACCAAGAATTACACTCGAAAATAAATTCTATTGCAGAAAGGGTAAAAAAAAGCATTACCTGTGCTTTTAGTAGTATCCACAGAGGAGAGCACTGGTCCAGGCAGCAGGCAGGGATGTGCTTAGCAACAGCAATAGTAATTATCCAGGTAGCAGGCAGGAATATTGCCTATAGTCAGCACAAGGATATTGTCAGCACAGTCCATAGAAATTATCCAGGTAGAGACAGCCAGCACAGCCATAATATTGGTCCTGGTACACTGTTAGTTGCAGACACTCATTATTGTACCGCTTTCCAGCCCTTCATAAATATACTGCCTCTTGCTACAGCTAATTATTTGCATAGTCCAGGTAGCAGTGTGATCTGTTCATGCGGCAGGCAGAGGCATCGTGGCAGTAAGTCAGCAGCAGGCTGAGGGCCGCAATAAGGTAAGACCTGTGCACAGGGGTAGAGGCTTCAACCCACCCAAATCTCTATGAACCCCCTGGACTCCAGACCCTAATCTGGAAATTCCAAAACCCGGAGAAAACAAAAAATTGTTTTCTTCATCCGTAAAAACATGTCTGGAGCCCCTCACATATGTGAGACCCCTCTGTACTACAGTAGCAGGGCAACAGATTAGTCCAAGCGGTAGGCAAAAGCATTATCCATAAAACAGGCCAGGTCAGTTCACGTGCAAGCAGTCCAAGCGGTAGGCAGTAGCGTAGTTAATAAAAAAGGCCAGGGTCAGTTTACATGGAAGCAGTCCAAACGGTAGGCAGAGGCATAGTCACAAAACAGGCCAGGGTCAGTTCACGTGGAAGCAGTCCAAACAGTAGGCAGAGGCATAGTCAAAAAACAGGCCAGGGTCAGTTCACGTGGAAGGCAGTGGCATGGTTATTTGGGGAAGAATGGAAAATGGTCAGCACAGATGATAAAAATGGGGAAATGGTTAAAAATATGGGCTAATATTTTAGTGATGTGTGATAAAGTTGGAAGCATTCACCAATGCAAAGGCCAGGTTGGGAGGGACACTGGGGACAAGGGTAGCTGGTATCTTTTCGAAATCCTCTTTTGGTGCACACGCAACATTTTTTTTGCCGTCTTCAGTCTGCTTCAGATGGTGGAATGCTGAAGTGGCACTCATGAAGTCGGCAAACAGCCTCAGAGTGAAGGTCTTCTGGGGGGGTCTTTGGTGATAGATGAGGGACGTGACAACTTCTTCTATGAATTTTAGGAAGGGGGCGGGGCTTTCCATGGATTTGGTGTAGACTACGTAGGAATTATAAATGGCCAAATGGATGATATAAATTGCTACCTTCTTGTACCAGAATCGGGACCTCCTTATTGACAAATAGGGCTGAATCATTTGATCATTGAAATCCACCCCCCCATGTAGAGATTATAATCTTGAACAGTAGAAATCTCTCCTGCGCTCAGGTGTCCAGTGAACAAGTATGTGGCGCGACCAACTTTATGAAGTAATGCCTGCCATCTTGCAGCCCTCCTCAGAACAATGGGTATCCATAGACTAAAGAGAAACAAGAAAAAGAGGAGGGTGCACCGACCTAGTGCATTACCACTGGTAAAGCTTTATTGAAGCATAAAAACAGCAAGATGTATACTCACAAACGAGCATTCATATAATGCTTTGACAAAGGAGCAGGTGTGCTGTTCTGACGATCAATACGCCAGGACCTAATGTCGAGAGGGTCAAACCGATAAGAATGGCTGATGGCTGACGCGTTTCGGGGGAGCACCCCTTTCCTCAGAGCCTAAGCGGGCAGTGGCTGATCTCTCGTAGTCACCTCTATATATGTGTGCCTGTGTCTGCAAGGCCCAATTGGTAGCGACGCCCACCCCAATTGGAAATGCCCACCCATATGAACCTGCCCTCCCTGGCCCCACCCCGTCCATCCTAAGTATGACCCTGGACCCAACGACTGGGAACCAATACTATTATTATTGTTGTTGCATGTTGAACCAATCAATATGGTACCATCAGCATAAATCACAAATACTCGGGACATACACCTCCAAAGCGAGGTGAACAAACGTATCTTACCTTCTGTATGTTGTCCCTATACCGGTCATTTGTTGTGGGCTGGTATGGGGAGATGATAAGGGGCATCGTAGGCTCCCGGGAGCCATGGAGGCGCTGTTGGCAGCGGGTGGAACGCATGTCGCTCAAAGGACCAGGAAGTGCGGGTACACCTGCGTTCCACCTGCAGCTTCCGGCCAGTCGCGGCGTCATTTCCTCTTACGTGCGCGTCATGGGACGCTGTGTGTAGGGGGTGCGGCCCTGAAGCGTGGGTGTGTTTACGTTCCACCCGCTGCTTCCGGCCGCTGCGGGGTTGCCTTAATGTAGTCTAATTGTTGATATATGGTGCACGCCACACACGACCATCCCTGCCTGCTAACCGCTGTCCCCTCCACTGGTCTAAACGCAATCCTGTAATGCCGCGTACACACAGGTGGAGTTTTCAACGGACTAGGTCCGGCGAACTTTTCGACTGACTTTCCGACAGACTTTCGAATGAACGGACTTGCCTACACACGATCAACCAAAGTTGATAACGTACGACCAGACTAAAATAAGGAAGTTCATAATTGATAGCTGCCCTAGCGTCGATTTTTTGTTCGTCAGACTAGCATACAGACAAGCGGACTTTTCGACCGGACTCGAGTCTGTCGGAAAGATTTGAAACATATTTTATTTCTAGGACCGTCTGACTTTTGGGGAAAAAAAGTCTGCTGGAGCCCACACACAGTCGAGTTGTCCGACAAAGTGCAGTCCGCCGGACCTAGTCCATGGAAAAGTCCGCTCGTTTGTACGCGGCATTACAGGCACTGATTACACAGGGGAGGCAGCATATTGATTAGGGCTGGAAACAGCTCACAGGCACACATAAACCATGGGGTTTGCGCAAAGATTAAAATTTAATTTAAATTTAAAATTAAAAGGTGAATTGGTTAAAAATCTAATAATTATGCTCGATACAGTCAGCAGAAGCATTCATCCAAAGTGAAATAAATTGTGTAATGTAATTAGATAGAATATCATAATATAAAAAATCATAAAATTTAGCCATAAAATAAAAACAATAATAATAATAAGAAGAATTGGCCATAAAAATAGATTACAATAAATAGATAAAAAATCTATAGGTAGATATAGATTCTCTCAAGCCTATACCATTAATAGCACCGTTAAAGGACTCTTATCAGTACAACATCCACATACCGACTGCTCATACTGAGTATAGATGTTATAGCTCATATATACATAGCAGATGTCCAAAGTACCACCCTACTTCATAGCTAACGATAAGGTGTAATCACTAGAGGGGCTAAAACAGTCCCCATACTAATAAAATATGATATATGATATATTATAGAGGGTATTCGTCAAAAAAAGGCTTGAAAAATTAAAACCACAGTTATAGCACTCTCTCACAAATATATACCGAAGGATACCTCTGAGGACTATCATACTACAGAGAGACCATTGCCCGCTAGCACCTAATGAAAAATTCAATGTGAACCAATGGTAGTGATATACATAAGATTACATCATTTCTAAGGGTGTTCGTATCACCACAGAGTGGCACTGTGGATACGGTACATATATAGTTAGTGCCACGTCCCGATATTGGAATTTATTAGAAAGTGGTTGGAATGATGGGCTTTATAGGCATAACACAGAAGATTAAAAAAGAATTTAAATATTTATTACAAAAGTTGTTAAAAAGACATGTACATAGACTTGCATATGTTCACAAAAAATACATGGGAGCAAATTGAATATACTATCTACATGATAATTATATCTTTATACAAGGTAATTGATCGTTTTACTTGTTCAATCGTAACAGGTTTCAAAGAAGACAGTGTAAAAAATTGCTCGGCTTGCTCTACATGTTTTGCGTTCAGTGACGCTTCCTCAGAAGCTTTTGGTATACTCTATGAATGTAAAAATAAACATAAATACATTGCATTCTACATTAGAAAAGAGAAAAAATGAATAGAAGACATTGTATCACATATCTGTATACAAAAAGTATATAATATTACCACCCCTGTGATGTAACACAATTAGAAACATGTCTCTATATCATGGCTCCAGACCTCTGATAGCAAGTGAGGGTACAGAGGGGAAGGTTAATGTAAGAAGAAAGCATGGAAAGAGAGAAAAAAGAATGACGATAATAAAGAAGGGGAGAAAGAGACAAAGACAGGGAGAGAAAGAAAGGAAAAAAGGAAAAAGGGGAAAGAAAAGGGGAAGATTGCTGGTCAAACTGTCAATCCCTGCTATAATAGGTCTACCTGGGGGCTTTTCCATATCTTTATGTGTCTTTGGGATATGGTAGAAGTGGGGAACCACTGGGTGCTTAGAGTATAGAAATTGGTACTCACTCTTAGTCAGGACCTGATCAGATAATGCTCTATCCAGAAGCGCTTTTAACTCAATGTTAAAACTGCAAGTAGGCCGTTGACCCTCTCGACATTAGGTCCTGGCATGTCAATCTTCAGAACAGCGCACCTGCTCCTTTGTCAAAGCCTTATATGAATGCTCGTTTGTGAGTATACATCTTGCTGTTTTTATGCTTCAATAAAGCTTTACCAGTGGTAATGCACTAGATCGGTGTGCCCTCCTTCTTTTCTTGTTTCTCTTTAGTCTGTGAATACCCATTGTTCTATGGAGGGCTGCAAGACGGCAGGCATTACTATATAAAGTTGGTCGCACCACATACTTAGTCACTGGACACCTGAGCGCAGGAGAGATTTCTACTGTTTTTGCTTTACCTTATTTGGGGACTCCAGCAGCTGGGTGGATAGACAATGTGATGATAAGAAGTACTGAGTACCTACCAGCAAGTATGGTATTATCCATAGAAGAGAGGCAGCTAAGAAGAGCTTCGTTGGCAAAAGGCTTTCTGAATAGCATTGACAACTATGAACAGCAACCAGAAGGACCAGAGGTTATTGAGACTATTAAAGTCACACCAAATAGATAGGAAACAATGATATCGACTTTTTATAAACTTAAGCATCTTCTGGAGAATGAAATGACCCAATGGTGGGACATTATATGGTTGCAAAAGTATTTAGAAGTTGATAGGATCCCTAGAGGATTGAGAATAACAAAAGTATGTGATTTTTTGGATGAGAATATTGGTCAGGATTGGATTAGATAGATGCGGCTATTTAACAAGTCCTGGTTAGGAATGATCATTCAACAAAGGGAGAGAAATTTAGAAAATATCAAGTTGGATATAATTAGCATCCAAGAACAGCTAGAGACGTTTACAGATATAGAATCCTTTTCTGCATGGGATACGAGAATCAATGAACAAACAACAAAATTTGAGGCAGATTTAATAGTTAAGAAATCAGGGAAATTTTAAAGGGATAGGCAGGTCTATATGGCAGGGCGTGCGTTCAATTGGAAGAAAGACAAGATGTCTGGATTCTCAACCAAGGTACAGGAGGGGGACTCCGAGGAAAGAGACCACCCTGTGACCAGTGTTTCATCCAATGCTGGTAGTGGGGCGAATAGAAATAGAAACTACAATAGGAATAAAAATAAAAATAAAAATAAACATTGGGGTAAAAACAATAGGACTAGAACTAAGAATAATAGAAATAGGAAACCCAACGATCGGTTGGACCATGGTCCCTACAGATGTAGTGTGCATGAAGATTTCCCGCCCCTTCAAGTCCAGAGGGGCCCATCTGGTGATTTTGATCACAATGATAAAAGTAACCAAGGAAATCAGAGAGTTGGAGACCCTATTGGACATGACCCTGTTATTGATGTGAATCCGTTACCACAGAAGGAGACCATAATACAAGAGGAAAGAATGGATCTAGCAATATCAACACAGCCAACTTTGGATGTAGTAGAGAAACAACAGGAGTCCCTTTTAAGATCAAGATCCAATGATTTATTGGGAGTAGGAATGAATGTCACTAACACAAAAACAACTAAATCTAAGCATGAGATTTCTTTTTTTGTGCAAGGAGCTGCGGGAAGGACGAAACCCGCAGCGCAGAAAAGCATTGCATTTCGACCTCTATCGCCCCCGAATACCAGGAGGCAATTAAAACAACGAGAAGAGGGTGCAGGGGAGGGCAGAAATCTAAAGAGAGACCAAAAACCTCAGAGAGCCACTCCACTGTAAAAATATTCAATCTGTCGAAATGCGAGTTCCTAGACACAGAACTAGAACTGCTCAGAAGGGGACTCAATTACTCTCCGGAGAGTCCTCCCAATTTGATCTCAACAAGTTTGTGCGGGATCTCACTGTGAAGCACCATTTTAGGTTGAAGGAAATAAATGGAGTAATCAACAAGGATCCAGAAACGACTATTCCCACTCTTCATGCTGAACCTCTCAACAAGGGGATATTGGAGATCTTGGAAGAACTATACCTGGAAGGAGGTCAGGAGTTTGTTGAAGAGTTCCCCCCTTTAACCTTGGAGGGTAAGATTATCAATACAAACTTTAGACCGAAAATAAGCTTTTACCCTCACTGGAATAAGGGTAATTTCATACCTACATTCTACGAAGTAGTGATGGAGGAATTCAGGAAGATGTGTGGTAATAAAAATCGGAAGTATACTAAGGGCCACAAAGCAGGTCTGGAGGGCCCTCTGGCCCCGTTGGGGTCCCTAAGAAAAGCAGATAAAGGTGGAGGTCTGGTTATACAAGACAGAGATCAATATTTAGAGGAAGCGTATAGATTGATCGGTGACACCAATACCTATGAGAGACTCACTTGGGATCCTATGGTCAGTTTTAACATTGAGTTAAAAGCGCTTCTGGATAAAGCATTATCTGATCAGGTCCTGACTAAGAGTGAGTACCAATTTCTATACTCTTAGCACCCAGTGGTTCCCCACTTCTACCATATCCCAAAGATACATAAAGATATGGAAAAGCCCCCAGGTAGACCTATTATAGCAGGGATAGACAGTTTGACCAGCAATCTTGGTAGCTAAATTGATTACTTTCTCCAAGGATTGGTAGTAAACCTGCCATCATTCATCAAGGATTCCAGCCATGCCCTAGAGGTACTTAGTGCATACACTTGGGAGTAAGGATATAGATAGCTATCGCTTGATGTGACATCCTTGTACACATCCATTCAGCATGAGTTTGGGCTTAGAGCTATTGAATACTATTTGACAGAAGCACACTTGTTTGATCCTATGCAAGCTTGATTCATTTATGAATGTATTGAGTTTACCCTGACCCACAATTACTTTACCTTTATGGACAGATTCTACAGACAGGTAAAGGGTACAGCCATGGGTGCTAGCTATGCAAATTTATTTATGGGCTATTGGGGGCTCAATTACATCTGAGCTAGTAACCCATTTAGGAGGAACTTAGTACTGTATTCACGGTACATAGATGAT
The DNA here is from genome assembly GCF_042186555.1 of Aquarana catesbeiana. Classification (NCBI taxonomy): domain Eukaryota; kingdom Metazoa; phylum Chordata; class Amphibia; order Anura; family Ranidae; genus Aquarana; species Aquarana catesbeiana. The sequence goes on from NC_133328.1 coordinate 516,483,986, forward strand.
GTTCTCATCATCTGGAGTGGTACTGATGAGGAGCTGAAAGGATTTCTAGCACATTGTGCAGGGAACCCTTTTGGGATTTCCTTTACACATGTGGTGGATGAAAAGTCCTTGGTCTTTCTGGACTTGGAGTTACAGGTCGATGGTTACTGGGGCCATTTATTCAAAAACCCATTTCAAACCGAGCGCTGGAAACTCTTACCTTCATGCCCGGAGCCACCATCATCCTAGATGGATCAAAAACGTCCCCTTTGGCCAGTTTTGTAGACTCAGGCGGACTTGTACCCTGGAACATGACTACGAAGAACAAAGTCTAGTCCTTAAGAAGAAATTCAAGGAAAAGGGATATGAAGAAGGACATATAGAAGAGGCCTTCCAAAAATATCTTGTGCTGTATGACAATGCTGGTGTAGAGAGAGAGAGAAAACGACAGACCCTCATATGGATGAACAACCACAAGTACGATTCTGCACTAGGTTTAATAACAAGGCCTCCATAATACAAAAAATCTTTAAAAAGAATTGGAGGATCCTTGAATCAGACCCTATCCTGAGGACAAGTCTTCCCTCGCATCCTAATTTGGTCTTTAGGAGACTGAAGGACCTAAGGAGCATTATTGCCCTGAGTAGGGTGAAAAAGCAAAGAAATAGAGGGTTCAGTAACCTTTGGAGTATGATCTTTGACCAGAAAGGTAGTTACAGATGTGGGAGTAACAACTGTGGAAACTGTGTGTATATGTGCCATAGAAAGAAAGAAGTAGTTGGAGCTGATGGCAGGATTCACAGGATGAAGCAGTTTATCAACTGCGGCACCCCGTATGTCATCTATGGCCTCCTGTGCCCCTGTGGCCTCCTTTATATTGGCTGGACATCAAGAAAAATGAGGACCAAGATGAATGAGCACAGAAGCAGCATTTTGACAGAGAAGGACAATTACTCAATACCGAGACATTTTAAGGAAGTCCATAGTAGTAGTACAGATGGACTCAAAGTGTTCGATATAGAGGCTATGCCGAGTGACTTGGATAGTGGCAAAAAGCATCAGATGCTGTGTAATAGAGAGGCATTCTGGATCTTTACCCTAGGGACTCTGGCCCTGAAAGGCCTGAATGAAGAAATCGAACTGCATAAGGTCGTATGACATTTACAGTTCTCGTTGAAGCTCCCGAGTCACTTGCAGTATTAGCCAGAACATTTTTGTTTTTACCTGTCTAGTGTGCTCCTTTCACTACAAGATCTTTTTGGGGTACACATACAACATATGGAGGTCCGGCCCTAGTATCGAGTAAAGCTTTACTCAGGACATTCACTCTGCATGTAAATGGTATAATGAACAACAGAAGGGAATTGCATCACCTTCAATATGTTGCCAACATCCCAAATTAATACAGAAAAATAAGGACCCTGAAACAGGGAACCTTTGTACCCCCAGTACAGCGGGACTTTATAGGTGAACAGTACAATTGCGTTTATGATAAAAATTATTATTTATTTATTAGAAATTACTTAAGAAAGCATAAAAACAAGACAAACTAGACATAAATCTGTACAAAAGTGCTTGTGCAGCAAATTTTCTTTCATACTGATCACTTTACACTTTCACTTATAAGTACATATTTCTCTATAAGCCTGACATGTTTCAGGACAATGTCCCTTCTTCAGAGGCGTATTGAAGAGAGAAAATATATATATAGGCGTATTCTGAAAAGACAAGTGAGAACAATTTACATATTGAAATGTTGTACAGAACAAAAAATTCACACCATGGCATCCGACAGTGTCCAGCATACATACCAGTGTCCAGTCCTTAAAGAAAAAATGCTGTGCAAAAAGTGTGCAAAAAAGCTAACTTTTGTGTCAATAGAAGGAGGTAATTTAATTAAATGAAAATAACCGCCAATTAGCCAATGACGGGCATGGCGGCTTTCCCTTGGGTCGAGGAACCACTCCGCAAAGGCCCCCGAATAGGAGGACGGCCCCGCCAAATCCACACTGTAGCCCTAAAAAAGGATAGGTTTATATAAATTAATAAATCGCGCTAGATTAGAGTTTTTTTTTTTTTTTTTTTAAATTGTATTTTTATTTAAGTATCCAAGAATAGGTACAAAAATTGTATCAGGGTGTACATTGCACTATCAACAAAAGTGCATTATAAACAAACATAATGAAAACAAGAACAAAAAACAATCAGATGTAAGTGATAAAAGAGTGTTCACATACATAAGGCACATATATGTATTCAATTAAATCTTTATGATGAATGCGATAAGCATACTGCAGGAAAGTAACCAATATCCCGTGGGTAGCTCAGAGCACCCACACAGGAAATATAGAATTAAATTGTGTTAAGAATAGGGCATATTTGGTAGTATGGGGGTCCCAAATTCCGAAAGATCCCATGGTTCCCATATTTTATTGAATTGGGGGATGCAGTCATGTACCGAAGCTGTCAAGAACTCCATTGTCCGAATCTCAGTCACTAAATGTAGATATCCGGACCATGGGGGAGGTGTATTGGATAGCCAGAACAATGGGATAATCCTCCTGGCAGCCAGCATTATATAGGATATCAGTTTGTTTGTCTTTTTTGTTACCCCTGAGGGGGGGAGGCCCAAAAGGTAGTTCAAAGGATCCAACGGAAGGGACACCCCAGTTACCTTTTGTATAAGCAAATGAACATCATTCCAAAAAGGTTGTATCAAGGAACATTGCCAGAAGATATGGAATAGTGAGCCTATGTCAGATCCACACCGCCAACAGAGCTGTGAAACTGAAGGATCATACTTATGGATTACATCGGGAGTTCTGTACCAAAACATGAGAATCTTAATGTTTGTCTCCCTCTGAGTGACACATTTAGATGATTTAAAGGTAGAGGACCAGATCCTATCCCACATCTGCACCGTGACAGGACGGCCCACCAACTGAGACCACTTGCGCATGTAATGATGTAATGTTTCCGAAATTGGGGTTGGCTCATGGAGGATACGATAGATACATGAAATTAGGTGTAATTGATTGGGGCCTTGAGCACACAGGTGTTCAAAGGTAGTTGGTTTATCCAGGGTCAGGGTTGGCGATTTAGAATGAAAAAAATGTCTAACCTGTAAATAGAAGTGAAAAGAGTGTGGTGGTAGATCAAATTTCTCTCTTAAAACGTCAAAGGGATGTAGCTTCCTTGTTATGGAATGAACTAGGTTCCGCAGCTGGAAAAGATGCACATTTATCCATGAAAAGATCCTACCCAGGGACATACTATCTGGAATGAGGGGATTAAGTAGTACATTTACAAGAGGGGAGCAGGGGGACATGAGAGGATAACGTTTGAGGCAATTGCGCCAAATGGTTAAAGTTAGTGTCATTGGGCCAGTACACTGACGTTTATAGATAGGGTCTAAAACAGGGGGAGCGCCCCAAACCAAGGAGCTCGGATGGACCGGATAAAGTACCCCCTTCTCAATGGCGGACCATTGGTTAGGTGCATTTAAGGAAGTCCAAGAGATGATGGCCCTTAAGTGTGTTGCGTGATAGTATTTAGTGATGTCCGGGGCTCCCAGACCTCCTCTGGACCTAATGGAAAACATCACGGAACTTGCTATGCGGTGAGCACCGCCATTCCATATAAATTGTAAAAAGGATCTTTGAAGTGTTTTTAATTGTGAGGCGGGTACAGCTACTGGGAGAGTTTCGAAGTAATAAAGTAGCTTGGGTAGGATAGACATTTTTAATACATTGACTCTGCCCAGTAAAGACTAGGGATGCTTGGTCCAGGACGACAGGGACTTATTTATATCCAATATAAGAGGAGGGAAGTTGGTACTATAAAGGGAGGAATAGTGAGGGGTGAGTAGGATACCCAAATATTTAAGAGAGTTACTACACCATTTATAAGGGTATGATTCTTTAAGTTGGGATAATAATAGTCTTGGAATGTGTATAGGAAGGGCTTCGGTTTTAGAGTTGTTAACTTTGTACCCGGAAATAGCACTAAAAGAAGTCAATAATTTATGTAATGAGGGAAGAGATATCAGCGGGTTGGTGATAGTTAACAGAATGTCGTCTGCAAATAATGATAGTTTATACTCCCCCTGTCTCATCACCACCCCACGAATATCTGGATTTACACGAATAGACTCGGCTAGGGGTTCTAGGCATAAAATGAAAAGCAGCGGTGATAGGGGGCAGCCCTGGCGAGTTCCATTTGTCATGGGGAAACTAGGAGACATGAAGGATGACATTTACTCTTGCGCTGAAACATTTGAATACAAGGCTTCCAAGGCTTTTAAAAAAGAACCATCAAAGCCATATACTTTTAAAGTGGCAAACATGTAGGGCCAACTTAGCCTGTCAAAAGCTTTCTGCGCATCTAGGCTCAAGATCAATGCCGAACGTGAGGTTCTATCTAAAAGGTCTATTAGGTCTATTGTACGACGGGTGTTATCTCCTGCGTGTCTACCAAGAACAAATCCCACTTGATCCCTGTGTATCAATTTGGGAATAAATGCGGAAAGTCGGGTAGCGAGTATTTTAGTAAATATCTTATAATCCGAATTTAGGAGGGCTATGGGTCTATAGTTGTCCGGGATAGAGGGATCCTTTCCAGGTTTAGGGATAACCGAAATGAACGAGTGGGAAAACTGGGAATGTGGGGGAGTTCCCTTAAGAAGGGAATCATATAAGGCTAGCATATGAGGAGATAAAATGTCAAAAAAAGATTTGTAGTAGGAGTAGGGCAATCCATCTGGGCCAGGGGATTTGTGTGATGGTAGTTTTTTAATTATAGCCAGTAATTCCTCAGCTGACACTGTTGCATTTAAACACTCCAGGTCTGTTTTAGATAATTTTGGTAATTTTATATTGGAGAAAAAGGACTCGAAATTTACCTGCGTAAAATTAAAATGGTTCTCCGGAGTCAGGCAATTATACAGTTTGTTATAAAAGCTACCAAAAATTTTTGACATTTCACGAGGGCAATGTGTTCTAGATCCATCTGTCTGCAGTAGGAAGTCAGGCAGGGAGTTGAACGGACGAGGGCATAACTTATTGACTAACATCCTGTGGGGCTTATTTGAGAATTCGTAGAATTTCTGTTTCGTCCACAGCATGGACCTAGCTGTTTTGTCAAGTTTTGTTGATTTAATTTGTTCTCTAAGGTGAGTGACTTTACGTAGTTTCTGCACCGTGGGACCACCCAAAAGCCTCCGTTCAGCAATTACTAGAGCAGACGTTAAGGACTGCAATAAACTGTTTCTATCTCTCTTCAGTCGAGAGCCCTCAGCTATACATGCACCTCGGAAAACAGCCTTATGTGCCTCCCACAGCGTAGAAACCTGAGATACCGATCCGGAGTTGAGTGTAAAGTAGTCTTTCAAGCTATTTGCTAGGATAGAACGAGATACTTCAGACTGCAAGAGGTGGTCATTAAGACGCCAGTGACAGGATTTAGTATAAGTCTGGGATAACATAAGTTCTAGTGTAATGGGTGCGTGATCCGACCATGTAATAGGGGAGATGTCTGATTCAACTACATAGGGGACAAGTGGAGCCGAGATAAAAAAATGATCAAGACGGGAGTACATTTTATGAGCTGGTGAGTAAAACGTAAATTGTTTGTCAGAGGGATGTTTTATCCTCCATGAGTCGAATAATCTGTATGATCTAATACATTTGCGGAATGCATTGGCTTGAGACAATACTCTTTTAGGTGGGGTGGTACTAAAAAGCGTTTGTCTGTCCCTATTGGGAGACATGACCAGATTGAAGTCTCCACCAACCACCATAAAAGGTTGTGAGTGGTATTGGGGGGAATCAAAGAGTTTGTTGAGGAACTCAATCTGGCCCGTGTTTGGGGCGTATAAATTAACCAGTGTAAAAGAGGTAGACATGTATTCACAATCTAGGATAAGAAATCTCCCATGAGGATCTACATGTGATCTCCGAACTTTGACAGGACATGCTTTCCTGATCAAGATAGCCACTCCTGCCTTGCCCGTGGAATCAGAGGCAAGATAGGAGATGGGAAAAAACCTGGAGGCAAATTTTAATGATCCTCCTGCCGGGAAATGGGTCTCCTGGATCATCACTATGTCTGCGCCCGAGGCCCTGAAATCTTTCAGGGCCATCCAGCGTTTACCAATGGAGCCCAGGCCTTTTACATTATAGGACATAATTTTTAGGGCCATGACTGTGATCTATCTAGGAATGCTAGTGTAAATACATCTAGTACTATAAACCTGAAAGTAGCATGAAAATAGGAAAAAACACATTGCAGTTTACAATTAATCATGATAATAAACGTTTGTCCAACTCTAATCATTGAAAAACACACTCCAAATTCTTTTTCCTTTAGAGTAAAGTGATAGTGACCGTGGGGTCTCAAACTATGGAACACATCATTAGATATGCACAAAAACTGTAAAAAAAAGAAAAAACAAAAAAGAAAAATCAAGAAAAAAAGTTCAAAATTCTGTAGACCTGAGAGAAAACAGTTTCTCAGGGAGCCCTGGGCGTAGACCAGGGCCTGGTGGGGACGTGGGCGGACCTCCATCTGGCAATTCTGCTTGAGGAGATGAGAGAGGGGCCGCCGCTCACCTTATGCACATGTAAGCGGAAAAGACAAAAAAATAGAACAAAAGAAAAATTTTTTGAAGAGGATAACAAATATAACAGGTATGCTTGACACTTAAGAAATTCCAAAAAAAACCTGTAGTAAATGTATCTCAAGGGATGAGAAATATTCTGCCCCGAAAAAAAGGGTCGAGGCAGATACAAAAACTGAAGGGGCCAAGACAGCAATGTCGTTTCGTCTAGAAAAAAGAAAAAATTTGTCCGAAGCTCTGAGAAGAAACGGTAATGCTAAAGGCATTTGAGAAATAGAACCAAGAATAAGAGTGATCAGGGGGGGTGCTCAAGGGGGTTGCTTAGAAGATCTCAGGTGTTGAGGAGTAGAAAGGTGCTTCTTTGATTTGCCCCGAACAGGAGTCCAGATGCGAGTAGGTGTAGTTGGAGGCAGTCGGGCCTGTGTGTTAGGAAGGTTATTATCTTCTTCCGGTAAGGGGGGGAGACCCAAACTTTTCAGGAAGGCCTCTGCTTCTTGCAAATCACGCAAAGAATATTGGGCTCCATCTTTGGATACAGCTAGACGGAAAGGGAATCCCCAGTAATATGGTATCTTGTGTTGTTGTAAATGTGAGGTGAGGGGGCGCAGATTCCTCCGTTTAGCGAGAGTGATGGGGAAAGGTCGCTAAAGATCTGCAGCTTAGCGCCTTTATGTGTAATTTGGGATTTATTGCGGGTTGCCAGGGTTAGTGCCTCTTTACTTTCGAAGTAGTGAAACCGTACCACAACATCCCTGGGTCTGGCTCCAGTCGGTGGTTTAGGGCCCAGGGATCTATGGGCCCTGTCCAATCGCCAATCTATGTCCACAACTGAGGGAGCCAAGTTATTAAAAAGGCTCAAAAGGTAAGGTCGGAGTTCAGAGTCACACACTGTTTCCGGAATCCCTCTGAATCGTAGATTTTGTCGTCTTTCTCTGTTCTCCAAGTCTTCTTGCTGTAATTGGAGCTGAGATATAGATAGGCGTAAGTTATGGTTTTCCTCCTCAATTGCTTGTACATAATTTACCATTTCGTCGAATTTATTCTCCAGAGTGTCTGTGCGATCTCCAATTTGGGTTATTTCCCCTCTCAATTCAGCAGCTAGTTTGCTCACCTCAGCCGAAACATTAGACGTAATCTGTTGAAGTAAAAGTTGCAGCTTGGAGTCCAGGATGTCAGGGGTGAGGGTCATATTCAGGGGTGGAGGAGTAGTTGCAGGGTTTTGCGAACTAGTCAGGGAGGAGTTTGCGGTATCTTCTGAGTCCAGGGAGGGGTCCAGTAAGGCGAAAGGATTCGTGGAGGAATTAGAGGAGGCTGACTGTGGTCTGGTAACATAACGCTCCATTGTTGGTTCTTCTCGTGACACAATTAGTGGTTTGTAGTTTCGTTGCTGTTGGCCAATTTTGCCCATGAGGTACACAGAGGTTTTAGTGATCAAACATGCAGGCTTACCTCCAATGTTTTATGTTTGCTAATATTGCTGTATGGAGGTCTTGGTGAGCAGGCAGGCGCCCAGGGTTTATTTAGGCAGCATCTCTCTCAGGGTATTATTGTGCTCCACCTAGATCCTCACAACTCCCTAATTACATCTCTGCCTCCCCCTCTTGAGAGTCTGGGGTGAGAAAAGCAGTTCCTGCAGTCCCCAGCCCCTTGCAAGTAGCTATGCAGCTGAGGGGACAGAGGGTGGCTTCTGGGTGTATGTGAGAGTCCCAAGATGGCCGCCGGGCTCCAGAAGATTAGAGTTTTTTTTACGTTTATTAAATAAGTGTTATATATTGTATATTCAATACTGAGGATTTCAACGTAATGTTATATCACATTGTGTGATGAACACTGGACAGGGGAGGAGGGGGAAAAGAGAGGGAGAGGGGGGGGGGGGGGGAAACTGCTTACTCCATAGTTTTAAACGGAGTGCATGGCTCCGTATTAAAACCACAAATCTAATAGTACTTTTATTGCTGTGCAACTGCACTTTGGAAAAAATAAATAAATAAATAAATAAAAAATAAAAAATGTTTTTAAAATAAAAAATTAGCAATCCCGACCCTCCAACCCAGAAGGAAGGGGGAACAAATATCAGAAAGAAATAGAAGCATAATAAACACGACTCTTGTCCCCTGATAATTGTACTGCGGAGACATAGCTCCGCATGTATATTATTAAACAAGTAAAAAGGAGAGACCATCCGTGCAGTTACACACTGAACCACACAGACATGTCTGGAGTTATGGTGGAGGAAATGGTGGAGCATTACCTCTCCTTCATTTGAAAATACATAGAAGATACAGGATAAAGCTTTTTTACTTACTCGCTTGGGTTACAGGTGTTGGGCGAAAAGCTGGAGCATGGTAGTCATTGGCAAGTGTGGCTTGACACTGGGCAGGACGCCAATTGTGGTTTGTAAAACAGCCGTCAGCGCCTGCGCAGTGTAAATTGTTCCCTAGGTGTCAGCAAGGGTGGATGCACATCGTCGCGTATGACGCACAGGCGTCACAACAAAGCAACGTGCACAGGCGGTGTGGGCAGATGGCAAGCTGGAGGAGCTGAGGGACCGCGTCATCGCGTCTAGCGCGGTGACAATATATGGGGGCGGTACTGTGAGACGGAGAAAGACAGCGGAGCTGTGCGATAGGTTGCTGGAGGTGACCCAAGCATCACCACGACAACCAAGAGTACACAGGGCACTCGGAAGTGAACAAAAAATAAAAGTAAGTACTAATCAAGAACTAGAATGTAAAATACATGAGAATGTCACGAAAACATGAGGGACTCAGGACTTGGGACATCCATAAAGGAGGCCCCAGGGACGAATCTGCACGGCGCCCGCCCAGCGCCTGAGCGCTGGGGGAGCGTCATGCAGGCAAGTCCCACTGACGCACAAAACACCGCAATTGCATGTCCGGACTCAACCGAACAAACATGCAGTGTAAAAGAAGGCCATGCCCCCATCAAAAGATGGGAAAGACATGGCCCCTGTGTGCCGGGCGGAGACAAAACCAAGACCAAGGACACAAAAAGAAAAGTATATATATCAACAAACAGGTGTCTTATGAACCATACATGTATATGTACAGACACATTGATCCAAATGGTCCACCATTTCCTTCACCATAACTCCATGCATGTCTGTGTGGTTCAGTGTGTAACTGCATGGATGTTCTCTCCTTTTTACTTGTTTATTAATATACATGTGGAGCTATGTCTCCGCAGTACAATTATCAGGGGGCAAGAGTCTGTTTATTATGCTTCTATTTCTTTCTGATATTTGTTCCCCCTTCCTTCTGGGTTGGAGAGTCGGGATTGCTAATTTTTTATGTAAAACATTTTTTAAATTTTTTATTTATTTTTTTATTTTTTAATTTTTTTCCCAAAGTGCAGTTGCACAGCAATAAAAGTACTATTGGATTTGCGGTTTTAATACGGAGCCATGCACTCCGTTTAAAACTATGGAGTAAGCAGTTTCCTCCCTCCCCCTCTCTTTTCCCCCTCCTCCCCTGTCCAGTATTCATCACACAATGTGATATAACATTACGTTTGAATCCTCAATATTGAATATACAATATATAACACTTATTTAATAAAAATAAAAAAAAGTTTATAGTAATCTAGCGCGATTTATTAATTTATATAAACCTATCCTTTTTTAGGGCTACAGTGTGGATTTGGCGGGGCCGTCCTCCTATTCGGGGGCCTTTGCGGAGTTGTTCCTTGACCCAAGGGTAAGCCACCATGCCCGTTATTGGCTAATTGGCGGTTATTTTCATTTAATTAAATTACCTCCTTCTATTGACACAAAAGTTTGCTTTTTTGCACACTTTTTGCACAGCATTTTTTCTTTAAGGACTGGACACTGGTATATATGCTGGACACTGTCAGATGCTATGGTGTGAATTTTTTGTTCTGTACAACATTTCAATATGTAAATTGTTCTCACTTGTCTTTTCAGAATATGCCTATATATATATTTTCTCTCTTCAATACGCCTCTGAAGAAGGGACATCGTCCTGAAACATGTCAGGCTTATAGAGAAATATGTATTCATAAGTGAAAGTGTAAAGTGATCAGTATGAAAGAAAATTTGCTGCACAAGCACTTTTGTACAGATTTATGTCTAGTCTGTCTTGTTTTTATGCTTTCTTAAGCAATTTCTAATAAATAAATGATAATTTTTATCATAAACGCAATTGTTCTGTTCGCCTATACAGTCCCGCTGTACCGGGGGGGGGGGTACAAAGGTTCCCTGTTTCAGGGTCCTTATTTTTCTGTATTAATTTGGGATGTTGGCAACATATTGAAGGTGATGCAATTCCCTTCTGTGGTTCATTATACCATATACATATTAAACAGGGTAGCAAATACCCATCCCCCTCCCCCTCCTTTTGAACCACATATATACGAACATATTCTTTCCCTTATTGTTTCATATTTTTTCATCTTTTCTATTTTAAAAAGTGTGTTCTGAATGTAAATTCTGGAGACTTTTTCCAATAGTGTACCTCACACTCCTTTGTATTTACACAATTTATTGTAAGGGTCTTTTCAGGATGTTTCAGGGCAAAGAATGGGACAATCTAATGGCGGGTTTTTCCAAAGATTACAACCAAAAATCATCCTCAGAATCGGAAATTTCCTCTTTATTCTTTCAACTGGGAAAAATTGTTGATAAAAAAGTGGCATGTTTTTGGCATGCTGACACATTTGATAGATATATCCAGGATGACATCAATCCCCTAGGATTACGAATTAAAATTTTTCCTATGTTAGAAGATGTTGACTCTACTTTTAAAACCAATTGGGAGAATAATTTACAATTATGTACTAAGACTATGATGTCATTATTAAGCGAAGAGTACAAAAAACGAATTGCCAACTTTGATAGAGACATTGATGTAATTTATGCTAAATAGCTCCCCTTTAAAGACTTGCCCATTTTTAAAGAACACAAGGAAAAAATTAAAATCCGATTGAATCAAAAATGTCAAGAAAGGCTGATAATAAGGGCCAAAAAACTTTGGAGAGCTCTGCACTCTTCTGTCTCATCTTCCTCTCATAACAGACACAGAAATCGCAAACCACAAAAGAACAAAAGACCACCATCTGGAGATGATTCTGCGTACAACAAGAAGAGAATCACAGACACCACTGTCACTCCTTCCACTCTCAATCTTTCTTCTACTGGTAAAGGTAATACACGTGGAGGCAATCAGCTTCCTTCAATAGGATTTACTGGTGCAGGGTCCACCACATCCACACTCACGGGTGACATCTCTTGATCCTCTATCACCACTACTTTACTCCAATCAGACCAAGATTTTTTAGTTCATTAAACGGAGGTAAGGCCTCCGGACCTTCAAAACCTCCACACACCTCTTTTCCTTCCTCGTCCAACACTCAAAACATTGTCAACCTTTCTAATCACTTACTTACACAAGCTGAAAGGGACTTATTGCACAAAGGTCTCAGTTTTTGTCCAGATGCAGATTTAGATACTTTTGCAGTAATAAAAAAGAAAAAAGAAAAAAACATCTCCCAAACAGAGACTAGGAGATCAGATGAGGCATTAGACGACCTCCTAATCCTCCTAGAGGAACAAGATCCTAGCGAATTGATTGATACAATAGACATTGAAAGCCTTCTAGAAGAACATATCACAAAAGAGGTCCCATTACGGTCAGATAAACAGGTGTAACTCAAGAAAAAATCGGATAAATTTCCGTCTTTTACAAGTAACCCCAATTTAGCAGCATTTATAGCGTCCACCACATCGGAGATTAAAAAATAAAAAAAAACGAAATCACAAATATCTCAGAGTAACCTCACTAAAGATGAACAACTAGCCTTAGAATCCCTAAAAAAGAGAACATTCCCTCACGATCAAGCCATCGGATAAAGGCGGGAACATCGTTATCATGACCAACGAGCAGTACAAATATATGTGTGCTAAGGTTGTCACTAATTTATCATGGTACAAACCCATCTCGAAAGGCACCATAGATAAATTTAATGGTGCCTTTTATGATCTGGTTGATGAAGCGTTTTGTAGTGGGGCCATCGACAAAGATGTCTGGGAATACATTAGAACACCATATCCTCGCACTCCCACTCTGTATTGCCTTCCCAAAATACATAAAAACAAAAAAACACCTCCTGGCCGTCCTATCATTTCCAGAAACGGTTCTATAACCGAAAATTTAAGTAAATTTGTAGACAGTCATCTCAGACCTTATGTTGCGGGTTTATTCTCATACATTAAGGACACCATTCACCTATTGCAAAACTTGGAGGAACTGCATACATTACCTCACTTGCCTCTAGTTGCTATCGATGTAGAGGCACTATACAGCTCCATCCCTCACAAGTTAGGCCTTTCAATTATCAGACATATTTTGTCACAATCTCACAAAGATGACCGAAAATTAAATTCTTTCCTACTGGAAGCGTTGGATTTTATTCTAACACACAATATCTTTTCGTTTGACGGCTCCCACTACCTCCAGGTGCAGGGGGTTGCGATGGGGACTTGTTGTGCCCCATCATATGCCAACCTGTACCTGGGGGAGTGGGAACAGTCTCTCTTGTCAGACGACAGTCTTTCTTCATATACCACCCATGTAGCAGCATGGTTCAGGTATATAGACAACATATTCATGATATGGAATGGCACACCAGAAGCTCTACATACCTTCATACAGATCATGAATCAAAACAATTTCAATCTATATTTCACGATGACCTTCAATGACACTTCTATTACCTTCCTTGACCTGAGCATAACGAAATCCATGGACGGCTCTCTATCCAGCGGCCTCTACCGGAAAGAGACCGCTGGAAACACCATCCTACACGTGTCAAGTTCATATCCTAAACCATTAGTTTTATCTATCCCGTACGGGCAATATTCAAGACTTAGACATAATTGTTCGACTGACATTGAATTTGTCCGGGAGGCAAATAAATTAAGAGAAAGACTTCTAAATCGAGGCTACTCACCTACATATCTCAAAAAGGCTTTTAGACGAGCACGAGGACAGCTGAGGCATAATATTCTGTTCTCTAAAAAAACACCTGCAAATTTCCAGTCAGTCATTAGACTAATAACTACCTACAATAAACAGCATGGGATTATTAAAAGTATTCTACAGAAACACTGGCACCTACTACAAATTGATCCCAACCTAAAACCATATGTATCTATGACACCTACCATCACCTTTAGAAAAGCACATTCATTGAGGGACCACCTTGTAAAAAGTGAATATACGGGTACTTTCCGTTCTGATACATGCAAAAGATTTGGAACTTTTACTTGCGGCGGTTGCTCGTGCTGCCGTTATATGAATACACAGACCAAATTTAAATTACCGAATGGCAGAATGTATAGGCCCAGACACTTTGCTAATTGCAAGACACCTGGGGTCATTTACCTTCTGACATGCCAATGTAAATGCTTTTACATTGGAAAAACAAAACTGGAGCTTCACAAAAGGGCAGCACGACATATCACTAGCATGAGACAGGCGGACCCGGACTTTTCTCTGGGGCGACATGTGCGAGACCATCACACGAGCAAATTTCCCCTTGTCCACTTCACCATTCTCGACCGGATTCATCCGGATATGAGGGGTGGTGATTGGAATAAGATCTTGCTCCAGAGGGAGATCTGTTGGATCGCCAGCCTCAATGCAACTCAATTTCCAGGCCTGAACACCCAAATGAGTTTCCGTCCATTCCTAGACGGTTTTGTATTAGGAGGATGTGAAAAAGAATAATTCATTACATAAAAACATACGGCCTGTCTAAAAATATCTAGGCTATGTATGTTTAAATAATATGTTTAAAGGATCTAAGGTTGATGCGACAATTGATGTTTTTTGTGGGATACTATCCTTTTCATAGTGCTGCTTACGTTGTCATATAAAAATGCAGTCAACACATCCATAAATGTACTTTGTCCATAAATGTACTTAACATATCCATGAATGTTATTGATACTACTATATGAAAAGGTATCAAATATGTTTGTGCATCTAACTGCTATTTTGGTTTTTGTCTCCGATGTTTTCCCTACTTTGTCCCATGTATTCACTGTTCCAAGCTTTCCTCTGTATCCATTGATCCTTGCTACTTTCCCACCATGTGTATCCGATTGTGCCCATGCATCCAGACCAACAAAATTATCAAACCATTTGGATCAATGTGTCTGTACATATACATGTATGGTTCATAAGACACCTGTTTGTTGATATATATATACTTTTCTTTCTGTGCCCTTGGTCTTGGTTTTGTCTCCGCCCGGCACACGGGGGCCATGTCTTTCCCATCTTTTGATGGGGGCATGGCCTTCTTTTACACTGCATGTTTGTTCGGTTGAGTCCAGACATGCAATTGCGGTGTTTTGTGCGTCGGTGGGACTTGCCTGCATGACGCTCCCCCAGCGCTCAGGCGCTGGGCAGGAGCCGTGCAGATTCATCCCTGGACCTCCTTTTTGGATGTCCCAAGTCCTGAGTCCCTCATGTTTTCATGACATTCTCATGTATTTAACATTCTAGTTCTTGATTAGTATTTACTTTTATTTTTTGTTCACTTCCGAGTGCCCTGTGTACTCTTGGTTGTTGTGGTGATGCTTGGATCACCTACAGCAACCTATCGCACAGCTCTGCTGTCTTTCTCCGTCTCACAGTACCGCCCCCATATATCATCACCGCACTAGACGCGATGACGCGGTCCCTCAGCTCCTCCAGTTTGCCATCTGCCCACGCCGCCTGCGCACGTTGCTTTGTTGTGACGCCTGTGCGTCATACACGACGATGTGCATCCACCTTTGCCGACACCTAGGGAACAATTTACACTGCGCAGGTGCCGACCGCTGTTTTAAAAACCGCAATTGGTGTCCTGCCCAGTATCAAGCCACACTTGCCGATGACTACCACGCTCCAGCTTTTCGCCCAACACCTGTAACCCAAGTGAGTAAGTAAAAAAGCTTTATCCTGTATCCTCTATGTATTTTCAAATGAAGGAGAGGTAATGCTCCACCATTTCCTTCACCATAACTCCAGGCATGTCTGTGTGGTTCAGTGTGTAACTGCACGGATGGTCTCTGCTTTTTACTTGTTTATTAATATACATGCGGAACTATGTCTCCACAGTACAATTATCAGGGGGCAAGAGTCGTGTTTATTATGCTTCTATTTCTTTCTGATATTTGTTCCCCCTTCCTTCTGGGTTGGAGGGTCGGGATTGCTAATATTTTATTTAAAAAAAAAATTTTTTTTTTTTAATTTATTTATTTATTTATTTATTTATTTATTTATTTTTTCCAAAGTGCAGTTGCACAGCAATAAAAGTACTATTAGATTTGCGGTTTTCCATGCACTCCATTTAAAACTATGGAGTAAGCAGTTTCCCCCTCCCCCCTCTCTTTTCCCCCTCCTCCCCTGTCCAGTGTTCATCACACAATGTAATATAACATTACGTTGAAATCCTCAATATTGAATATACAATATATAACACTTATTTAATAAAAATTAAAAAAAACGTTTATAGTAATCTAGCGCGATTTATTAATTTATATAGATACAAGACAAAGGCGCAACCTCACAGCCAAACATCCAGCAAATGTAACGCCTTAGAAGGCGTTACATTTGCTGGATGTTTGGCTGTGAGGTTGCGGTTATGCACTCCTGTTTCCATCTAAGAGACGCCTTCCTGTGACCTTAGCACGCCGCTCTGGCTTGCACACGCCCGGGTCGGGCGGGACGGGAGTATTGTCACACCTCCCCACGGTGACTGCAGCCTACCATCCTGCACATCTCACCATCTAAACATTTAGATCTACATTAGCTACGATACCAATACTTATTGCCATACCCTGTCCTCCTTTTGCGGCCCTCTTTGTTTTTATAAATTTTCACAAGCAATTAATCGCATTTTCAGCATAGATGAAACCTTCTCTCTCAATTTTGCCCCTGAAGAAGGACCGTACAGATATTTAGTACCCCGAAACGCGTCGGGCCTGAGAAGAGCTTTTTTCATCATACATTGTTTTTTGTTTGTTCATCATAGCTACTATGTAGTTTCATCGTGTTACTTTATACATTTATTGCTTGTTTTTTATCAAATGTATTTTTCTATACTAATAAAATTATACCTTTTATTAATATATAAACGCCCCTTACTTTTTATATACCCCCCCTGTCTGCCTTTGCAAGTGCCGGAAAAGTCCACCCAGGGGAACCCTCTCCTAAACTAGTTGGTCACCCCCCTTTTTTTCTATTAATTTATATAAACCTATAATTTTTTAGGGCTACAGTGTGGATTTGGCGGGGCCGTCCCCCTATTCGGGGGCCTTTGCGGAGTTGTTCCTCGACCCAAGGGAAAGCCGCCATGCCCGTCATTGGCTAATTGGCAGTTATTTTCATTTAATTAAATTACCTCCTTCTATTGACACAAAAGTTTGCTTTTTTGCACACTTTTTGTACAGCATTTTTTCTTTAAGGACTGGACACTGGATTGTATGTTGGACACTGTCGGATAACAATGGTGTGAATTTTTTCTTCTGTACAACATTTCAATATGTAAATTGTTCTCACTTGTCTTTTCAGAATACGCCTATATATATATATTTTCTCTCTTCAATATGCCTCTGAAGAAGGGACATCGTCCTGAAACACGTCAGGCTTATAGAGAAATATGTATTTATAAGTGAAAGTGTAAAGTTATCAGTATGAAAGAAAATTTGCTGCACAAGCACTTTTGTACAGATTTATGTCTAGTCTGTCTTGTTTTTATGCTTTCTTAAGCAATTTCTAATAAATAAATAATCATTTTTATTATAGACGCAATTGTTCTGTTCGCCTATAAAGTCCCGCTGTACCGGGGGGTACAAAGGTTCCCTGTTTCATGGTCCTTATTTTTCTGCACTCTGCATGTAAGGGATTTTAAGGAGTTGTGGGTATTTACAGTGGGTGTTCACCAAGCAACGTGTATAGTCGGAATTTAGTTTTACTAGTTGTTTAGTTATTAGGATCCGGGATAGATAGATCTGACATGTGTAGTAGTTAGTTTCCAGTTTCTGGTTCGGTCTGTCAGGAATTCAGTAATACTTTTTGTAACATTATGTAATCTTATGTATATCACTATCATTGGTTCACAATTAATTTTTCATTAGGTGCTAGCGGGCAATGGTCTCTCTGTAGTATGATAGTCCTCCTTCGGTGCATATTTGTGGGAGAGTGCTATAACAGTGGTTTTAATTTTTCAAGCCTTTTTTTGATGAATACCCTCTATAATATATCATATATCATATTTTATTAATATGAGGACTGTTTTAGCCCCTCTAGTGGTTACACCTTATCATTAGCTATGAAGTAGGATGGTCCTTTGGACATCTGCTATGTGTATATGAGCTATAACATCTATACTCAGTATGAGCAGTCGGTATTTGGATGTTGTACTGATAAGAGTCCTTTAACGGTGCTATTAATGGTATAGGCTTGAGAGAATCTGTATCTATCTATAGATTTTTTTATCTATTTATTGTAATCTATTTTTATGGCCAATTCTTCTTCTTATTATTGTTTTTATTTTTATGGCTCAATTTTATGATTTTTTTATATTACGATATTCTATCTAATTACATGACACAATTTATTTCACTTTGGATGGATGCTTCTGCGAACTGTATGGAGCACAATTATTTGATTTTTAACCAATTCACCTTTTACTTTTAATTTTAAATTGAAGTTTAATTTTTAATTGAAGTGGAGGGGACAGCGGATAGCAGGCAGGGATGGTCATGTGTGGTGCGCGCGCACCATATATCAACAATTAGGCTACATTAAGGCAACCCCACGGCGGCCGGAAGCAGCGGGTGGAACGCAAACACACCCGCGCTTCCGGGCCATGCCCCCTACACACAGTGTCTCATGATGCGCACGGAAGAGGAAATAACGCCGCGACTGGCCAGAAGCTGCGGGTGGAATGCAGGTGTACCCGCACTTCCTGGTCCTTTGAGCGGCGTGCGTTCCACCCGCTGCCAACAGCGCCTCCATGGCTCCCGGGAGCCTACGATGCCCCTTATCATCTCCCCACACCAGCCCACAACAAATGACCAGTATAGGGACAACATACAGGTGGTAAGATACGTTTGTTCACCTCCCTTTGGAGGGTGTATGTCCCGAGTATTTGTGATTTATGCTGATGGTACCATATCGATTGGTTCAACATGCATCAACAATAATAATAGTATTGGTTCCCAGTTGTTGGGTCAAGGGTCATACTTAGGATGGACGGGGTGGGGCCAGCGAGGGCAGGTCCATATGGGTGGACGTTTCCTATTGGGGTGGGCGTCGCTACCAATTGGGCCTTGCAGACACAGGCACACATATATAGAGGTAACTACGAGAGGTCAGCCATTGCCCGCTTAGGCTCTGAGGAAAGGGGTGCTCCCCCAAAATGCGTCAGCCATCAGCCATTCTTATCGGTTTGACCCTCTCGACATTAAGTTCTGGCGTGTCGATCTTCAGAATAGCGCACCTGCTCCTTTGTCAAAGCCTTATATGAATGCTCGTTTGTGAGTATACATCTTGCTGTTTTTATGCTTCAATAAAGCTTTACCAGTGGTAATGCACTAAGTCGGTGCGCCCTCCTTCTTTTCGAGATTATAATCTTAGACACATGTTGGCTTTTCAATGGGACCTCGTCTTCTTTGTACCTCAATTGTAGTGTCGTCATGGATGGTGGACATCATGTGCACGTCCCTTTTACCCTTCAACCTCAAGGCCAGCACTTCGTTGCATCTCAATGATGCTCTTTTCCCCTGTCGCGGACACTGGCTGCAAGGACCTTTTTCTGTCCACATTCACCCTGTTATTTGGTATTGCTATATTAATCTTTTTTTGTTACATTTTTGAGAGACTATTTTCTTGGACTTGCCCAAAGACTATTCTTGGTTGTTAATTCTGAACAATACATGATTCTTGAAAGAGCTGATCACATTGACCTGCGGAGATGAACTGTCTGGTCACCTAGGCTGCCTTAAGTGCTGTGTTAATTAACATGTTAATTATATAATTGTCTTTTAAGTTTTTGCTAGGGGGGGGGAGTATCCATGAGTCAGCCCTACCTCATTATCTAACCCCTTGTGTTAAAAGTGTATAAAAAGGCTGTATTCTGTTAAATAAAGCATTCAAGATTCTACAAGCTATTTTCAGCTAGACTTGTATTCAATGCAGCTATAATAATATATCTCTCTGATGGTCAGACTGGAGGAAGCGGTATTACTGACGGAAGCACTCAGCGGAGTGTGGGATAGGATCCGTCACACCCCCCTTCGCAGATTTTTTGTTCGCTAGAGATTGTGGGAAGCCCTTACTATTTTTTCTGGAGGTTCCACAGGCCAGGGTTTTTGCAATGTATAAGTGTTTGAAAAGGGGCAGGCTGGTGTAGAAGTTGTCAAGGTATATGTGATATCCTTTGTTCAGAAGTGGGTATGCCAGGTCCCATACAATCTTTCCAGTTGTGCCCATGTAGACTGGGCATTTAGGGGGCTGGAGCTGGGAATCTCTTCCTTCATATATGCGGAACGCATACAGATATCCCGTGGCTCTCTCACAGAGCTTGTATAATTTTACTCCGTATCTGGCCCTTTTGCTAGGAATATACTGCTTTATTCCTAGCCGGCCTGAAAAGGGTACCGGGGACTCATCGACACATAAATTCTGATCGGGGACATAGAGTTCTGCAAATTGTTGGGAAAAGAAATTTATCAGTGGGTGAATCTTATATAACTTGTCGTAATTTGGATGATTGTGAGGAGGGCACTGGGTGTTGTCGCTGAAGTGAAGAAAGCACATTATCATCTTGTATCGGGACCAGGACATTACGGCAGAATAAATGGGCATGTTGTGGATAGGGTTGGTGGACCAATAGGCATGTCCTTCTTTTTTTTGTAATCCCCATGTTTAGGGTGAGGCCCATAAACAATTTGAACCTATTTTTTCTGGAGGTTCCACAGGCCAGGGTTTTTGCAATGTATAAGCGTTTGAAAAGGGGCAGGCTGGTGTGGAAGTTGTCAAAGTATATTTGTTATCCTTTGTTCAGAAGTGGGTATGCCAGGTCCCATACAATCTTTCCAGTTGTGCCCATGTAGGCCGGGCATTCAGGGGGCTGGAGCTGGGAATCTCTTCCTTCATATATGCGGAACGCATACAGATATCCTGTGGCTCTCTCACAGAGCTTGTATAATTTTGGGCATGTTGTGGATAGGGTTGGTGGACCAATAGGCATGTCCTTCATTTTTTTTTGTGATCCCCATGTTTAGGGTGAGGCTCATAAACAATTTGAACTCCTCCAAATTCAGATCTCTCCACTCAAACGGACGGGCATAGGATGATTGGGGGTTGTTGGCAATATGCTGCTGGGCATATAAATTTGTCTGGTCCACAATAAATTGCAGTATAGTGTCGGGCAAAAACAGATGAAAAAAATCAATTTCTGAGACATTTTGGGTGTTGGTCTGCACACCTGGCTGTGCTGTGAAAGAGGGAATAATTGGTGATGCCGAGTTGGAAGGCAGCCATGTTGGGTTGGCAAGACCATCTGGCATGTATGTAGAGGCCCTGGCTCTTGGGGGATGTGACACTCCAGTAGTTGGATTGGAATTTCCTGTGCTGGTACTCAGGCATGATGTGGCAGCACTGCTACTGGGCATTTGTTCCTGGGACCTATCACCGGCGGCAGCGCTGGTACTAGGCATTTGTTTCCGGGGCCTAACGCTGGTGGCAGTGCTGGTACTGGGCCTGGGAATTTGTTCTTGGGGCCTATTGCTGGTGGCAGCACTGGTACTGGGCCTGGGAATATAATCCTGGTTTCCAGAGTGCCTTGCCCTTTTAGATTCTTCCTCCGAATCATTTGCTGATTCACTATTCGGTTCAAATGCTGAATTTGATTCGGAATCAGAATTGGAATCTGATGAGAACTCCCTGTTGCTCTCATCAGTCATGGAGAGGATCTGGAATGCCTCCTCACTGTTGTACACTCTTTTGGACATGACGCTAGTTACTGCTCTGTGTTTACATTTAGTGATCGGCTGTGAAAGGATCACAGACGATCACGTGGGTAAACAGCTGATGAGCAGTGTTCCCGGGAACATGCCGCCACTGACATGCATGTGCAGAGCGCTCGATCGTGCGCATGCGCCGTGCACATTGGGGTGAAACCATCTGTGATCGGCCGTGATGAAATCATGGGGTAAACAGCCATGTCCAATGGCTGTTCACCCCCTTGGTGGTGAGTGGTGTCTCTGTGACATGCCGCCACCGAAGGAACAGGGATGCGCTTGCACGATCACGCGCATTCCCTGTTTAAATGGGAGGCTGTTATATGACGTCCTCCTGCAACAAGAGCCGCGCCGCCTGGCCCTCATATGACAGCTGGCGGTCGGCAAGCAGTTAATCATACTACACTATTATGCAGGTCTCAGCATACTTAGCACAATGGCTTGGTGGTCTGCTCAGATATCTCCACAGCACTCATGGTATGAGTTCAAATCCCATCCACCAGCTGTGTATGGGATTTGAACTAATACCATGAGTGCTGCCCGTTAACTAGTGTGTGGTGTTTGGAATTCCACACCATAATATTATTGAATACTTACATACCATTGCATGTATTTAAAGAGTTAATATAATATAATCAGCCAAATAAAGTGCATTGGCTAATTGCCATTTGCCTATTTTCAGCATATGCTGCTTCGGCTAATTGGCTAATAGTCACTCGCCTTTTTTTCATCAATGCAATCTTTTAGTATCGCTCTGTGGGATTTAAACCCATGAGTCCTTCAAAGTCAAAAGAGTTTTTCAAGGTAGACGTGCTGACCACTAGCCTATTGGACTTAGCACAATCATACATAGAAAATACATTTACTAGTGTTTGATGTTTCTTCTCTTCGAGCTGTCTCTCATGCCGCCGCTGTCTTCTCTCGCTGCTGTGTTCTTCCACGCAGCTGGTTACCAGCTAATAAAAAAAAAGCCCCTCTTCTTCTGTGGCAGTCTTCTGCGGCCATATGATGATGCCACTCGGAGAGCCCGCCCCATGGTTATGTAAGAGACACCACGCAGCGGGTGACAACACAGCGGAGGAAGACCTCCACAGAAGAAGAGCGGCTTTTTTTCATTAGCGGGTAGCCGGCGGTGCGGAAGAACACAGCAGATGGAGAAGACAGCGGCTGCAGGAGAGATGGCTCTGGGAGAAGACAGCTTGGGGAGAAGATGGCGGTGGGAGAGACAGTGGCAGGAGAAAATGGCTCAGGGAAGAAGACAGTTTGGAGTTATTTTACAATAAAGGACTTGTTAAAAACCGACTATTGTTTTTTATACGTTTCACTGCTTTTTTTAGTGAATGGGTAGGGGCACGATGTACCCCATACCCATTTACATAGGGGGGCAGGATCTGGGGACCCCCTTGTTAAAGGGGGCTTCCAGATTATGACAAACCCTTTGCCCTTAGACCGACAACCACCGGCCAGGGTTGTTGTGAAGAGGCCCTTGTCCTCATCAAAATGGGGACAAGGTACTTTGGGGGGGACCCCAAAGCACCCTCCCCACGTTGAGGGCATGTGGCCTGATGCGGTTCAGCTTGGGAGGGTGCTTGCTCGTCCCCCACTATTCTGACCTCCAGGCTGCATGCTCAGATAAGGGTCTGGTATGGATTTTGGGGGCCCATGTCAATTTTTTTTTACATTTTGGTGTGGAGTTCCCCTTAATGTTTTTTTCCTTGATTTTTGGAATTCCACACCATAATATTATTGAATAAGTACATATCATTGCAAGCATTTGAAGAGTTAAAATATGGAATAAACCAAACTGATGTGCATTGGCTAATTATGCTGCTGAATACAATGCACGTTTTCAGGAGGTGATACCGTCAGTGGGATTTGAACTCATGGCTTGAACCTTTGAAGGTAGCAGGACAAACCACTTTGCTACCTACGTAGAAAATACATTTCTTAATGTTTGATTCTATACAATAATGTCTTGCACTTCAGGCATTAATATTATAGTAACAACCATGCTCATGCTGATGTGGCATTGGCTAATAGGCATTTGCCTCTTTTCAGCATATGCTGCTGAGTACAATGCAAGCTTTCAGTAGGTGAAACCATCTGTGTGATTTTCAGCCATTTGAGCACAATTATATTGAGAACATACGTTTACTAGTGTTTAAAGTGGTTGTAAAGGTTCACATTTTTTCAACTTAGTGCATCCTATGCATTAAGGTGAAAAACATCCAACAATGTCGGCCCCCCCAGCCCCCCCGTTTTACTTACCTGACTCCTCGAAAGTCCCGCGCTCGCTCCTGATATCCTCTTCGCTGCTCAGCCTGGCCGTTGATTGGCTAGAGTGGATGGATTGAAAGCAGAACAGCCATTGGCTCGCACTGCTGCCAATCGCATCCAATGACGCGGCGCACCAGGAGGCGGGGCCGAGTAATACAGTCAGCGGTAATACCCGACAGCTGTATCACGGGAGCGCGCCCGCAAGAACTAAACACCATGCGAGAGAGCTCGCATGAAGATGTTTAGTTCTTGTGGGTAGGAGCTGAGACAGCTGCCGAGGGACCCCAGAAGACCAGGTTCAGGGCCACTCTGTGCAAAACGAGCTGCACAGTGGGGGTAAGTATAACATGTTTGTTATTTAAAAAAAAAAAAAAATACCTTTACAACCCCTTTAATGGTGGGACTACTTTATATTCTAGGTATAATAATACTCAGCACAGTGACTTAGGCCCCTTTCACACTTGTGTGAACTGAAAGTCGCTCGATTTTGATGCGACTTTAAGTAAAGCCTGTGTAATCTTGAGGTCTATGGTACAGGAGTCGCAGGGAAAGTAGCAGAATTCTCCCGTGATTTTACATCGGCAATTTTGCCACGATTTCAGGAATGCCTGTGTAAACTTGAGGTCTATGGACCTCAACTCGCATCAAAGTCGGACCAAAGTAGTACAGGGACTACTTTGAAGTCGGTGTGACTTGAAGTTGCACAGAAAGGTACTCATTGAAAATCATGGGGTATGACTTGTCATGCGACTCTGATGTCCACTGTCACAGGAAAAGTCGCACAAGTGTGAAAGGGTCTACAGCCTGACTTTGTGAGCGATTTCGGAGGCATCAGTGCATTTTCCTGCACAGATGTCTAGTGAAATCGCATAGGTCCCAACTGTCCCTGATTTGGAACAAAGTCCCTCGGTCCCTCTTTCCTCCTCATTTGTCCCTCATTTTGTTCTGATCTATATAGTTGTAAATAAAATGCAACTTTTTATCTTTCAAAAAGGGTTTCCCAGCGCTAAACCTTTCATCTAATTTCTAAATTGCTTTGTTTGTAAATTTCCAAAGCCAATCTAAAGGAATATTATTGGTAAAAAAAAAGCACTTGGGGGTTTAAGCACTTGGGTTTTTTTTTTAATAATTCTCCTTTAAGGAGGTGTTTTAGGGGGTGTGTCCTATGCCTACGTACTTTTGCTAATAGGCAGGAACTACTTTTGGGAATCTGTGCGGCAGCGCACCAATTCAGACACTTCCATTGCCGTCAATAGGCGCCGATTTGGACTGAAATTCGACACGTCAATTCAGAGCTATGTGAACATGGGTGAAGTTGCATAGATATGAATGGAAATCATGGGGGGCAACTTTTCATGCGACTCTGAGGTCCAAAGCTGCATACAAAGTCACCCAAGTGGTGAAAGTAACCTAATGAGATTAATTGATAACACCTTTGAATTAAGTCCTATTTGCACTTGTGAGACCTTAAAATTGCACAGCTTTGCCGTGATTTGAAGCAATGCCTGTGTAATCTCAAATGGCATCAAAGTCAAACCAAGTTAGTGCAGGGACGAATTTGCCCCACTTTCAGGATGCACAAGTGACAATAGGGCCAAATTCAAAGGTGTTATTCATGAACCTCATTCACACTGCTGCAACCTGAAAGTCACATAATTTTGCTGCCACTTTGCCGCTGCAACTTAGCCCCAACTTCTGGGAATGCCTGTGTAATATAGCGACCTATGTACCTCAAGTCGCATGAAAGTCACGTCAAAGTAGTACAGAGACTGCTTTGAAGTTGGTGCGACTTGAAGTAGCACAGCTATGAATGTTTATCAGTGAGAATCATGGGGCACAACTTGTCATCCAACTTTGCTGGAAAAGTCACCCAAGTGTGAAACAAGCCATATATATATATATATATATATATATATATATATATATATATATATATATACATATAAAAAAGTCCAAGAGGTTGCTGCGCTTAAAAACTTCTTTGCTTTATTTCACAATATCTTCAGGAGAGATTTACAAAGCAAGTATAATCCTTTCACGCAATATCAAAGGCAACAAATGCCTACACAGTTTCAGACATGAGTAGATTCAGATATGGACATCTTAAGTTTTTAAGTGCAGCAACCTCTTGGACTTTTTTTCTATATACAAGGTCGGTGGGAGGACCTGATTGCTGGCACTAAACTGTAAGCAGAGTGCGGTTCTCCTCTACAAGTGAATATATATATATAGATATATATATAATTTTTTTTTTAATAAAAGGAGCTTTCATTTATATTTGCATAGTCCTTACTGATTTACATCAGCAGAACAAATGCAGGAAGTGATATGTGCACACTGGCCGGAAGCAAATGTGTGGTGATGCCAAACAAATCAATGAACCCCCCCCACACCATATCTAACTACCACATCCACCCCCACATTGAGTAAGCACAAGTACATATCCTACACTTACCCGGCAAATGAGCAGCACCTCCTATTTGCTAAAGAGGGACACCACCATGTCCACCTAGATGGAGATCCTGACCAGCACAGGAACTTCCGGGTGATTACAATGACTCATTTCCGGGTCAGAAGGTGAAACCATGCTCTTTTGATCGCAGCTGCAAATATTTGATCGCAACCATGATTAGTATTTTCTATATTCGTTTATTTGCAGATATGCAAATCTGTATTTCTAAATATAACGATATTTGAAGGCAAACTTAAGGGAGTTTGATAAGAAATGGTGTCCCTGGGATTGCAGCAGGTGAATTACAAAGACAAAGGCCCAGTTTGAGCCCTGGTTCACACTGACAGTGGGAGGAAATCGTGCGAGTTCAGCTGAACTCACAATTTAATTCCCACGTGTCAGTCCCGACTGCGGGGGGGATTTCAGAGACATCTGTGCAGGTTTCTACACAGATGTCAATGGAAATCACACCCCAAAGTCACCAAAAGTAGTACAGAAACGACTTTTAGAAATTACAGCACCACACCAATAAGGACGGTGCAATTGCCATCGATTTGGCATGCGATTTGACATTTGACATCACACCAATGTGAACCAAGGCTGACACATACAACACTGCCTATCCACCAGCTCAATTCATTACCTGCAATTCTCCACGGCTGTTATATACAAAGACTCCACCTAAAGACCTTTATTATTTACTTGCAGGTGTGCTGAAGAGATTAGGTTTTTGGTGCACAATTATATCTTATAATTACTATCTGTATAAGATATTGCACTTCCCCAAAACAACCACCCCCAAAACTAATTAAAAAGAAGAAAGAAAAGAGAACATACAATCTCAATAATGTACTTTTATTTTGCCAGCAGAAACAAAATTATGTACATTTACTAGCATAAAAAAATAAATATTCTACAGGATATATGGTGTTACATTTAGCAAAACAGTTAGCAATTGGGTTTTAAGGGCCCTGCTCATAGGAGCTTACAATCTAAAATTTGGACACAGCTTTACTTTCAGTGTATAACGGGCAACACATCACATTTTTATCTGCAAGATTATAGAAACGTACTTAACAGTCATTATTCTTACAAAGCATTCCAACATAATATTAAAATAGGCACATATTCAAACTTTAACACTCACCACCACCCAAAATCCACACACATACATTGGGGAGTATGTTCTGCTGGAAGCTGCATTTCTGTGTAAAAGATTAAGCAATGAGATCAAAGAGTAGAAGGTCTGAAGATGCTTCCAAACCATGAATGCTTGTTCAGACAGGAACACACACACAACATTGACAGCATGGCCACATAAATCCACTGTTGATGGAAAAAATGCACAAGAATTTCAGCAAACAGCCTTAGTTGGGTGTTTGTCAACATGTATAATATCGTTCCTTCTCCCCCACAAATCACAGCAAAAAACCTGGCCGCTTCTCAGGTCAAAAGACTCCCCCCCTACTGCAGTCCTTTATATAAGGTTGTATTGTTAGAACACTGACACACGCCAAATAGAAGTACATGCCCACCAGTATCTTTCAATCTGTCTCTTCATGTATGTCTAAAGTGATTGCACCTGATGAGCAGGAACACATAATACTATTTGCAACTGTGTTAACCCTTGGCTATGTGCATAAAATATCCAACTACAGGTCAAAGATCGAAGGCCATTTGCATGCACATAAACAAAGCAACAGTTTTCTTAGCACATGTACCTGTTCAGTGTAGACCCTACAATTTTAAATGTCTAAGTCCCTGGGCATGATTAGTGCTAAAAAACATTAACATCAATCCCGGGCTGCAATGAGCGTCCAATCTAAAGTCCAAAACTAACTTTCTTACATTATAGACTATTTCAACAGGAGACAAATAAAATGCCAGCATGTCTTTGGAGTGTGGTGAGAAACCCACACAGGGAGAACATATAAACTTCAACACAAGCATTAGGATGTTGGGGAATTGAACCAGCTACCTCAGTGCTGCTAGATGGAATTGGAACCCATTTAGCCAGTAGGGAGCCTCACACATGTAAGCTGCATCTCTGTGGTGTGAAACAGCCCTAAGTCCATAGCCATGCTCAGTGTCACAAGCAATATACACTATATCGGCCTAAGTATTGGGATGTCTGCCTTTATATGTACATGAACTGTAATGGCACCCCAGTCCGTAGGGTACAAAATTGATTTGGCCCACCCTTTGCAGCTATAACAGCTTCAGCTCTCCTGGGAAGGCTGTCCACAAGGTTTAGGAGTGTGCCTATGGGAATGTTTGACCATTCTTCCAGAAGTGCATTTGTGAAGTCAGGCACTGATGTTTGACGAGAAGGCCTGGCCTAAACCGCGTACACACAGTTGGATTTTCCAACGGGAAATGTGTGATGACAGGCTGTTGGCGGAAAATCTGACAGTTTGTACACTCCATCGGACAATTGTTGGACTTTCCGCGGACAAATGTTGAATGGCAGGTTTTAAAGTTTTCTGCAAATGTCTGTTGTTGGATTTTCTGAGCGTGTGTACACAAGTCCATCGGACAAAAGTCCAAAGTACAAACACGCATGCTCAGAAGGAAGGATGACCCAGAAGTGGTCGGTCTTGTAAACTAGCGTTTGTGACTATGTTGGTGTCCCTTGTCAATTTTACGTTGTATTTTTTTAAATGTAACTGCCTACTCCCAAACTGTCATTTGAAGTAAAACATATAGCCAAGTATTATTCTCCACATTTTTTTTATTGTGCATTAAAAAAGAAAACAAATAAAATTAAACATGCTATCTGCCAATAGAACTTAATCAAAAAGTGCATTCTATGCATCCGAAAATATAGAAAATATAACAAATCAAATTGTTATTATTCAACCAAAAAAGAAGATAAAGCCTCATGCATGTGTCCTGCTTCTTAATATAGGAGGGTCAACAATGTCAAGAGTTGGTGAAAGCAGGGGTCGGTCACCCGGAGATAATTCCAAGAATCACCTGGATTATTCTCCTGGAGCTCCCGCAGCAAAGGCATATGACATACTGTATATACTCGAGTATAGGTCGATCCAAGTATAAGTCGAGGCCCTAATTTACCACAAAAAAATGGGAAAAACTTATTGACCCAAGTATAAGACGAGGGTGAGAAATGCAGCAGCTACTGTAAGTGGAAAAAGAGGGTCAACAATGCCCATCTGCAGCTGTATACCTCCCTGTGTCCTGTGCATGTGTCCTGCGCATGTGTCTTGTGTATATGTGCATGTGTCATGTGTCCTGTGTATATGTGCATGTGTCATGTGTCCTGTGTATATGTGCATGTGTCATGTGTATATGTGCATGTGTCCTGTGCCGGTGTCCTGTACCTGTGTCCTGTGTATGTGTCCTGTGTATATGTTCATGTGTCATGTGTCCTGTATATATGTGCATGTGTCATGTGTCCTGTGTATATGTGCATGTGTCATGTGTATATGTGCATGTGTCCTGTACCTGTGTCCTGTGTATGTGTCCTGTGTATGTGTCTTGTGTATGTGTGCATGTGTCTGTGTCCTGTGTCTGTGTGCATCCTACCTGTGTCCTGTGCATGCCTCCATGTGCCACTCTGCACCGATCAGTGCGTGCTATTACTTTTCGGTGGCCATTCACTGTTCAAAAGCCGCGCCTCCTCCTCATCTGTAATAGGCAGAAAACTCCATTTCCCAGCAGTCAGCAGTCAGCCTATCATGGACATTCTCTCATCCTCATACCACGGACGAGGATGAGAGAATATCCGTGATAGGCTGTACACTGACTGCTGGGAAATGGAGTTTTCTGCGTGGCTTTTGAACAGTGAATGGCTGCCGAATAGTAATAGCACACACTGGCCGCCGTCTGCCTGCATGACACTCTGATCATGTAGGCAGACGGCGGTGACTCGAGTATAAGTCGAGAGGGGCACTTTCAGCCCAAAAAAAGGGCTGAAAATCTTGACTTATACTCAAGTATATACGGTAATTGGTCATGATTAATAAAGCAACTGATTTTTGGTCCAAGAACTCTTCCTCCTCCTGTTCCTTGACTGGACTTGGGTCAAAGCAATAACTCCAAGGCCAATAATAAATAACACGTTATCTCCTCCGATTCCGCAACATGTCTGGTTGACGAATGGCCATTCAGAAACAAACTGAAAAGCACAAATGAAAAGCGTGATTTGAAAAGCTCGAAATGAAAAGCGCGAACAAAAACTCACCAAACTTCTAATAACAAAAAATTAGCAGAAGGAGCCCAAAGGGTGGGGCTAAAGATCTGAAAAACCACATAGTACATCACTACATTTGTTGTTGTTGGCCGACAATTCCTTGCCATTTGTATGCAAGACAAAATCCAGGCATGTGCCTTCGGACAAAAGTCCGAGGTTTGTCTGCGGAAAATCTGATTGGGTGTACGAGGCTTTACAGTCTCCGCTCTAATTCATCCCCAAGGTGTTTTGTTGTGTTGAGGTCAGGACTCTGTACAGGCCAGTCAAGTCCTTCCACCCCAAACTCAATCATCCATGTCTTCATGGACCTTGCTTTGTGCACTAGTCAAAATCATTTGGTGGAGGGGGTATATGATGTGGGGTTGTTTTTTAGGGGTTGGGCTTGGCCTGTTAGTTCCAGTGAAGGGATCTCCTAAGGCATCAGCATACCAAGACATTTTGGACAATTTCATGCTCCCAACTTTGTGGGAACTCTTCTGCTAATGCGGTGTTTGGTGAGCATTGATTCTGAGCATGCGTGTTTGTACTTTGGACTTTTGTGCGATGGACTTGTCTACACGCGATATGAAAATCTGAAAACAGACCGTTGTCCGCCGAAAATTTACTATCCTGCCATCCAGCATTTCTTGGCGGAAAGTTGGACAACAATTGTCTGATGGAGCATACTAATGGTCAGATTTTTGGCCAACGGTCTGTCATCGCACAATTCCCTGCCGAAAATCTGATCGTGTGTACGCGGCTTAAGACCATTAAAGTTCATGTGTGTGTAAAGACAGGTGTCCCAATACTTTTGGCTAGATAATGTATCTGGCAAGATATACAATGGTAGTGGAACCCTCCTAAACATAAATACTACATTTAGACATAGTTTTAGGACCTGAGTTAGGAGTTATGTTTAACAACATAGGGAGATGAGACAACTTCTCTACATGAAGCAGCATGCTTGGGATTGAAACCCAGACCCTCAGCAGAAGGCAGTAGTTCTAACCTCTAAGCCACAGAGCCACCATGTGTGGAAACCTCCTACACAAAAATACACATATACTGTATTTCTTTGGACATTTAGGTGATGAAATTACATTACTCAAGAGTTATTCTTGATTTATTCGGTGATATTTGGTGGGTGAGTGTAGAATAGTGATGTTACCCTGTAATTTTTGGAAATTACATTTTGATTTCTGATGTTGGTACACATATCACATTTTTTGGGTTGAAATTATGATTATTTGGAAGTAATAAAAAACACACAACATTGTGACCCATTTTAAATTTGCATCAGCAATGGTATTGTTTGTGGTTTGTAAAGACACCTGTTTGAGTTTGGGTAAAGATTGTTGTGAGATGGAGAGTAACAAGTGATAGTGACAGTGAAAAATATTTTACCAAAACATCAAAACATTCCACATTCTAGCATTCTTAAAAACAATAGTGACAATCCACCCTAGTAGTAGAGCCTGCTTACCAGATGGCAAGCATAAAAGGGCAAGTGGCTTTAGCCTAGCCAAGGCCTTTTAGCTTGCTGACGCTCCCGGTGCTCCCACGGGGGGTAAATCTCCAGGCTCCCTTAGGTTATCCCCATGTCGCCATTCAACACGAAAAACCCGGATGACCCAGAAGAAGAAAAGAATGGTGGGATGTCTGTGTTCCATTCTTTTCTTCTTCTGGGTCATCCGGGTTTTTCGTGTTGAATGGCGACATGGGGATAACCTAAGGGAGCCTGGAGATTTACCCCCCGTGGGAGCACCGGGAGCGTCAGCAAGCTAAAAGGCCTTGGCTAGGCAAAAGCCACTTGCCCTTTTATGCTTGCCATCTGGTAAGCAGGCTCTACTACTAGGGTGGATTGTCACTACTGCTTAGAAGTGCACGGTGGTGGTGTTTTCACTTTGAAATAAGGACTTGGAGAAATCCCCTTGATGTCATTTATATGAACTTTTAATAATTTTAGCGCAGCTTTTTACAGGACTCTAGATTTTGGTGTGATCGCACTATATGCTGCTGCTTATATGTTTTTGTGTTAGCGCGGTTCTTCCTATTTTACATTCTTAAAAACAAAACAGATGAGAAAAAAACAAAATAGAAGCAGCAACATTGTTGCAAGGAACATTTATTTCAGAGAAAGATACATTTCATCTCAACATTAAAAGTATTTATTTGGGGAAGTTACAATTGTACCATTAGAATCAATGGCTGAAACTTGCACTGGACTATAATAGCGCTGATTTTCACTTCCAAAAAATGCTCTTTAACACAGCGCTCATTTTGGTATTTACTATAGCGCCTTATAAAAAAGCAATGGGAGGAGCTGTTTGCAGGTCTGAGCATGCT
This sequence comes from Aquarana catesbeiana, assembly GCF_042186555.1. NCBI lineage: Eukaryota > Metazoa > Chordata > Amphibia > Anura > Ranidae > Aquarana > Aquarana catesbeiana. The sequence goes on from NC_133328.1 coordinate 516,516,903, forward strand.
CAGTTGTGTTGGCACCTAGTTGTACAGAGATGAGGAATTTATCTCTTTTTAGACTTTTAAAGATATTTCAGTGTAGAAATAATTTTTTCACACAGTTTAAAAGCAGATTATCATTAAACTATATACTACATATTTCAGTACCATTTCAGCAACTACATCATGATCTAATCATTATTTCCATATGCACTACTCCAGGTTTTAGCAGAGTAAGGTGTTGGGTGCTATTTTTTTTCAGGGAACTATAGCAAATTCGATTATGGGAGTATTTTTTTTACCAGCGCTATAGTGAATACCATTTTAGCATTAATTGGCCTGATTATCGCTAAATAGCACTAATTAGCACCACAACGCTATAGTAAATTACCCCCAATGTGTACAATAGAAACAAACAGCCCCATAGTATATGATTATAAGATACTCCCCTGCTCCTCCCTCTCCTCTTCTCCCCTCCCTTCTTCAAGCTAGGAGACTGGCTCTAGATTGCACCATCCACAGTCAACTCTTTCCTGTGAGGACCAGAAGTTCAAGAAAGCAGCACAGAGAGAGCAGGAGCCAGCAGTATTGAATGTTGTAAACTGCAAGTGCTGGGGTAAGAATTTTAATAAATAGTTTAATGATGCACGTTTCTTTTATTGTGCTCAATGTGATAAGCTAAAAAAAATGGTGGGTTTAACACTAGATAAAGGGCTTCTTCACACAGACATTGAAAAAAGGGTTGTTGGGTCACGTTTTTGGACTGTTTTATGACCATTCATCAACGCCACGCACAATTGTCAAAAGAGAGAGCAAAGGAAAGTGTACATAGAGTAGTTTTGGCATTGCTTAGTGTCATGGCAAGGCAAAAACAATGCTGCCTGCAGTGTTTGGCTTTGATGCTTTACAACCACCTTCATTCAATTTTTTGGAAATGTACTATAAACACCCTGTATGGCGTAAGGTACAGCTTAAAAAGCACATGTGATCATTTCCCATTTTAAAATAGTAAATCTTAAAAAAAAAAAAACTTACAGGGTTTTTGAAAAGTGTCCTTTGATGAAACTTGAATACCTGTGCAACATGTCCAAAATGGTCATTAATGCTATAGGCATGTACGATAAAGGCTGCTTTAAATTCAATGCCTGTGTGAACTTATCTTGACATCTCTTCCAAATGCTCCTTATTTAAAGTGATTGTCCCTTTTTTGAAACCAAGTCCCTCTGACCCTCCTTCATCTTTAGTTGTCCTTTCTTGGTCTGATGTGTAGACTTTTAAAGGGCCTTTTGCACACAGACCTGTAAGCTTGTGCAGCAAAAAAAAATTCAGTTTATTTCCCTTGCCCAAAAAACCCAGGTACTGCATACAGCCTGATTGTACACTGCATACAGTGCATGATTGTACTCGGTATAAGCTGGTGGTCACTTAAAATCAAGTATGGTGCATAGGCGTATCCAGAAATAAAATAAAAATTTGTCTATGCAAACACAGACTTTTCATGAAGTCTGCATTTTTATATGATGTTCTGCTGGCTGCAGTGACACCGGCAGAGGGACTTCACTAACAACATCACAGTGCATTTTATGGTTTCTAATTTAAATTAAAGCCTATAAAATAAAATATTTGTATTTAAATTTTCTGCTGTTAAATGAAAACCTTAGCTGGCTCCCAAAATCACATGTTAGCATTGACTACAAAATACTTAAAGTTTTTTTTACAATTCTTTTCGATATTTGCAAACACCCATACTCTATATTCATGTTTGCGCGAGCATTGACTTATACACAACTACAGCAATGCATGGCATTCATGTTTATATGTGACTGGACGCAGCACCTGGGTTTTATGGAGGTAAAACATGCCAGAATTTATGTTGCACAGGCTCGGGCATCCCTGAGCAAGAGGCCTAAAAAAGTACTATTTAACTATCAAATATGTTATATTGCAGTAAAACTTTCTTACAACCTCTATATATTTTTTTTAAAAGAATAAAGTTTATCAAATTTTAAAACATAGTAAAACAAAGTGCGAATACATAATTTGAAAAGACACATTACAGTGTTATACTATTTCCAGCAAAACGTCATCACCATTTTTGTAAAAACTTTTCCCTATACTCTCTGATAATAGTATAGTGCTGATCAAACTTCAATTAATTGGTGTGATATAATGTGGACAATGGCACCATTATCCATGTGGTATTAGCTACACAAACCATGGTATGTCAGATTAATTCACCCCTGACAAAGTCATGTTTTTTTTGCTGAAACATGTTGGTTTAGGGATTGGGATTTTTTTTTGCTTGAAGTTTGATCTGATGTTTACTAATATCAGCGTGTCTAAGAAAAAGCTTTTTATACTTAGCCAGCAAGATGGAGTATTAGACAACAAGATATTGGAGATTAAGATCCAAGCTCTTTAAAATTAAAGTATTTATTAAGACCTGATTAGAGTCTTTGAAAATGTATTAATATCAGTTGCTATTTAAAGGAAGAGCCAGTGAATAATGTATAGATATTCATTGCCAAACTACTTCCAGTTTTCTATGTGGTTATTTATGTTTGGGCCACATTAGGAGCTTGGTGAGTTTAATTTTATTTTAATATTTTGAAAAAAAGTGATGTTTGAAGCCAAAGTGGGTGTTACCTGTTTACTATATGAGAGATTTAATATCTCTCAGATATGATTTGGGTTAAATGAGAGTTCTTTGACCATGAGTAAAAGCTTTAACACAATAACAAAAATGTACTGGTATAAAGTAAAGTAGGCCTAGACTAATACACAGCAATCTATCTAATTGTACAGGAAAAGGGTAAACATTATGGATTACATGAAGTAATACAGAGTATATTCCTTAAAACTTTAATCTACAAACAGTAGGACAGAAAACGGTAAGATAAGCATATTTAGTTCCAATAGTTACCAGGCTATGTCCCTCAAAGGTTCCATTTGGGTGACCGCTCCACTGCTCCTATCTAGTCTGTGTATATCATTACAGGCTGATGCCTCCTTGGTTGGCATGTCGTGGTTCTAATTGGTGGGCCTCTCTAATCCTGGGTAGGGACTGGCTACATCTCTAATCCCTATATTTTACATAAGTCAGCACTAACAAAAAAATGAAGTTTACCTGGATCAACCACCAAAATTATTATTAGCTGTGAGTATTGGCATATAACAGACAATCAACCACACAAGGAGCGGGATACCATATGGGGATGCCCTAAATACATACAGAAAAAACAAAGAGAACAAATGTCTCTCAAGAGGGCAAAAAAACCCCAAGGCACTGTTTGAGAAAAGCAAGCCAAATTTTATTAGACACAATGAAAAATAAACACCACACAAATAAATAAACTACAAAAAATTATATTGCAAGTGGGCCACGGTAGGTAATCAATCACAGACCCTAAGAATTTAAAAATGACAACATTGTCGTTAAAAACAGGGGAGCCACGGCTATGCATACCACATACATACACCATTCACCATACAAACTCATGTGAAACTGATTCAGAGCAGCAATCAGCTGTTGATGAAGTATTGTGAATCACTTTTCAGAGGCATGGTATTTCAGGAGTTGTGGGTATATGTGGATGGAAAGGATGTAGAAAGTCCATGTAACGGGCTAATAGAGCCCAGTAAAGAACAGCAGCTGATCAGGGCAATAGAAAGGTAACCCAGGGGGACACAGCAAGGCGAGACCAGCAAAATTGAATAATTCAAATGCAAGTTAAGCAGATAAGACATCGGTATTAATGGCAGCAGCAGTACTTCTCTCACCACCTGGTCGGTCACCAGCATCCATGGATCGCCATGCTCAGCCCCAGGTTCTGGCTAGGAGTGTCGGTCCATACAATGCCATATTCCTGTTTTGAAAGCGATGTTCACGCTGCGCTGTTTAGGCTGTGTAGTAAGGCTGCTAAAGCGCCGGTCATCAGCTGTTCGGTCCCAGCTGTTCTTCCATCCACAGTATTTGCACGTGGTTCCGGGTAGCGTGCTGACGTCACATGCTGACGCGTTTCACCAGCCAATGACCGCTGGTTTCCTCAGAGCAAGGAGGGGTCCGTGGATCAAGCATATGTAGACAGGGTAATCAGATGAAATTACACATATTTACCACCAGATGTCATCCAAGATCACCTCACAACAACGTTGTCATTTTTAAATTCTTAGGGTCTGTGATTGGTTACCTATCATGGCCCGCTTTCAATATAATTTTTTGTAGTTTATTTATTTGCATATTCAAACATGGGATCCTTTAAAGTAAGTATGTGTGTATGTGTGGAACAATGAGGTTTGGGTCCCATTGTTTGTATACACAAGCTTAGGCACTGAATTGTCTGTCTAACAGACACTTCAATGAAGCTATGTTACATGCCCTCCATAGATACAAGCTAAATGAAATATATTCATAATTACAATATTTTACAGCTATTAATGTAAATTTCACATAAACTCATAAGGCAACAGTGGGCTAGGTACATAGTACATCACATATGCTTATTTCTTTTTCAAAGAGAATGGAGTGGGATTTTGTAGGTGCCAGGCAAGTCTACCAGGTAAGTAAAGTTTAAAACGTACATTTTTTCAAAAAAGTAATTAAAATCCATAAGCACATAAAAAATTACAGATAAATAAAAAAGGTAGGCAGCCAATAGCATTTCATTGTACTGGATTCCCCCTATGGTCCGATATGGGCCATCCAGCCCCCCACACAAAGCAAAAGGGATAAATCACAGAGGGGGTACAATAGCGATAGAGTTGCTTCAATCAAAAGTAGTACTATTTGTAACAACGGTGCCATGGGAACAGAAAACCATCCAGATTACATATACTATATTTTTTGCTTCATAAGACGTACGTTTTTCACCCAACAAATTGGGGGAAATGTCTGCGCGTCTTATGGAGCAAATATTGACCAGGCCTCTCCCCATTGTTGCCGCCACAGCAGGGCCATCTTATCAAGAGGGCACACCTGGGCACAGCCCAGGGGCCCAAGATGCACATGGGGCCTCATCAAGGATCTAGGGGGAAGCTGCTTGAAGTGCTAGGAAGTGTTTTGTTAGCAGCGGTGTGGCACGCACCTGCTGCCCGCAGTCTTTAAATTGTCACAATGGCTAATTGCTGGTGTGGGCAGCACGACCTGCCGCCCAGCCGGGAGTCCCAGGAGTTTGTGGCTGGGAGCGAGCGCACTGTCACTGTGCTGTGCCAATCCATTTCAATATCTCACTTTTACGAAGCCTATGAGTGAGATATTGAGAGACACAGAAAAATGAGTGCACAACACAGTGTGTTGACCAGGCCAGTGACTCTGCTCCTTCTCCTGATGATCCATCCTATCCCTGCTGTGCCTGCCTCATCAGCCCCACCCATTCTCAACCCCCTGCTGTGCACACACACAGAGCACTGTGAAATGAGAATTTGTGAGTGTGTCTAACCCCCCCAATTTTTTTCCTCCCCTAATTATTTTTTACTTGTTTTCCTCCTCTAAAACCTAGGTGCACCTTATGGTCAGGTGCGTCTTATGGAGTGAAAAATATGGTAATTGTGTTATCCACTATTGGTCCAACTTCCAATCAGTGATATGTTGGAGAGTCCTGACTTTCCTCTCACATGCTAATGCTTCCCATGGTTTATATCGGACCGTAGGAGGTTCTTGCCCTGTTGTGTCCCTCCGGCAATTGTCCCCTCATACCTCTGGCCTCTTGCTCCATCTGGGCTGAAACTGTGGAAGACCTGTTTGTACTGTTGCACTTTAAGCTTCCTGAAGAAGCCTATTTGGCAAAACATGTAGAAGGTTTAAGTGCGTTGTTGCAATCCAGTACAATGTAACTGTCAGAAACCATGAACCAGACCGAGACAGAAGTACAGTAAAATCACACTTGTTTATTAATAAAAATCAAAAGGTAAATAGAGTAAGCGTAGTCAAAGCATAGCCAGAGTCCAGTAACCAGATCGGGTAGTCAGCCAAGCCAGAGTTCAGTAACCAGATAGGGTAATCAGCCAGGCCAGAAGTCAGGGATCCAAGTGCAGGAACATCAAGCAGGATAAGGAGCCAGAAGGGATGTCAGCAAAGCCAGTCTATAAACAGGAACACAGGAGATGGTTTCTTGTGATGTGACCAAGGCGAAGGCAGGAATGAAGTGAGCTGGAGACCTTTAAGTAGGCGGGACTGACAAGCAGATCCACAACAGCTGGTTAACTGTGGAGAGAGATGAGAGCTGGCAATTAGCTGACAGCTGAGCGGCCAGCTCAGAGAAGGAAGGGCTGAGCCAGCCCTGACAGTAACTCTATTTGCTGCCTACCTTTTGTTATGTATCCGTAATTGTGTATGTGCTTTTGCATTTTAATTGCTTTTTTTAATAAAATGTACATGTTTTAAACTTTACTTACCTTGTGGACTTACCTGACACCTACAAAATCCCACTCTATTCTTGTCGGAAAAATTGTCTTATTTATAGGCATGTGGAGCTAACATGCCATTTCTCCAACCATAGAACTATACACAAGGGGGGTCATTTACTATAGCGCCGGGAAGTACTAGGCACTATTACACATAATATCGCCCATTTTAGGCAATTAACAACTCCGTGACTGTTTTTGAAGGCGAACGTGCCAATGAAAAAATCACACTATTAGCAGTGAACACATGTTAGTAAATTTAGAAATCAATGCTAGCTAGCGATTCCGTGTATATGCAAATGGCAATTTCTACTAAGTTATTATTTAGCACTGCACTGCGACCAGGATCCATGTATGTGAAAGAAACATTTTTAAGTGACATGTGCTCCTATGTGTGCATCTATTGATGTATATTGCAATTAGTATTGCTAGTTTTTTTCCTTCTTTTGCTAGCGAATGCAGTTATGGATGATTATTAATGTCTGCTATTCTGTAAAGTTACATGTATTGAACATTTAGGTTACCTATTTGTTGTATGTTGTTTTTTTCATGTTTTTTAAATTTTTTTCATTTGGGTGACTATAAAGCGATAATTATTTATGTTCATTCTTTAATCATACTACACTATTATGCAGGTCTCAGCATACTGAGCACAATGGCTTGGTGGTCTGCTTAGATGTCTCCACAGCACTCACAGTATGAGTTCAAATCCCAGCCAACCTACCATCCACCAGCTGTGTTTATTTTTTCAGTGCACAAGCGAATTAAAATAAACAAACAAAGAAATGTAAACTGCCCATTAGCTAGTGTGTGGTGTTTGGAATTCCACACCATAATATTATTGAATACTTACATACCAATGCATGCATTTGAAGAGTTAATATAATAGAATCAGCCAAATTAAAGTGCATTGCCATTTGCCTATATTTAGTATATGCTGGTTTGGCTAATTGTCATTCACCTATGCAATCTTTTAGTATATTTCTGTGGGATTTGAACCCATGAGTCCCCCAAATCCCAAGTTTTTCAAGGTAGAAGTGCTGACCACTAGCCTATTGGGCTTAGCACAATAATACATAGTCTGTTACCCGCTAATAAAAAAAGCTGCTCTTCTTCCGTGGCAGTCTTCTGTGGCCAACTGATGACATCACCCAGAGAGCCCGCCCCATGGCTATGGAGGAGACGCCACACAGCGGGTGACAACACAGCCGAGGAAGACCGCCACAAAAGAAGAGCAGCTTTTTTTATTAGCAGGTAACCGGTGGTGTGGAAGAACACAGCAGACGGAGAATACGGCAGCGGCAGAAGAGACGGCTCTGGGAGAAGACAGCTCAAGGAGAAGATGGTGGTGGGAGAGACAGCAGCAGGAGAACATGGCCCAGAGAAGACAGCTCAGAGTTATTTTACAATAAAGGACTTGTCAAAAACCAGCTATTTTTTTTTTTACATTTCACTGCTTTTTTTGATGAACGGGTAGGGGTACTATGTAACCCATACCCATTCACATAGGGGAGGCAGGATCTGGGGCCCCCCTTGTTAAAATCATGGAGTATGATTTGTCATGCGACTCTGATGTCCAATGTTGCAGGAAAAGTCGCACAAGTGTGAAACAAGCCATATATATATATATATATATATATATATATATATATATATATATATATATACAGTGGGGACAGAAAGTATTCAGACCCCCTTCAATTTTTCACTCTTTGTTATATTGCAACCATTTGATAAAATAATTTAAGTTAATTTTTTTCCTCATTAATGTACACACAGCACCCCATATTGACAGAAAAACACAGAATTGTTGACATTTTTGCAGAATTATTAAAAATGAAAAACTGAAATATCACATGGTCCTAAGTATTCAGACCCTTTGCTGTGACACTCAGGTGCTGTCCATTTCTTCTGATCATCCTTGAGATTGTTCTACACCTTCATTTGAGTCCAGCTGTGTTTGATTATACTGATTGGACTTGATCAGGAAAGCTACACACCTGTCTATATAAGACCTTACAGCTCACAGTGCATGTCAGAGCAAATGAGAATCATGAGGTCAAAGGAACTGCATGAAGAGCTCAGAGACAGAATTGTGGCAAGGCACAGATCTGGCCAAGGTTACAAAACAATTTCTGCTGCACTTAAGGTTCCTAAGAGCACAGTGGCCTCCATAATCCTTAAATGGAAGACATTTTGGATGACCAGAACCCTTCCTAGAGCTGGCCATCTGGCCAAACTGAGCCATCGGGGAGAAGAGCCTTGGTGAGAGAAGTAAAGAAGAACCCAAAGATCACTGTGACTGAGCTCCAGAGATGCAGTCAGGAGATGGGTGAAAGTTGTAAAAAGTCAACCATCACTGCAGCCCTCCACCAGTCGGGGCTTTATGGCAGAGTGGCCTGATGGAAGCCTCTCCTCAGTGCAAGACACATAAAAGCCCGCATGGAGTTTGCTAAAAAAACACCTGAAGGACTCCAAGATGTTGAGAAGTAATATTCTCTGGTCTGATGAGACCAAGATAGAACTTTTTGGCCTTAATTCTAAGTGGTATGTGTGGAGAAAACCAGGCACTGCTCATCACCTGTCCAATACAGTCCCAACAGTGAAGCATGGTGGTGACAGCATCATGCTGTGGGGGTGTTTTTCAGCTGCAGGGACAGGACGACTGGTTGCAATCGAGGGAAAGATGAATGCGGCCAAGTACAGGGATATCCTGGATGAAAACCTTCTCCAGAGTGCTCAGGACCTCAGAGTGGGCCGAAGGTTTACCTTCCAACAAGACAATGACCCTAAGCACACAGCTAAAATAATGTAGGAGTGGCTTCACAACAACTCCGTGACTGTTCTTGAATGGCCCAGCCAGTGCCCTGACTTAAATCCAATTGAGCATCTCTGGAGAGACCTAAAAATGGCTGTCCACTAACGTTTACCATCCAACCTGACAGAACAGAGAGGATCTGCAAGGAGGAATGGCAGAGGATCCCCAAATCCAGGTGTGAAAAACTTGTTGCATCTTTCCCAAAAAGACTCATGGCTGTATTAGATCAAAAGGGTGCTTCTACTAAATATAGAGCAAAGGGTCTGAATACTTAGGACCATGTGATATTTCAGTTTTTCTTTTTTAATAAACCTGCAAAAATGTCAACAATTCTGTGTTTTTCTGTCAACATGGGGTGCTGTGTGTACATTAATGAGGAAAAAAAATTAACTTAAAGGATTTTAGCAAATGGCTGCAATATAACAAAGAGTGAAAAATTTAACGGGGTCTGAATACTTTCCGTCCCAACTTTATATATATATATATATATATATATATATATATATATATATATATATATATATATTAATAAAAGGAGCTCTCATTTATATTTGTATAGTCCTTACTGATTTAAATCAGCAGAACAAATGCAGGAAGTGATGTGTGCACATGGGCCGGAAGCAAATGTGTGGTGATGCCAAACAAATCAATGAACCCCACCTACCCCAACATCAAATCTAACTTCCACATCCACCCACACATTGAGTAAGCAGAAGTACATATCTTACACTTACCCGACAAATGAGCAGCACCTCCTATTTGCTAAAAAGGGACCTCACCATGTCCACCTAAATGAAGATCCTGACCAGCACAGGAACTTCTGGGTGATTACAATGACTCATTTCTGGGTCAGAAGGTGAAACCACGCTCTTTTGATCACAGCTGTAAATATTTGATCTCAACAATGATTATAATTTTTGATTTTCGTTTATTTGCAGATATGCAAATCTGTATTTCTACATGTAATGATATTTGAAGGTAAACTTGTAAACATGTAATGATATTTGAATGTGAACGAGGCTAGACGTGATTCTCTGGAGCTCCACATCTATCCTGAAGATCGATCCGTTTTTCGGAGCCTTCTGATTATTTTTTTTGGCCAAATACACCTGCGGGCTGAGATCGGGATCTCCCGGTCATGAAAAAGACTGGGAACAGGCAGGATACGACACCCCAGCGCTCCCAGAGGCAGACACGCTCCGCGCGAGGCCCGGAACAGGGATCCTCCTCTGCCATCTTACCTCCTCGGCAGTTCACTGAAGGAACCAAGCGCAGACACAGGCAGATGGAGAAAGCAGCGGCAGATGCAGGTATGGAGAACCCCCAGCCGGCATCCCCAGATCAGGAGACTGCTTCGGATGGAATCACTAGACCCATCCTTGAGGCCATCGATGCCAGTAAAGCTGCAGTGATGGTAAGAGTCGACCATCTTGCCACGGAGTGTACACTCATCAGGCATGACCTGGATAAAATCCAGGGTAGACTTACCACGGCAGAGGACAGAATATCTGAAGTGGAGGATATGTCACACACACAGGGTGCACAGTTGTCTGAGCTGCAACAAATGGTACAATCACTCCAACATAGAGCTGAGGACGCTGAAGACCCACAGAGACGAAACAATGTCCGCATAGTCGGGTTACCCGAAGGGGCTGAGTGAGTTAAATCCGCCATGTTTGCAGAGCAATTTTTTAAGCAGATCCTGCAACTGGGCGACCTTCCCCCTACCTATGTTGTAGAGCGTGTGCACAGGGTCCCTACAGGAGTGCGCCCACCCGGAGCATTCCCAAGACCATTCTTGGTAAGATTTCTTAACTATAGGGACCGGGATATGATCCTCACCGAATCCAGGAAGCATCAGGATTTGTGATTTGAGAACACCAAAAAAATGCTGTTTCCTGATTTCTCTGCGGAAACTCAACGGAAAAGAAGATCTTTCAATGATGTCCGTAAGAGAATGAGGGAAAGGGAGATCCAGTACAGTATGCTGTACCCTAGCAGGTTGTGGGTACAATATAAAGGAGCAGTTAAATTCTTTGACAACCCGTTGGAAGCCAGTGAGTGGCTTGACCGAAATGTATAAAGCTGCTGGATGTGATGATCAATCTGTCTCAATACTACATTCTCAATGATCCCTGATGAGTTGCTCACTATGGATGGCTGCACACATTGGGGCTTTCATGGTGCTTTGATCCTTGTTGTGCATTTATATCACTTTTATTAACTTCTGGACCTCTCCTTGATGGTTAGAATACCTTTTTCCTCTCATATACAACATGGGGGGCTGTGTGGCTCTGGAACCATTTTGTTTATCTGGCTACTCAAAACTTTTGCCTTTTTCTTTTATTTTATCCCCATTTTTCTTCTGGTTTTTCTTTATATTGATATACCTGCAAAGGGCCACTAGAGGGCTCTAAGAGACCATTTGATTCCCTAGCTATATGGCCAAGTGTCTGTTACCTCTTGCTCCTTGATCCTTCTTCTTATGGGGCTCCATGAAGAGAAGACAAGAAGAGGACGCGTGATAAACTTGCCGAACATTTCGTCACTAGGTCACTGACTTCCTAGTATATTTTTTTGTTCTCCCCATTTTTGGTAGTTTTGGGAGTAAGCCACATACCGGTGGTTATCTGTTTTAATTGTAGGTTTTTTGTTTAAAGCTGGTGTAATGGTGGGGGGGGGGGGGGTTGTTGTAACTCGGTTCACTTCTCACAAGGGGTTAATGTTTTGGGATGTTTCTGGCATTGGTCAATTGTTTCATCCAGTACTTGTAGACTGTACTGGGTAATGCACTCGGGCTCCGGGAAATCAAAAATTACTATACAGGTTTATGGCTAATTGTGCTAAAATAGTGTCCTGGAATGTGAAAGGATTGAATAACAAACACAAACGTTTATTGGTGTTTCAATCCCTCAAGCATTCCAGACCCCATATCACTTTCTTGCAGGAGATTCACCTTGATGGTAGCAGGATCCTGGCTTTATGCAGGCCCTGGGTTCAAAAAGCCTTCCACGCTACTTATTCTACTTTTGCTAGAGGAGTCTCCATCCTTATTAGCAAAGCTTTACCATGTACTATACATCAGGTGTTCTCCGACCAGGAGGGGAGATATGTTGCTGTCCTCTTAGACATTTTTCAACATATGATGATATTAGCAAACGTATATTTACCGCCCCCTATTAATGTGCAAGTACTATATGACCTGTTCACTAGACTAGCCCCTTTTGCCCACCTCCCTCTGATATTAATGAGAGATTTTAATGCTATTTTGGATGCTCTAGACTCCTCTAACCCGGGAAGGATGGGGTCGGCAGATATTCTTTCCTGGGCTTCCGTGGCTGGGTTGACTGAGTTGTGGAGAGCCAAAAACCCTCATCGCAAAGCTTATTCTCATGTCTCTGTGACCCATCGTTCATCAGCCAGGATTGATCTGGCTTTTGGGAACCAGTCGGTGCTTTCATATGTGAAGGATATTGATTACCTGGCTGGGGGTATATCCAATCATTGCCCCCTGTCTCTTAATCTTAACCTCTCTGCGGAGGGGGGGACGGGGGGGGGTGGCGGCTCTCTCTGGGGTGGCTACAAAATGAACAAGTCTCTTCCCGGGTGGGGGGGGTCAATTGCCTCTTACTGGTTAAACAATGAGGACTCGGCTGATTCTCCAGTGGTGTGGGATGCTTTTAAAGCAGTAGTGAGGGGGGAATGTATCTCCGCCATTAAGTCTGAGAGAGTGGCCCACAACGCAGAGATACTTAGGTTACAGGAACAAGAGGAGGAATGTGCGGAGAGACATGCCAGTGACCCCTCTGACACTACATATTTGTCGTTGATGGAGGCTAGACGTCTTCTGTCCCTGCATTTCTCTGATCTTGCACATACCGAGGCAACACATGGGGTGAATTCGGTATTCCCAGAAGGAGATAAAAACGGGAAACTACTGGCACGATTAGTGGCGGTAGATAATCAAATTGCAAATATCCCGGTAATTAGAGGGAAGAGTGGGGAGCTGGTTACTGATCCTGTGGACATACTGGGAAAATTTTGTGATTTCTTTGAGGGCCTATATGCCCCCATCCAGCAATATGACCCTGATTCCTTGGATACCCTTCTGGAGGATCTTACTCTCCCGAGGTTATCTGACGATGATAGGGTAATGTTAGATGCAGGGATAACAAACAAGGAAATAGTGGCTGCAATATTTGACTTTCCCCCTAATAAGGCCCCCAGACCGGATGGCATCCCTGATGACTTTTATAAACTCTATGCTGAGGAATTGGCACTTAGACTAAATATACTTCTAGCTCAATGTCTAGAACTCAATAGGCTTCCAACGTCTATGTTGGATGCGTACATGGTCCTGTTGCTGAAGCCGGGAAAGGACCCATTAGAGTGTGCATCTTATAGACCTATTGCTCTACTAAACATGGATCTGAAGATTTTAACAAAGATCCTGGCAAATAGGGTGGTCTCGGTGATTCCCTCTCTTGTCAATATTGATCAGACTGGTTTCATGCCCGGAAAGTCTACAGATACTAATCTAGAAGATTGTTTACTCATCTTCAGCTTTCCGGATGTGAGGCAGGCTCCAGAATAATTGTATCGATCGACATAGAAAAAGTGTTCGATTCAATTGACTGGACATACATGCTTAGAGTGCTTGGTAAAATGGGGTTTGGCAAGGTGTTTCTGCAATGGATTACTTTATTGTATAGTAATCCCAGGGTAGCAATTAGGATTGGCAAGTCAACATCTCCCTTTTTCTCAGTAAGCAGAGGTACTAGACAGGGGTGTCCTTTGTCCCCATTCATATTTGCACTTATGATGGAACCATTGGCAGTGGCTCTGAGGTCATCTAGTGAAGTTCAAGCTATAAGAGTTGGTACGATCAAAGAATGTCTAGCACTATACGCTGATGACATGCTACTGTTTCTGGAGGATCCCGGGTCCTCATTACAGGCAGCATTGAAAATACTAAACAATTTCACCACCTTTTCAGGGTTAAAAGTCAATTGGAGTAAATCCTCAATTTTGCAGTTAGATGAAGGGGCTAAAGAAAAGGCTAATCATAGTCTGCCGCTAAAATGGGTATCTTCCATCACATATTTAGGGGTAAAAATTTCAGCCGATAGTTCTGACTACTTGACTCTTAATTTGATGCCACTTTTGAATTTTTTCAAGCAAAAGGCGCAGGCATGGCAGAGGCTCCCACTATCACTCATAGGGAGGATAAATTTATTAAAAATGAAAATTCTTCCTTTCATTTTATATTTCCTTAGACACGCCCCGGTGTGGGTCCCCAAGTCTTTTTTCAAACAATTGGACAGTATCACTAGCACATTTTTGTGTGCTCCCAAACAACCACGCATAGGACTCAAAGTACTTCAGGAACCCTGGGGGAGTGGCAGGTTGGCTCTTCCTAATTGGAGGAAGTATTATTTGGCCAGTCAGATGGTGTTTGCCCATAAATGGCTAATATCAGATGATGGCAATTCTGCAACAGTTGTGGAGGCGGCTCTTTTGGGGTCATATGAGACTCTTATGCCCCTTACACACGGTCGGACATTGATCGGACATTCCGACAACAAAATCCTAGGATTTTTTCCGACGGATGTTGGCTCAAACTTGTCTTGCATACACACCGTCACACAAAGTTGTCAGAAAATCCGATCATTCTGAACGCGGTGACGTAAAACACGTACGTCGGGACTATAAACGGGGCAGTAGCCAATAGCTTTCATCTCTTTATTTATTCTGAGCATGCGTGGCACTTTGTGCGTCGGATTCGTGTACACACGATCGGAAATTCCGACAACGGATTTTGTTGTCGGAAAATTTTATAGCCTGCTCTCAAACTTTGTGTGTCGGAAAATCCGATGGAAAATGTGTGATGGAGCCTACACACGGTCGGAATTTCCGACAACAAGGTCCTATCACACATTTTCCGTCGGAAAATCCGACCGTGTGTATGGGGCATTAGACTGGCCCTTTACAGAGGTATCAAATCGGAATTACCAATCACATTAGCTATGAAGGCTACTATTAAGGCTTGGGAGGAGGTAAAACAACTAGCTTGTCTGAGCTACTTGGGCTTCTTCCCTCTGACTCCATTGTGGGGGAATCCTAAGTTGACTCATTTCTATACATTCTCAGATCACATGGTATGGGTGGTCAGGGGTATCAAAACCCTTAAGGATATTACAAGGGATGGGAGTCTTATGACTTTTGATCAACTTAAGGCCAGGCATGATCTCCCCAACTCATGTTTTTTCAGATTTTTGCAACTTCGTCACATCTTTCAGGCTCCGTTTGGGGATCAAGTGGTGGAATCTCTCCCGTCATCCATGGAAGATATGCTTATGCAGGAAGAACTTCCTAAAACATTATCAGTTGTTTGTAAAGAAATGTTTAAGAAAAGTCCCGGGGCATTGTCAAAATGTAGACAACGTTGGGAGGTGGAGATGGGGAGGATTGGGATGATATGTGAAACTGTCCCTTCAAACATTTGGTCTCGGCAAGGGATAAATTAATACAGTTCAAATTCCTACATAGAATTTATTTTATTCCTGCCAGACTAGCTACCATATACCCTACAATCTCCTCAGAATGTTGGAGATGTGGTTTTTCACTGGCTGGTGCGGAACACATCTTCTAGGAATGCTCTCACATTAAACCCTTCTGGGAAGGGATAGTCTTGTGTATCTCAGATCTCCTGAAGATTCCTATCCCAAACTCTATGAAAGTTTGTCTATTGGGCCTGGTTGAAGAGGTGGTTCCGTCAATGGCTCTTAGAACGTTATTAAACATACTATTTTTCAATGGGAGAAGAGCTATTCTATTGAAATGGAGGTCCTCTGCGCCTCCAGGTATACTTTTTTGGAAGGGATTAGTCAATTCCATGTCACCTTACTATAAAGCAACATACCTCTCTAGAGGGTGTGAGAAAAAGTTTAATAAAGTGTGGCAAGCGTGGTTTAATTCAGATACTACTGCTGGATAACTTTGTTTAATGTATTGTTCTAGGTATTCCAATGCTAAAATCATTATTATTGTTTGACAATATATTTAACCCTCCATTTCAGTCAAGGGGGTTGACAATGTTTTAGTAAGAATGTTCTTTAGGATTATTAATATTTGAGGGTTACATAGATGTGCAATACCTGTGAGATACTTTAAAACAATTGGTTATATCCACTGGATGTATCATGAGGTGTACCTTTGTGATATAATGGAAATGTCCCGGGGGGGTGAACTGAGTTACAGGTTGTTGGGGGGAGGGAGTGGGAGGGGAAGGGGAGGAATACGCACTTAGTTAGGTGCGTATGTTAGATAGGTTATAAGTGTGACCGACTGGTCCTTGAGTGGCCTGGCAATGTGCTAGGGTCACTCTTTTGTTTACTGTATGTTTGTTTTCTTCTAAAAGTAAAAATTTCAATAAAAAGAATTTATAAAAAAAAAAACTCAAGGGAGTTTGATAAGAAATGGTGTCCCTGGGATTGCAGCAGGTGAATTACAAAGACAAAGGCCCAGTTGGAGCCCTGGTTCACAATGACAGCGGAAGCAAATCCTGCGAGTTCAGCTGAACTCACAATTTCATTCGCATGTGTCAGTGCCAACTGCGGGGGGAATTTCAGAGACATGTCCAAATTGCACCAATGTGAACCAGGGCTGACACATGCAAACACTGCCTATCCACCAGCTGAATTCATTACCTGCAATCAGGGCTTTTTTTCTCAGAGAATAGGTTCAGGAACTCCCCTTTTCAAGTCCCCCCTTTTCTTCGTCCCCTATCCACCTCTGAGCACTGTCTCTTGGTTCCATCTTCTACACACCTTCCTGTACAGCCCTTTTTAGAGATTACTGAACCAAGTATCATTTTGTGGTGCTAAGTGATTTGTATAAATTTTATTAATAAGCTATATTAAGATACACACCCTTCTTTCAACAATAGATCCTCCCTTTCAACAATAGACCCCCCCGCAACAAAATGACCCTCCAGTAACAAAAGATCCACCCTAGTAACAACAGATCCACGCCAGCAACAATAGACCCCTGTCAGCACAACAGATCTCCCAGCAGCCAGCATCAATAGACCCTCCAGCAGACAGCAACAATAAACCCCTCTCTCATCAGTAGATTCCTCCCAGCAACAATAGGCCCCTAGCAACGTTAGACCCCCCAGCAGCCAGCATTAATAGACCCTCCAGCAGCCAACAACAATAGACCCTTCCCTCAACAGTAGATTCCTCCCATCAACAATAGATCTCCAAGCCACACCCCAGCACACTTTGCCATTACATACATTCAGTGCAGGAAGTGTCGGAACTGCGTTCCCCCACGTTCCCGCTGAAAAAAAGCCCTGCCTGCAATTCTCCACAGCTGTTATAAAGATTCCACCTAAACACCTTTATCTTTTACTTGTAGGTGTGCTGAAGAGATTCCATTTTTTGGTGCACAATTATATATTATAATTTCTATGGGTATAAGTAAGATATTGCACTTCCCCAAAACCATCACCTCCAATACTAATTAAAAAGAAGAAAAGAGGAAAAAAAACAACAACAAACAAGCTCAATAATGAACTTTTATTTTGCCAGCAGAAACAAAATTATGTACATTTACTAGCATAAAAAATATATATATTTTACAGGATATATGGTGCTACATTTAGCAAAACAGTTAGCAAATGGGGGTTTAAGGGCCCTGCTCATAGGAGCTTATAATCTAAAATTTGTCTAAACCTTATGTCCCATACACACGATCGGACATTCCGACAACAAAATCCATGGATTTTTTCTGACGGATGTTGGCTCAAACTTGTCTTGCATACACACGGTCACACAAATCCTGTTGGAAATTTCGAACGTCAAGAACGCGTTGATATATAACATGTATGATGAGCCGAGAGAAATTAAGTTCAATAGCCAGTGCGGCTTTTCTGCTTGATTGATGGAAATTTGTGCATCGGAATTGTGTACACACGATCAGAATTTACACCAATGGATTTTGTTGTCGGAAAATTTGAGATCAAGATCTCAAATTTTGTGTGACAGAAATTCCGATGGAAAATATCCGATAGAGCCTACACACCGTCAGAATTTCCGACAACATCGAACATTTTTTGTCGTAAAATCCGACTGTGCGTATGGTCGAGAGTGGACACAGCTTTACTTTCAGTGTATAACAGGCAACACATCACATTTTTATCTGCAAGATTATAGAAACATACTTAACAGTCATTCTTGCAAAGCATTCCAACATAATATTAAAAAAGGCACATGTTCAAAATATAACACCCACCACCACCCCACAAATTCACACACATACTTACATTGGTGACCATGTTCTGCTGGAAGCTGCATTTCTGTATACATGATTAAGCAATGAGATCAAAGAGTAGAAGGTCAGCACATGCTCCCAAACCATGTTTGCATGGTCAGAACAGGAACACTACACACACAACATTGACAGCATGGCCACATGAACCCACTTTTGAAAAAATGCACAAGAAAAAAGACAATAGAAGTACACGCCCACCAGTATCTTTCAATCTGTCTCTTCGGGTATGTCTAAAGTGATTGCACCTGATGAGATGAGCAGGCACACATAATATTATTTGCAACTGTGTTAGCCCTTGGCTATGTGCATAAAATCTCCAACTACAGGCCAAAGATCAAAGGCCATTTGCATGCCATGCACATAAACAAAGCAACAGTTTTCTAAACATATGTACCTGTGCAGTGCAAACCCTACAATTTTAAATGTCCAAGTCCCTGGGCATGATTAGTGCTAACAAACATTAACATCAGTCCCTGGCTGCGACGAGCTTCCAATCTAAAGTCTAAAACTAACTTTCTTACATTAGAGACTATTTCAACAGGAGACAAATGAGATGCCAGCATGTCTTTGCATTGTGGTGAGTAACCCACACAGGGAGAACATATAAACTTCAACACAAGCATGTTGGGGAATTGAACCAGCAACCCCATTGTTGCTAGCCAGAGTTGTTACCCACTTACCTTGCAGGCAGCCTCACACATGTTGTCTGCATCTCTGTGGTGTGAACCAGCCCTAAGTCCATAGCCATGCTCAGTGTCACAAGCAATATACAATGTATTGGCCTAAGTATTGGGATGCCTGCCTTTAAACGCACATGAACTGTAATGGCATCGCAGTCTTAGTCTGTAGGGTTCAAAATTTATTTGGCCCACCCTTTGCAGCTATAACAGTATCATCTCTTCTGGGAAGGCTATCCACAAGGTTTAGGAGTGAGTCTATTGAGTGCATTTGTAAGGACAGGCACTGATGTTGGATGAGAAGACTTGGCTTACAGTCTCTGCTCTAATTCATCCCCAAGGTTTTCTGTTGTGTTGAGGTCAGGACTCTGCCTAGGCCAGTCAAGTTCCTCCACCCCAAACTCATTCATCCCTGTCTTTATGGACCTTGCCTTGTGCACTGATCCAAATCATTCGGTGGAGGAGGGATTATGATATGTTTTTTTTTTTTCAGGGGTTGGGCTTGGTCTCTTAATTCCAGTGAAAGGAACTCTTTAGGCATCAGCATACCAAGATTTTTTGGACAATTTCATGCTCTCAACTTTGTGGGAACAGTTTAGGGATAGCCCCTTCCTGTTCCAACATGACTGCACAAAGCAAGGCCCATAAAGACACGGATGAGCGAGTTTGGGGTGGAGGAACTTGACTGGCTGCACAGATTCCTGACCTTAACCCGATAGAACACCTTTTGGCTGAATTAGAGCAGAGACTGCAAGCCAGGCCTTCTCATCCAACATCAGTGCCTGGCCTCACAAATGCACTTCTGGAAGAATGGTCAAACATTCCCAGAGACACACTAAACCTTATGGACAGCCTTCCTAGCCTTGCCGGAAGCTGTTCTAGCTGCAAAGGGTAGGCCAAATAAATTTTTAACCCTACGGACTAAGACTGGGCTGCCATTAAAGTTCATGTGTGTGTAAAGGCAGGCATCCCAATACTTTTGGCTAGATAGCATATCTGGCAAGATTTACAATGGTGGTGGGACCCTCCTGCACATAAATACTAAATTTGGACATAGTTTTAGGACCTGGGAGATAACACAACTTATCTACATGAAGCAGCATGTTTGCGATGCGAACCCAGATGCTCAGCAGAAGTTTTAACTTCTAAGCCACGGAGCTGCCAAATGTGAGAACCTCCTACACATAAATACACATAAATACTGCATTTCTTTGGACGTTCAGGTGATGGAATTGCATTACTCAAGAGTTATTCTTCTTTATTCTGTGATATTTGCTGGTTCTTTGTGGGTGAGCGTAGAATAGTGATATTACCCTCTAATTTTTGGGAATTACATTTTGATTTCTGATGTTGGTGCACATATCACATTTTTGGGCTCAAATTATGATTATTTGGAAATAATAAAAAGCACAAAAAATTGTGACTCATTTTAAATTTGCATCAGCAATGGTATTGTTTGTGCTTTGAAAAGACACCTGTGTCAGTTTGGGTAAAGATTGTTGTGAGATGGAGAGTAACAAATGAAAGTGACAGAGAAAATATATTTTACCAAAACATCAAAACATTCCACATTCTAGCATTCTTAAAAAGAAAATATTTGCAGTAGAAGCAACAATGTTCCAAAGGAAAATGTATTTCAGAGAAAGATACATCTCATCTAAACATTAAAAGGATTTGTTTGGGGAAGTTACAATTGTACCATTAGAATCAATGGCTAAGGCCGCGTACACACGGGTGGACTTTTCGACCGCACTGGTCCAACGGACTTTCCGGTGGACTTTCGACAGACTTTTGACGGACTTCCAACAGACTTTTAAACGCACGGACTTGCCTACACACGATCACACCAAAGTCCGACGGATTTGTACGTGATGATGTACACCGGACTAAAATAAGGAAGTTGATAGCCAATAGCTGCCCTAGTGTCAGTTTTTGTCCGTCGGACTAGCATACAGACGAGTGGATTTATGGGTCCGGCGGAGTTACGATGTAAAGATTTGAAGCATGTTCCAAATCTAAAGTCCCTCAGATTTTTGACTGGAAAAGTCCGCTGAAGGTCCGATGAAGCCCACACATGATCGGATTGTCCGCTGGACTCGGTCCATTGGACCAGTCCGTTAGAAAAGTCCGCTTGTGTGTACGCTGCATAAAACTTGCATTGGACTATAATAGCGCCCATTTTCACTTCCAAAAAATGCTCTTTAACACAGCGCTCATTTTGGTATTTACTATAGCGCCCTGTAAAAAAGACACTTGAGCTAAAATTGAGAGCTATTTGCAGGTCTGAGCATGCTCCGTTGTGTTGGCACCTAGTTGAACAAAAACGGGAAATGTATCTCTTCTCAGACTTTTAAATATATTTCAGTGTAGAAATCACTTTTTTCACACAGTTTAAAAGCAGATTATCTTTAAATAATATACTGCATATTTCAGTACAATTTAGGCAATTATATCATGCTCTAAACATTATTACCAATGTGCAATTCTCCAGGTTTTAGCAGAGTAAGGGTTTGGGCGCTATTTGGTTTCAGGGAACTATAGTAAATTTGATTTTGGAAGTATTTTTTTACCAGCGCTATAGTGAATACCGTTTTAGCACTAATTAGTGCTCATTCACAGTAACTTGTGCTGCAGTGCTATAGTAAATGTTAATTTGTAGTCCTGTGAGCCTCCAGGTAATTGACCAAATCTGGTCTCCAAAATAGTATATCTTTGCAAATGATCAGCTGCTAACGTTACGCATGTCTCATAACCATGCAAAATAGTTAAACCAAATTGTACACTGTTGGTAGTGTATGTATGTTCTAAAAGCAAGTGAACCCCCGTATGATATCCTGATTAGAGTGTTCCCTAAAAACCCATTCAGATCTGGAGATCATTCCGACAAGAAATTATGACACACACAAGGCATGCAATTCAGAATGATCCAATCCTTTACTTCCGTATTTTCACTTATATAACCAACATGACATCACAACAAAAGTCCAACCCCTTCATTAATATATGCTAAATTTACAGACATACAGACATATAACTAACCAAAAATAGAACATAATTTCTTCATACAGAAACTGTCAACAAGAAAGAACTTCATGCGTCATTTCGGGGAAATCATACCATTTACAAGAATTTGAAACTAACTTTTGATAGACGTCACATATACATATTATTCTAAGATGGATACATATTTTTATAGCTAAAATGATGGACAGAAAGCTAAAATATCCTTACAATCTCCTTTTTGATCATAAATGTATGATCTCACTTCCTTATCATGGTGGTATTCTCAACCTGCTTCTGATGATACATACTGAGATAAGTTTTATTGGGAGATGAGGGATCTGAAATGCGAGTGGCTCTATTAATAAGGCACATAATAAGCTTGTACACAAGATAAAGGAAAAGGAAAAAGAACATAATAATAATTAAAATTATGGCAATATCCCTTATCCAAGAGAATATCCCTCCAAATCCAAAATCAACATTTCCAAAAGGACTCCAGGTCTGGGCTATGTTGCGAGCCTCTTGTTGCAGCTTGGACACCTCTTTTCTATGCTGAGCTATCACATCATAATAGTCTGGTACCTCTATACTGGTATTGTGTACCCAAGTACAACATTCATAATCCTCAGTCATTTCACATAATCCTGTAAGGGCTGAACTCATGCTTTCAATGGCTAAGTCATGCAATTCTAGTTGTTTTCTAATAGCCCTACTTTCAACATTAAGTTTAGAAATGTCATCAGAGTTCTTTTCCATTATCTCATCAATAATTCCTAAATAATTATTTAACCTTTTCATCAAATCTATTCCCCATCCTGCCCAGGAACAACTCTCTCTTGTTACGATGTTTTAATGGATACCTTGGGTGTATACTAGCTTCAAGTAAATGACTCCCATCACTATCACCTATCACCCCCATTATGGGCACCAGTGAGGCCAGGTAACACCAGCCTTGGGCCTCTTGTGAAATCCAGGGATAACAAGTCTTCCCACAACAAACATAACTGTGGTTACCAAACGAGAAGGGCATATTCACAGCAGTCTCTTGATCTACTGCTGTAACTATTGCCAGAACCTGAAACAAATACTGTACAGATTTACTACTATCATTTTCAGAGGCAAGAGTCTTTTTAAAATCAGCCCGTACTCTGACCTTAACGTGGTGTGTTTGATATAAAGAACAAGACTTCCCACTAGGGGCATAGCAATTAGAAATGTTCAAAACCAATTGACTACAGGTATGAGCATTCCTAGTAGAATTCCCTACATTAAAACACCAGGTAGGATTATGACTTCTATTGATGATGTGAAAGGAAATGGTGTCATTAGTTCTTCTGCTGACATTCAAAGGTCAAGGGGAATCTTTCCTTTTAAAAGTGGAGTAATATTTAACGGTATAGCTATTAGGGGTATCCTAACAGTGCTAAGGTGCAATTTGCCACAAATCCAACATTTCTGAAATCCTGATTTCTGAACATAAGCATATTTAAATTTTAGCAAAAGCATTTTATAAGCAAAATTATCTCTCTGTCTCTCTTGTTTCTAACTTGTATCACTGTAATACTTTTAATGGCACCCAAATCTTCAGGATGGCAAATACAGTTAGTGATGATCCAAGTGGGCGGGAACACTATCAGGGTGATCAGGAACAGGAAGCAAAATGCTTTTCCAGAAGTCTGTGGTGAAATAAGCGAGGTCATCTTCTCTGGCCGGACCTGCTTTTCCAGGAACTCCTCCTTCATCTGCTTGGACTTCTGCTTGAGGGCCTCCTGTATTAAGGATCTCCTTCCTGCTCTTGGGGCTTTGGGCAACCTTTTTCACTCGACTGGCATGGATCCCGGGCTAGCAGTTTTCCACCAGGATAGCCGTTCTGATCACTGCAATCACCATAGTAGGAGGTCCAAAGGGATACTCTTGCTTCTTATTTCTGTTCAGCTGTTGGACCACCACGGTGTCTCCCTCCTTGAAGAGGTGAGTAGCTTCCTGTGAAGAAAAAAAGAGAGGTGCGAGCAACATTTCTTTGACTGTATCCAATATTTCAACCAGTTTTCTTAAATATTCTTCCTGTATTAAGTCTAAATCTCCCTTTTCTACCATTAAAGGTGCTCTGGCCTATGGGGCGGGGAAAAATCTACTCATCAAAACTTAAAAAAAAAACTCTTTTATGCCAGGACTGCTGGGAGGACCCTTCTCCAGTTGGCAAAGGTTCCTCCTGTGGCCTTTCTTATCTTGTCTTTTATTGTTCTGTTCATACTTTCTACTATTCCTGAACTTGGAGGGTGATAGGGAATGTGAAACTTCCATTCTATCTTGAGAGTTTTTACCAAGTCCTGGCAGACCCTGGCTATAAAAGCTGGACCATTTGAGAACATGTCCACAATTATCAAAAGATATTCCTGTCTTTTCCTAGTTTAGGCATGTGTATGAAATCAGCCGTGACTTGTATACCTGCGTGGCCTATTCCGTGGTACTGTGAATGCACTTGCTGTTGATATACATGGTTTCCCCTCTTTGCAGAGAAATCCAGACCTTGGATCTCTCTACACACCCTTTCCATTCCAGTTCCTTAACGCATAATTTGATGCATAATCCTGGAGATCTGCAAGTGACTGTTCAAAAGGGGATAGGACAGGTATCAGCATAACAATTTGGATGTCTGCTGTCTGTGAGATAGCAGCTTATTTAGCAGCAAGGTCAGCCAGACCTGCTCATTTCCCCTGGCTATCTCTGTCTGTTGGCCTGTGTGTGCTCTGCAGTGTACTATAGCCTAGAGCAAGAACCATCCACAAAAACATTCTGTGTGTCTGGCAGTGCTGTGGAAGATAAATCAGACCTGGGTGATGTGTCTTGGTGAATGAGGTTTATGCAGTCATGTTATGGCACAACCTCATCCTGTCCTCTTTTTTTAATCCTAAAAGGGCGTTTAAAATGGGTGCTGGGCCTGCAGTGAGAGAAGCATATTTGATGTGCAATTTTGGATTGGACAGCAAAATTACCTCATATCCGCTCAACCTCTGAGCAGACATGTGCTGTGTAGTGTATGTACATTTTTCAACAAGATTGACACATTGTAAGTGATGTGAAGTGTGGTGTCGTGTCCCAGAGTGAAAGAAGTGACCATCTCAACCACCATGGCACAGGACGCTTGAGCGCACCGGGACCATCTTTAAGAAAAAACTACAGGGCACAGTCTCCCACTATATTCCTGAGCCAGTACCCCCGCCATGGTTCTGCAATTTTCCCTGGCAAACAAGTGAAACATTTTGCCATATTCAAGGAGGCCGAGGCTCGGGCTGGTAACCATCACACATTTCAACATGGCAAAACATGGCAAAAACATTTAACATTTCATCAGACCATTTTACAGTATCAGACATTTCAGAGACATTGCTTCAAAGACATTGCTTGTCTCAATATATTGTCATTGAAAGAGCAGTCAGGTATCCATTGGCGGCAGTAACCAATCATACCTAGGAAGGTGAGCATGTCCTTCCTATTAAGTGGGCGGGGCAGACCCATTCAGAGCCGCAGCTCTTTTTTGTTTGTTTTTTTCCTTTTGACAACATTGTAACTTTTTCTTAAACATTTTGTAACCACATACATGTAACCATTTCAATAAAGATAGGCTATCAGCTCATCAGTCCTCCTCTGAAGAACTACAAATCAAAAAATCACCAACATACTGCAACAGTACAGAACCATGAGGGGCAGTCCAGGGCCCAAGGGTGACTTGGAGTACAGTGGCCATGTCTCCTAGTCTACAGGGATGAAAAAAAAACATTCTTTAAATCAATCACAGTAAAAATACTCTGCATCGCATGGTATGGCGGTAAGTTTTGATGGCACATCAGGCACTACTTGGGCAATTGGTACCACTAGGCTATTGATGTCCCTTAGGTCTTGTACAAACCTATAGTCACCATTTGCCTTCTTTACTGGGAGTATTGTAAGACGAGACAATTTCCCTTAAGATTCCTTTCTTTAAGAAATCCTCTTTCTCTGTATGTAACTCCCTCTTTATCTTTGCCCCCTTTCCTCTTTTTATAAAAGTTTCCCCTTTGATTTCCTAAGAAATCATTTTGATAATGTGTTGATACTGGTGTTTGTTTTGGGATGTCAAAACATCCCGCTGCTTCTTTTTCAATCAACATTTTTTTTTTTAAGACAGACTTTAATAAGTCTGTATTAAAAGACTGTGCATTTTCATCTTAAGTGTTAAATCCGGCGCCCTGTGTAATGAAAGTAAACCTAGAGCATTAACTAACTGCGTAGTTACTTCCTCTTTTTTTCCTCCGTGCTTTCTGCTTGTTTTAAAACTACGTGTTTTGTATTCTAACTTTCTACAGGGTGTGCAGCCTCTGCAGCTTTCAACTTCTGCGTTGTGGTTTGTAAGATTTAACCCTTAATTTACCATCCCATGACTCTGCTAAACCCATCATAAACAATGTATGGGCTAGGATACTATAGGGAGCCTCGGTCCAGCCGATCTCCACAACATATATATTTATTTTTTCTTTCTAAACATTCTAATTAAATACTGAGTCTCTTTTTTCCTTCTCGCAGTATGCCAACAGGTTCAAACAGTGCCTTCAATTGCGGTAGTACTGATGCCGCAAACAATTCCCCACTATCTATTACAGTCAGTGAGATGTTAGTACTTGAACCCTGTTGGCAAAAAGCCAAATGTCCAAATTTGCACCTGACTTCCCCTTTACAAGAGATGTCAGTAGCAAAAAGAATTATTCAAATAGCATGTTTTAATCAAAAGTTAGCCTCACCAATTTATGTATTACCTTAAAAAAAAGTATTAACGCTCTACCCATATTTTAAATGGTAAAAACGTCCCTAATGTCACAATACTTCAAAGACCGGGGACAGACTTAATAAGTCTCCCCTGCTCTTCCAATAAGTGACACTACTCCCTTCACTGTCAATCCTTCTTGAAACACAAATTTCTGTAAACCAGTAATACAATCGGGACACTTTTGAGACTTTTTTTTTTTACTTTCCCTAAGATGACACTGAACATCTGATTACAGCAAGGCAAAGAAAATATTTTTACTCACTGCATCAATGCCAGAATCATTGTGCCGACTATAATATGATACACTTTATATCTTATACTTTAGAGTCAAAGCATTTATATATAAATCATTAAAAGTCAGCATCAATACATCACCAAATATTGTAACATCACTCTACGTTTCATTATAATACAATGACAATACAATGCAGTGGAAAGGTGTCATCTTACCTTATGACACCTGACAAATTCCACACAGACAAACTGATGAACTTATTTTATCTACTTATTTTATCTCCTAAGCGAAAGAAAGGCAAGCAAAGAGGTTTGGGCTTTTCTGGCACACTCCATCAGATATCTTTATAAAACTTCTTACAGTACTGTATTATATTACTTTGGGTTTCTCAGAACCCCTTGGACTACTCAGAGCCCTTTGGACTACTCAGAGCCCTTGGACTACTCAGAGCCCCTTTGGACTACTCAGAGCCCTTTCTTTTTAGAACTATCTCAGAGTTCCTTTGGACTTCTCAGAGCCCTTTCTTCCATCACCCAAACGGACTTCTACCGAGGTTCATACATTTGCATAAATGTTTTTAACACTACACCTTCTGTTAATCCCATATAGGGAAACGGTCTTTTAAACTAAAGTCACGGCAAGAGAAATAATATTAATTAAATCAGACTCACCCAACTTAAATAATGACCGCCCCACATTCTGACACCAAGCTGTTGGTAGTGTATGTATGTTCTAAAAGCAAGTGAACCCCTGTATGATATCCTGATTAGAGTGTAAAAACCCATTCAGATCTGGAGATCATTCCGACAAGAAATTATGACACACACAAGGCATGCAATTCAGAATGATCCAATCCTTTACTTCCGTATTTTCACTTATATAACCAACATGACATAACAACAAAAGTCCAACCCCTTCATTAATATATGCTAAATTTACAGACATACAGACATACAGTATAACTAACCAAAAATAGAACATAATTTCTTCATACAGAAACTGTCAACAAGAAAGAACTTCATGCGTCATTTCGGGGAAATCATACCATTTACAAGAATTTGAAACTAACTTTTGATAGACTTCACATATACATATTATTCTAAGATGGATACATATTTTTATAGCTAAAATGATGGACAGCAAGCTAAAATATCCTTACAGTACACACGCTGCGCTTATCAAAATAAAAAATAAGAAATTTCCACTAAAATATTAATAAAGTGATATTGTGCTTAACATATACAAAATCTATTAATAACTATTAATACTATACTATACGTTAATGTGCAATAAATTTCAATGAATGAATAAATAGGTAAAAGTGCTCCAATAAGCCTGTATATTGCAAATATTCCACAAAGCTTGTGCAATTTTCAAACATTAATAGATAATTCAACACAAACATCCATGCAATTTAGTGTTGCATCCAAGCATATCAGTACTGCATCTATGCAATATGGTGTTAGTGCAATGTTCGAACAATAAAAAGTTAAAAAATACAAAAAACGCATCCATGCGATTTGGTGCTACATCCATGTGATTCTATTCAATTCAGTGCTGTGTTGCTGTGCAATGAATAAATTAACAGTCCGATTTAGTGTTGCATCCATGCATTTCAGTGCTGCATCCATGCAATATGGTGTTAGTGCAATGTTCAAACAATAAAAAGTAAAAAAATACAAAAAAACACATCCATGCGATTTGGTGTTGCATCCATGTGATTCTATGCAATTCAGTGCTGTGTTGCTGTGCAATGATCAAATTAACAGTCCACAGATCTTCCACAATCCATTCATGTGTTATGGTGAACACAAACTAAAGTGCTCTGCGCTCATATAAGTGCTCCCCCCCAGGTGATAGCCCCTCACCTTAGGGCGTGCGACCTTGCAATTAAGCTTGGTCAGAATGCGCCTTAGAACTTCTCTGGGTTCGATGTTATATGCAGGGTCCTGGATAGATTTGCACTGGTGCCTCTGTTCCTCACAGCAGTCCCGTTTGTACCTCAATATATCAACATAAAAAGGACTTCATGGAAGCAGTATGTACTAAATTTATTAAAATCATAAACAAATCCCGCAATGGGTACTCACAGTAACAAGGCGCTTAAGGGCGCCACACTAAAACAGCAGAGACGAACGGGCAACAGCGGCCGTTATGGGGTGGCGTGCTAATCTGTCCCAACAGGTTGTATGTATAACATTTTGTCCTGTCCCCTTTCCCTAGCAGGTAGTGCTATAGTAAATGACCCCCTTTATGGCTTAACAGTACTCAGTTAATATAGGTTACAGCACACAGTACCGCCTTTAATTGCCAGGCAAAAAAAAAACTATATACATAGAAATCCTTCTATACAATGTTAAATAAACATAAAAAATGTTCTTATTTTTTTAATTTTCCATCAGCTGAATTGCAAAAGTAATATAGTATCTTGTTCTATTTTACCCACTTTGTGATTTGTATTATATTTATGTTCTTTGCTTTGCAAGTACGCCACTCTACCACTTAACCTCAAAAAGTCAAAAACAATTTATATCAGTTCTGATTCATTGCAAATGCTTGATTTAGTAGTCTTGTGTATATTAGAGACAAAAAACAGCATTGCTATTTTTTTATTACCACTATTTTATTTCTAAGTGGTCAAAATACATTGCAGGTTTCTGTTTTTGTGTTTTTCTTCTGCATAATTTTTCTATGAAGTAGCCTCCTGTTATTATGTTTTGTTGTTGTTTTTTATTTTATTGTTAAATATGTATTGTTTTAATTTCAGAATGTTAGTATTATACAAATAGTAGTCTTTATTGAATATAAACATATCTAATATTTCCTTCTGCACTTTATTATCTAATTTAGTTGTTGTTTTACTATAATTCTCTCTTGTGTTTTGCTGTTTTTATCAACCTCTCATGGCATATGCTTTTAGCCAACAGAAAGCCAACTCTGTACACCTGTTATCTTCAGATATCTTCTCTTACTTCGTGTGAGAGCAATATTATTTAAACATTTTGTATAATATCTTTTTATATAGGTTGTTTTATTGATTAACAAATGGGAAATTTATTTGGTAAAAGTGTTGACATAGGACAGCCTAGAAATCTTGGACTTCACATCTCTCCATGCTATTTTAATTCAGGCCCAAATGGCTGTTTACTCCCAGGATATGGGGCACATCATGGGATGTGCTGAAAAAGCCCACATCTCATCAGCCTTTGCATCTAATGGAAACATAAGAAAATTTTCACTTTTTGTTTTGAGTCCTAGATAATACGAGACCTCTTATTGGTTTAACAACATTTTTTTAAGTGTTGAAACATCTATAACAGATTGAAATATTCCTTTTTTATACCAGATTTACTAGGGCTGTACTTATCCAAAATTAAGTATGTCCAAACCCAAGAACAAAAAATAATTGTTAAAATAGTGCAGCTTACTATTCCTTATGTGTGTTGGCTGCATTTATTTTCTTTTTCAGGCTAAGTACTTTTTTTAAGTACAGAAAAATACTTTTTAATCCTGGTAGAAATCCAGTATCCTTGTGTAGCGCTGACAACTGTTGTTTCTAGCTCTATGTGTGTTATTTAGTACAATAGTTGTGTTAGTACCATCTTGTGGACAATTGATAAAGCACAATAAGTTTACGTCTCAGGATTAAGTGACATGGAAGTGATTCACTGTTAACTTTGGAACTGTAGCTTTGACCCACCCACAATGCTCCTGGACAAAGTCAGAACTGAACTGCATTGTGGGAGGATATAAAAGGGTGAGCAGCGCCATTTTAGGGCTCTTGTTCCTGGGACGCGTGGCCTGTCAGCAGGACTCTGTGGGTGTGTGTGTCCCACAGGGTTGCGGCCTACTTTGCGAAGGAGCGGAGCAGCTGCGGTATCCTGCCATTTGCATCGCAGTGAACTGGACAAGAGACGTGATTGTTCCGGAAGACCCGTGGGGAGATAACCGAGGACTCCCGGTTGTTTGTGAACGGAACAGTGTGACGGCGTGGTGGTGCCTCCATACGAAACTGAGAACTGCTGAACAGGAGACATCCATCTGCCTGGATCCCATGTGATGAGAGGGTTGATACCCAGAAGTTTAATTGAGTATTACACACACATCTTTAGAACTGTACAGAGTGTTGCTGGGACTGATAGTCCCACGGAACAAGTTAAGTCTGAGAGTACTACATCCAGATAGACTTCAGCGTTCAAGAGCGGATGTTAAATGTTTTGTTTCTTCATATAAAGACACCTAGTCACTCATTTGGATTACAATTGTTTTAGTGTGTTATACCAAACTGTGTAACGCTCAGGAGGAACCTTCTATAAGGATTACAATTATAAAAGCTAGCGAAGACTGAAGACGTCTGGACTGTTTTTTTTCATTGCAGGGCCCTGTATTTTAGTATAGTGACTTTAAAGTCTAGATTAAGGGGAGCTTCCGGGTATAGATTCATACCAATATATATATATTTGTCATTGATTGTCATATCATTCTTTATACTATTGCACTATGTTGGTGTGATAGTATATTTATTGAAATAACTCTTTATATAAATATATTACTTATTCAAAGAAAGAAGTTATTTTTGGTCATTATTGAAGTTTGTGTGCAGTGTTGTCATTTCTCCTACAGGTGGAGCTACCAGTACCCAGGTAGAGGTAAACTTAATTGTAAGTCAATATTGTGGGTTAAAGTTAATGCTCATATTATTTCAACACTGCACTACAGTTGTGTCAAGGGGAGTGAACATTTTAAGAAGGGTGTAGAGCAAAGAGGACAGGCCCGCTTAAACCAGCAGCTCCACCGTGAGTATTGCTACATGTGGGGGCTCCTCCGGGATAACTGTCACTTCAAAACCAAGCACCCTCTTAATAACCCTAGAATGGATCCCCTCACTGCGGCACAGTGGTGTGAGGCGGATGGTGTCCGCTCAGAAGCGAGTGTAGCCATGGAACTCTGGGGAGATATCTGGGAGAAGGAACACATTAACCAAGTGGTGAAAACACTATCCCCAGGACAAAGAGCTAAGGTGGTCACAGTAAGACCTGATCCTGAGACATGCCGCACTTATGCCTTATTAGAATGGAGGAAGGAAGTTCCAGAAAACTTCAAGGGTGAAAGTGTTGAACTTGCTGACAAGACAAAATTTTACCTGACTCACCCAAGAGAGCAGGGGGAGGATCCTGCCAACTTCTCTCAGATGAGTTTAACAAGAGTCAGGGGTCCATCGCAGTCAGCACCGACTGCAATTGAACCCGAACTCATCACAGCCCTTGGAAACTTGGTGTCCTAATGTCAGAAAGGGAGCTCAACCTATTCAGGGATTGGGTACCGAAAACTGGGCATCTTCTCGGGCCAACAGCCTGTACCCAAAGGACTTTTGAGGAATGCTTTGAACAGACCACACAGGTGCTGGATGAGTGGGACATCCCTGAAATACAGAAGAAGCAAGGATCACTGAGAGTCTCAAGGGGCCTGCTTCCGAGGCTGTTCAAAATTTAAAGCTCAGCAAACAGAACTGTGTAGCCCAAGACTACTTAGACATTCTGCAAGATGTGTTTGGACGTACTGAAAAGGTTTCCAACTTAATTTACCAATTGAAACACACCTATCAGGAATCTGGAGAGAAGTTATCAGAATATATGAAACGGCTGGACAAGGTCATCCACCAGATATTACTGAAGAAGGGAATAGACCCTTGTAAGGTGGATGAGATTCGAGCCAAACAAGTCCTGAGAGGTGCACAGCCTTTGGACCCCATCACCCTCCAGTTAAGAACCCGTCAAGATGGAGGCATATTGAAGTACCCAGATCTAATTCGGATTGTAAGGGAGGAAGAAGCTATCCTAGAAAGGAAGAAGGAGAATATCCAAGAACAAAAGCACACTGTTGGAGTCCGAACAGTTAATGCGATGGAGGATGATCCCCAGATTGAGCTTCTCAAGACTCAGGTGGCTCAATTGATGGAGATGATGGCTTTACTGACCACGGGATCCCCAAATCCGCCCAGTGGAGGAATAGAAAAATCGGAGAGAGTACCAGACTCCACCTTCAGAAGCCGATCTGGACGTTGTTTCAACTGTGGAGGGGTTGGACACTTCGGAAAAGTGTGCCCAAGTCCAAGAGCAGCAGTGCAACGTCAAAAGCCGGTGGAAAACTTCAAAGGGCCCCAGTGAAGGAGTCAGCTGGGCGCCCTGTAACTGTTGTCAACTCCAACAAAACCCAAGTTCCCAAAGTTTTGAGAGAAGGAGGAAGAAGCTGAGGAAGTGTCCATGGAAACGAGGAGTCAGGATGCGCTCTAGTAGGCAGGAGAAGCCGAACCCTCAGAGTGAGTTTCCCCGCAACCTAGTGGGACCCTCTCTGATCATCCCAGTCCAGGTAGAGGGAATCTACACCAAGGCGCTATTGGATACCGGAGCCCAAGTGACCTTACTATACAAAGATTTCTACATGAAGCATCTTAAACATCTGCCCCTGCAAAAGTTGGAGGAATTGGAGATATGGGGTTTAGGTACCCAGAACTTCCCTTATGAAGGGTATATCCCTATCAAACTCACCTTTGACCCAAGTGTGGCTGGAAAGGTGGAGACTTTCGACACCCTGGCAGTTGTGTGTACCCGGCCCCCTGGGGCCCACAAAAGTTCCCTCATCATCGGAACAAACACTGATCTGGTCAGAAGACTCCTGATACCCCTTGTACAGAAGGAAAGTGACCCGATCATGAAGGTACATCCCATGCTAACCCAAGTGTACAAGGACATAGTACATGAGCAAAAGGCCCCAGCAGAAGGAGTGGGAAAAGTTTGGTGTTTAGACCGAGGTGAACAACTACTACAACCAGGTGAAGTGGTGTGCATGAGGGCCTCTGTTAAGCTGAGCTGGAGACGACCTGGTCCTTTCATTGTCTTAGAAACAGACACCCAGGAAGAGAATGTGGGTCTGGAGATACTTCCAAAAGTGCTATCGACTAAGGCGCTTAAGAGAAGCAGAGGGAGAGTCTCAGTCAGTGTTTGGAACACGACAGCCTTGCCTGTGAAGGTACCAGCAAGAATGCTGCTTGGGCAGGCGAACCAAGCAACCCCAGTTTCCCCAAGAGATGTAAAGAGAGGTTCCGAAGAAAAGATTCCCATAGAGAATTTCTACCCAAAAACACCTCTCTTACGCCTGCTTGGATGGAGAGGGCCAAAGCCCAGCTCATGAGATGGAAGGAAGTTTTCTCAAAGAGTGAGTTTGTGGGGTATGCCAAAAGCGCAGAGCACAAGAAGAAGACAAAGCCTTCCGGGAAAGTTTAAGGAAAATCCCATTGGGAGATCTTGAAGACCTCCGAGAACAGCTGGCTGAGCTAAAAAGGACTGGGATTATCAAAGAGTCCAGGAGTCCATACACCTCTCCGATAGTGGTGGTGAGGAAGAAAAATGGGTCACTCTGGCTGTGTATCAACTACAGGACTCTGAACCGACGGACCATCCCAGATCAATACACTACCCCCCGTATAGAAGATGCCCTACAGAGCTTGTCAGGGGCGAAGTGGTTCAGTGTATTAGATCTGAAGAGTGGCTATTATCAGGTCCCCATGAGTCCTGAGGACAAGGAGAATACTGCTTTCATCACCCCCGTGGGGTTCTACGAATTCAGCCGGATGCCACAAGGTCTGTCTGGGGCCCCAGCAACTTTCCAGCGGCTCATGGAGAAGACAGTAGGTGACATGAATTTGATTAAGGTCTTAGTATACTTAGACGATATCATTGTGTTTGGCCGAACTATTGAAGAGCATGAAGAGCGAATGGAAAAAGTTCTAAAGAGGTTACATGAAGAGGGCTTGAATCTGGTAGCCCTCCACTGGAAAAGACAGTCCCCACCCACTCAAGCAGACCTCTATACCAGAATAAAAGACATCGAGCTAATGGAGAAAATGACTGCCAGACTACAAAATAGACTGGAGGTTCATGACAAGGTCTGGGAGGATTGGCACAGGCGAGAGGACCCACCCTAGACCGGCGGCTGAACCCTCCCCCCCTTCCCCTTTCCCCTTCTTATCCCTCTTTTCCTTTTTCCTCCCTTATCTCCTTTCTTTCCTTACACTGAGAAACTATATTCAGATTGCCAACGATACCTACTGGTTGACAGTCATAGTGGCTATGGAAAATGTTAAACCATTACTCTATTTGGATGACTATATTTTGAAGTCTACTGTTTACCAGACTGACTGTACACCAGTTGTACTTAATTATATGCGACAACACTGTTTAATGTATGTACATATCTTTATGTATAATAAAAATTGTTATTTGAAGAAAAAAAAGAAGAGGGCTTGAAACTTTCAATGGAGAAGTGTCAATTCTACCAATCTTCAGTGAACTATCTGGGACACATTGTGTCTGAAGAAGGGATAGCAACTGATCCTGAGAAATTGGAAGCTGTTACTTCTTGGCCAAGGCCCACGAATGTAACTGAGCTCAGGTCCTTCCTAGGATTCTGCTCCTACTACCGGAGGTTTGTGGAGGGGTTCGCAAAAATAGCTCATCCACTCACAGAACTACTAAAGAATCAAGAAGAGGCTGATGTGGATTTGGAGAAACCTGGGAGACAAAAAGAAGGGCCCCGGAAGAAAAAGGAATCTATTCTGGTTCAGTGGACTCAGAAATGTGAGGAGACATTCAGTCTATTGAAGAAGAGTCTTACAACTGCTCCAGTGTTAGCTTATGCGGATCCTACCAAGCCCTATGAACTGCACGTGGATGCCAGCCGAGATGGGCTGGGCGGAGTGCTCTATCAGGAACACAATGGACAATTAAGGCCTGTTGCTTACAGTACCTGACCGCGAGATTGTGTTTCCAGTGCGATACCATCGTGCTGGTTCTCGGCGACAGGGTACTGTGCATGTCGCGCTGGCTCGCTCATCGGGAAAGAAAAACGTGTTTTCCTTTCGCGATGAGTGACAGGCAGTGCTGACAGCTGTCTGGTATGAATCCTGAGGGGGGGACGCCGCGCCAAATTTTAAATAAAAAAATGGCGTGGGTTCCCCCTAGGGGCATACCAGGCCCTTAGGTCTGATATGGATTGTAAGGGGAACCCCCTACACCAAAAAAATCGGTGTGGGGGTCCCCCAAAATCCATACCAGACCCTTATCCGAGCACGCAGCCCGGCCGGCCAGGAAAGGGGGTGGGGACGAGCGAGCGCCCCCCCGAGCCGTACCAGGCCACATGCCCTCAACATGGGGGGTGAGTGCCTTGGGGGAGGGGGGCACCCTGTGGCCCCCCTACCCCAAAGCACCTTGTCCCCATGTTGATGAGGACAAGGGCCTCTTCTCAACAACCCTGGCCATTGGTTGTCGGGGTCTGCAAGCGGGGGCTTATTGGAATCCGGGAGCCCCCTTTAATAAGGGGGCCCCCAGATCCCGGCCACCCACCCTATGTGAATGAGTATGGGGTACCTGGTACCCCTACCCATTCACCTAGGGAAAAAAGTGTCAATAAAAAAAAAAACACAGTACACAGATATTAAGAATAATTTATTAGGCAGCTCCGGGGTCTTCTTCCGACTTCGGAGGGTCTCCTTCCGACTTCTCCCGGTGTTCAGCCTCTTCTCCCGGGCCCCTCCGCTATCTTCTTCCAGCTCTTTTTCCAGTGAGGGGCCCGGTCTGCTGCCGCTGTCTTGTCGCCGCTGTCTTCTCCCGGGCCCCTCTGCTGTCTTCTTCCAGCTCTTTTGCCAGCGAGGGGCCCGGTCTGCTGCCGCTGTCTCGCCGCTTCTTCTCTTCTTCCAATGTTTACATGGCCGTCTCTCCAGCTGGAATGCTGTGTGCGAGGCGGTGACCCCGCCCCCTTGTGACGTCACGGTCCCAGCATGCGCAGGGACTCTGGGGTCAGCCCCCTTATGACGCCAGAGTCCCTGCGCATGCTGGGACCATGACGTTACAAGGGGGCGGGGTCACCGCCTATATAAATGGCTCTGCAGCTCACACACAGCATTCCAGCCAGAGATAGCGTCGTGTCAACATCGAAAGAAGAGAAGAAGCGGTGAGACAGCGGAGAGACAGCGGCAGCAGACGGGGCCCCTCGCTGGCAAAAGAGCCGGAAGAAGACAGCAGAGGGGCCCGGGAGAAGACAGCGGCGACAAGACAGCGGCAGCAGACCAGGCCTCTCGCTGGCAAAAGAGCTGGAAGAAGATAGCGGAGGGGCCCGGGAGAAGAGGCCGAACACCGGGAGAAGAGGCCGAACACCGGGAGAAGTTAGAAGGAGACCCCCCCGAAGTCGGAAGAAGACCCAGGAGCTGCCTAATAAATTATTCTTAAAATCTGTGTACTGTTTTTTTTTTGACACTTTTTTTCCCTAGGTGAATGGGTAGGGGTACCAAGTACCCCATACTCATTCACATAGGGTGGGGGGCCATGATCTGGGGGCCCCCTTATTAAAGGGGGCTCCCGGATTCCGATAAACCCCCCCGCCCGCAGACCCCGACAACCAATGGCCAGGGTTGTCGGGAAGAGGCCCATGTCCTCATCAACATGGGGACAAGGTGCTTTGGGGTGGGGGGGCCGCAGGGCGCCCCCCTCCCCCAAGGCACTCACCCCCCATGTTGAGGGAATGCAGCCGGTACGGCTCAGGGGGTGCGCTCGCTCATCCCCACCCCCTTTCCTGGCTGGCCGGGCTGCGTGCTCGGATAAGGGTCTGGTATGGATTTTGGGGGACCCCCATGCCGATTTTTTGGCGTAGGGGGTTCCCCTTACAAACCATACCAGACCTAAGGGCCTGGTATGCCCCTGGGGGGGAACCCATGCCGTTTTTTAATTTAAAATTTGGTGCGGCGTTCCCCCCTCAGGATTCATACCAGACAGCTGTCAGCACTGACTGTCACTCATCGCGAAAGGAAAAAAAGTTTTCCTTTCCCGATGAGTGAGCCATCTCGGCGCTGGCTCCCGTGATGGGGCTCGCAGGTGTCAACTCTCGCCGAGAAATGCGGCGAGATTGACACAATATTGCGGTCGCCTACTGTATGTGAGCCGAAGCTTGTCTCCTGCTGAGAAGAACTACCCAACTCATAAACTTGAGTTTCTGGCCTTGAAGTGGGTTGTGGTAGACAAGCTGAGGGATTATCTTTATGGTGCCGAATTTGTAGTGAAAACAGATAACAACCCCCTCACATACTTATTCACCACCGAAAAATTGGACGCCACAGGCCATAGGTGATTGGCTGCTCTCTCAACATTCTCCTTTAGCCTGAAATACAGACCGGGAGCGGGCAACAGAGATGCAGATGCGTTGTCAAGAAGACCCCACAGTCCCCTGAGCTCCCAAGAGGATTAGACTCAACTTGCCCCAGATGGGGTAAGAGCCCTTTGTGAAGGAGCCGTTAAGCAGGAGAAAGGTGGAGCAAGAGCTGAAGAGATTGGAGTAACTACGGCAGGAGTGCCCAGGTATTACTGCAATGTCTCCCAAATTGCTGCAGAGGGTTTACCGAAATTATCAAGAAAAGATCTTAGGAAAGATCAACAAGAGGATCCACTCTGCAGCTTGGTATTGGAAGCTTTGGAGGATAAACACCCTGATCTACTTTTGAAAAGCGCCCAAAAAGAAGCTCTGTTGTTACACAAAGAGTGGGATTGGTTGCAGTTGTTGCAAGGGGTGGTCTACCGAAGGGGCCCTTCTGAAGATCCGGAGGAGAAGTGGCAACTGTTGCTGCCAGAGAAGCACAGAGAGAGAGTGTTAATCACTCTACATGATTGTCATGGACATCTGGGGTCAGAAAGAACTCTTCAGTTGATAAGAGATAGATTCTACTGGCCTTACATGAGGAAAGAAGTGGAGAGTTACTATCACTCCTGCCATAGGTGTATCCAGAGAAAGACTCTGCCACAACAGGCAGCCCCAATGGGACACTTATCAAGCCAAGGTCCCATTGATCTAGTGTGTATAGACTTCCTGTGCCTAGAATCTGACTTGAGTGGACAAGGAAATATTCTGGTAGTCACGGACCGTTTCACCAGATATGCTCAAGCTTTCTCCACGAAAGACCAGAAGGCAGTCACAGTGGCTAAGACATTGGTGGAGAAGTTCTTTGTCCATTACGGCTTACCACAAAGGATCAACTCAGGCCAGGGAAGAGACTTTGAGAGTACACTCATCAGGAGTTTGCTGGATCTACTGGGGATAAAAAAATCCAGAACTACACCCTATCATCCGCAAGGAGACCCTCAGCTGGAGAGATTTAATAGCTCTCCAGCTAGCTATTCTCTCCAGATTTTATAACTCTTCTTAATATGTTGGGGACATTAACCTCCGAGCAAAAGCCAAACTGGAGTAAGCAAATTGCTGCTTTAGTACATGCATACAACAGCACCAAGAGTGACGTCACAGGATATTCGCCTTATCGGCTGATGTTTGGGCGTGAGGCTAGGCTACCAGTGGACCTAGCCTTTGGAACTTCTCTGGATCACACTTCAGAAGCTTCTCACTGAGGATATGCAAATAGGTTGAGGAAGAGTCTGAAGGTTGCTTATGAGAAGGCTCGGACCATGTCAGAAAACAGAGAGAGCAGGAATAAGAGAAACTTTGACCTTAAAGTAAGGGTCCAAGATCTTCAACCAGGTGACCGAGTCTTACTAAGGAATTTGGGTATTCCTGGCAAACACAAGTTGGCAAATCGATGGAGATCACAGCCATACGTTGTGTGTAAACAGCTTCCAGGGCTTCCAGTATTTGAAATCTGGCCAGAAGGAAGTGACGGACCAACTAAAACTTGGCATCGGAATCACCTTTTGCCCCTAACTGATGCAGTCAGGATAATCCCCGAAGAGGAATTATCATCCACATCAGAAGTTGCACAATGGCCTATAACTAGATCCCAGTCTGGGACTTCAGCAACTGAAGACAATGAGGAGAGAGAGATGGATATTAGCTGGTTGTGGTCATCTAATATACCCGAAACTGAAGCAAATGTTTCATCACCCACTGCTGAGGAGAGTAGTGAGGCCCTCAGGCCAGAAGCCCCAGAGTTTGTGCCATTGTCTGGAAGAGCTGAAGCGTGTTTATCTCCCACTGAAGTAGAAGAAAGTGGTGTCCAGCCAGAAATAGGGGACACACCAAAACAACAAAGGGAGAAGAGGAACATTCGCCCACCCAAGAGACTAACATATGATACATTGGGTGAGTGTTCTGAAACAACCAAGATTACCAGTAAAAGGAACATTGATGAGCCTAGTTCCTCCTCAGTCAGTCTGGATAATGAGAACCCTGTTTCACCCCTTGGCACACCTGTATCCGATACTAAAGTGACAGTTGTGGGTACACAGAGTAGCTTTCCAAAACCTGACAATTGGTGGGAGGCTCCCCTGTCGGTCCTGTGTTCTCGTTTAGAGACTAAGATGTGTAGCAGAAACAAAGTCCTACATATCTTTGGGGACCAAAGATTTAGAGCAGGGAGAGTATGTAGCGCTGACAACTGTTGTTTCTAGCTCTATGTGTGTTATTTAGTACAATAGTTGTGTTAGTGCCATCTTGTGGACAATTGATAAAGCACAATAAGTTTACGTCTCAGGATTAAGTGACATGGAAGTGATTCACTGTTTACTTCGGAACTGTAGCTTTGACCCACCCACAATGCTCCTGGACAAAGTCAGAACTGAACTGCATTGTGGGAGGATATAAAAGGGTGAGGGTGAGCCATTTTAGGGCTCTTGTTCCTGGGACGCGTGGCCTGTCAGCAGGACTCTGTGGGTGTGTGTGTCCCACAGGGTTGCGGCCTACTTTGCGAAGGAGCGGAGCAGCTGCGGTATCCTGCCATCTGCATCGCATTGAACTGGACAAGAGACATGATTGTTCCGGAAGACCCGTGGGGAGATAACCGAGGACTCCCAGTCGTTTGTGAATGGAACAGTGTGACGGCGTGGTTTTGCCTCCATACGGAACTGAGAACTGCTGAACCAGAGACATCCATCTGCCTGGATCCCGTGTGGTGAGAGGGTTGATACCCAGAAGTTTAATTGAGTATTACACACACACATCTTTAGAACTGTACAGAGTGTTGCTGGGACTGATAGTCCCACGGAACAAGTTAAGTCTGAGAGTACTACATCCAGATAGACTTCAGCGTTCAAGAGCGGATGTTAAATGTTTTGTTTCTTCATATAAAGACACCTAGTCACTCATTTGGATTACAATTGTTTTAGTGTGTTATACCACACTGTGTAACGCTCAGGAGGAACCTTCTATAAGGATTACAATTATAAAAGCTAGCGAAGACTGAAGATGTCTGGACTGTTTTTTTTCATTGCATTTTAGTATAGTGACTTTAAGGTCTAGATTAAGGGGAGCTCCCGGGTATAGATTCATACCAATATATATATATTTCTGTGATTGTCATTGATTGTCATATCATTCTTTATACTATTGCACTACGTTGGTGTGATAGTATATTTATTGAAATAACTCTTTATATAAATATATTACTTATTCAAAGAAAGAAGTTATTTTTGGTCATTATTGAAGTTTGTGTGCAGTGTTGTCATTTCTCCTACAGGTGGAGCTACCAGTACCCAGGTAGAGGTAAACTTAATTGTAAGTGTATATTGTGGGTTAAAGTTAATACTCATATTATTTCAACACTGCACTACAGTTGTGTCAAGGGGAGTGAACAATTTAAGAAGGGTGTAGAGCAAAGAGGACAGGTCCGCTTAAACCAGCAGCTCCAGCGTGAGTATTGCTACACTTGCAAAAATTCTTATACAGGCAGTCCCCGAATTACGACTCCTACTTACAAATGGGAGGCGGCGTGACGTCTCTGCCATTCTGTGCATGCGCGGACACTTTTCGTCGGCGGGCTCTTTCGTCAAAACATTGAAAAACGTCTCTGCCGTTCTGCGCATGCTGTTCCAACTTACGAACATATTCAACTTAAGAACAAAACTACAGTCCCTAGCCCATTCGTAACTCGGGGACTTCCTGTATTGTGAACTACACAACCTATCCTTCCTATGTAAAATTGATGAAGAGAGTGGGAGGTGTATATAGTCCAAATCAGGGAAGCAGTCTAGGGTGGCAACTCAGCTTCTTCATATATAGTGCAGTGAGTGAGCATTGCCGCCCTAGGACAGACAGTATCACCATATGAAAATAAAAGGCAAAAAAGCCTTAAAGGCTAAGCTCACCTTTTCCAGAAAATAGCCTATGCGGACAAGGGGCCCCAGTGGATATTAAAAATCTGTGCAGCTTTGTAAAATGATCATTAACTTTTTTGTTTTACCCCTAGGCCATTTGGGTCCCCCCATAAGCCGGGCTAAAAAGCTCCTAGTTAGCACCCCCCATGTCCTGACTTGTTGATAGGATGTGAAAACCGTTGGATGCTCACTGCCAAAATGATCATTCATTTCATTGTTTCACCCATATGCCATTTGGGTCTCTCCCATAAGCCTGGCTAAAAAAAACCCTAGTTAGCATCTCCCATGTCCTGACTTGTTGATAGGACATGAAAACCGTTGGTTGCTCATTGCCAGCATTGCAGGAGCGAAAAGCAATGTTTTTTGAGTCCAGCAACAAGGCAGAATGTAGGTTTTTTTTTTTTTTTACCCAGACTTCTGAGGTCCTACAATTCCCAAATGGCATACAGAAAGGGTTCTCAACCAGGGTTCCTCAAGAGGTTGCTAGGGATTCCTTGAGCAATGAGCAATGCCTCTCAGATAAGTTCCAACTAACAGCATTGATCTTTTTAGCTATCTGTAAGGGAGTAATTTTTCCCAATGACCAAAAGTGTAATGCCGCATACACACGATCGGACTTTATGGCAGACTTTGCTCGGCGGACTTTACGCCGGACTTTGTCGGCTCCTTGCACCGGACTTAAAAAGGGATGGACTTGGAAACACACGATCACTGCAAAAGTCCGCTGGTTTTGAATGCGGTGACGTACAGCACGTACGACGGGACTATAAAAAGGAAGTTCAAGCCCCACTACGGCACCCTTTGGGCTCCTTCTGCTAATCTCATGTTTATCTCGTGTTAGTAGAAGTTTGGTTAGAGACGATTCGCGCTTTTCACACTTCAGCTTATTTTGATCATTTTCTGCGGTTCAGTTTGTGCTTGTGAGGTTTGTATCTGCTTTTCATTGTGTATTGGTCAGTTCGTAACCTGCCTAGCAGGCCGTTCTGGTCCGCTTGTTCCTGATTTTCAGGTTGTTCTTCATAGGCCTTGCTATTCTTCAGTGCGTTTGTTATAAGTTTGTTTGTTTGACCTGCCGACCGTTTTGAAGCCATGTCGCGTGGACGTACTCGTTCTCGAGTTCGTGCTGTGTGGGGACTTGGTGTTGGGGTTAATACTTTGACCCGAGTCCAGTCCATGAACAGGGCGAGGAGGAGTTCATGGATGAAGAATTGGTTGCGCCAGCGTGACCAATTCTCGCATATGCCTTTGCTCCGTGAGCTCCGTGAGAATAATCCTGAGGATTTCAGGAATTATCTCCGGATGACGGACCCCGTTTTTGAGCGTCTGCTGGCTATGCTGACCCCCTATATCAGCAGGCAGGATACCTGCATGAGGCAAGCCATCAGTGCGGTGCAGAGGCTAGTTGCCACTTTACGTTACTTGGCGACTGGGAGAAGTCTTCAGGACTTGAAGTTCTCGACAGGCTCTGGGGG
This sequence comes from Aquarana catesbeiana, assembly GCF_042186555.1. Taxonomy (NCBI): domain Eukaryota; kingdom Metazoa; phylum Chordata; class Amphibia; order Anura; family Ranidae; genus Aquarana; species Aquarana catesbeiana. The sequence continues at coordinate 516,560,766 of NC_133328.1, forward strand.
TAATAATCCCAGAGACTTGTTCTGCCATCATTCAGGTCCTGCAGAAGGACTATATGAAGGTAAGTTTTATCCTTTAACATTACATGATATGTATTAAATGTTTGCTAATATATAGTCTAAATGTCCTCCTTACCTAATTACCAGGCTTGGAATATGCTGTGAATGTCCCCTTTATCTTCATGCATGCCTGTTTTTTGACATTAATCATTTATTGCCCTACATGCATATTTACATTCAATAACCTCCCCACCATGCAATCCTGGTTCCATTTATATCTCTAGCCTATAGTCCCTTGAACAATGTATATTGTCAGCTCCATTGTACTGTTTGACCCTCCCCCACCCCCTCAAATGTTTGAAACTGTTAGGTGTGTTTTTGACCCTAATTAGAACCCCTCCCCCACCCCCTCAAATGTTTGAAACTGTCAGGTGTGTTTTTGACCCTAATTAGAACCCCTCCCCCACCCCCTCAAATGTTTGAAACTGTCAGGTGTGTTTTTGACCCTAATTAGAACCCCTCCCCCACCCCCTCAAATGTTTGAAACTGTCAGGTGTGTTTTTGACCCTAATTAGAACCCCTCCCCCACCCCCTCAAATGTTTGAAACTGTCAGGTGTGTTTTTGACCCTAATTAGAATCCCTCCCCCACCCCCTCAAATGTTTGAAACTGTCAGGTGTGTTTTTGACCCTAATTAGAACCCCTCCCCCACCCCCTCGAATGTTTGAAACTGTCAGTTGTGTTTTTGACACTAATTAGAACCCCTCCCCCACCCCCTCAAATGTTTGAAACTGTCAGGTGTGTTTATTAACCTAATTAGTACCCCTCTCCCACCCCCTCAAATGTTTGAAACTGTCAGGTGTGTTTATTAACCTAATTAGTACCCCTCCCCCCACATTCAAATTGATCAATGGGCCATCAAAGGGGGTGATTAATCTTATAAGTGGGCCTTATGTTTTTTATAATTTAAATTACAAACACACATATTAATAATGTTTGACTGCTGTTGTTCACTAATGTTTTTGTGTAATCTGATATCCAAGTTATGTTTAAAAGTACTTATCTTAATTTTTTTTATTTTTTCACTCTGTGGGAGGTCAAACACCCACTATATTTCAATCGAGCTGTAAGGAAGGCAACACTGGGCACACTGGGCACACTTTTAGAATTTGTGAAGACTCGAGTCCCCCAGGCAGACCTCAAGTTTGTGGACAAGAAAATTGGTATCTTGCGAAACATGTATAAGCGGGAACACAATAAAATCCAGGAGTCGCTCAGATCCGGAGCAGCAGCCGACCAAGTTTATGTACCCAAGTTGTGGTACCACCACAAAATGCGATTCCTGAATGACCAAACAGAAGCCAGGCAATCACTTTCGACCTTCCATCCACCTCCACCCCAGCTGAGGAGTCCCAGGAAGAACTGGGCCTTTTCAGCCTTGATGAAGTGGATGCGCCCAGCTTCAGCCAGGTATCCTTTTTTGGGGAATTTGTGAGTGTGTAAATGTTATTAATGATGTTAACGTGTCAAATTTGTAAGTGCTTCATAAAAAATTACTTTATCACAAATATTAATATGTAGACATATCACTAGACAGTAGTGGCCAAAAATATACTTCTGCATAGGTGTGCACAGCCTCTTGCATTAGGGTGTGCACCACAAAGCTAAAATACATATGCATGTGTATATGTACTGATGGTTTCAGTAGGGCAGTGGACAGTGTCATTATTTTTATTTTTAAATAAATTATTGTATTTTGTAACCATTTTTTTGTGGATGAAATATCAGTGGTCTAAACAGGGGGGAATATGCACCACACAAGGCGAGTAGGGAGAGCCCAGGCACACCTGGCACACCCTGTGCGCACGCCTATGTACTTCAGATATTGTTGATCAGCTGGAATAATGGTGGGGTCAAATAGCTAGCCTTTAACCACTTCAGCCCCGGAAGGTTTTACCCCCTTCCTGACCAGAGCACTTTTTACAATTCGGCACTGCGTCGCTTTAACTGCTAATTGCGCGGTCATGCAATGCTGTACCCAAACGAAATTTGCGTCCTTTTCTTCCCACAAATAGAGCTTTCTTTTGATGGTATTTGATCACCTCTGCCGTTTTTTATTTTTTGCGCTATACACGGAAAAAGACCGAAAATTTTGAAAAAAAATGATATTTTCTACTTTTTGTTCTAAAAAAAATCCAATAAACTCAATTTTAGTCATACATTTAGGCCAAAATGTATTCGGCCACATGTCTTTGGTAGAAAAAATGTCAATAAGTGTATATTTATTGGTTTGCGCAAAAGTTATAGCGCCTACAAACTAGGGTACATTTTCTGGAATTTACACAGCCTTTAATTTATGACTGCCTATGTCGTTTCTTGAGGTGCTAAAATGGCAGGGCAGTACAAAACCCCCACAAATGACCCCATTTTGGAAAGTAGACACCCCAAGGAATTTGTTGAGAGGCATGTTGAGCCCATTGAATATTCATTTTTTTTGTCCCAAGTGATTGAATAATGACAAAAAAAAAAAAAAAATTACAAAAAGTTGTCACTAAATGATATATTGCTCACACAGGCCATGGGCATATGTGGAATTGCACCCCAAAATACATTTAGCTGCTTCTCCTGAGTATGGGGATACCACATGTGTGGGACTTTTTGGGAGCCTAGCCGCGTACGGGGCCCCGAAAACCAATCACGGCCTTCAGGATTTCTAAGGGCGTACATTTTTGATTTTACTCCTCACTACCTATCACAGTTTTGAAGGCCATAAAATGCCCAGATGGCATAAACCCCCCCAAATGACCCCATTTTGGAAAGTAGACACCCCAAGCTATTTGCTTTGAGGCATGTTGAGTCCATGGAATGTTTTATATTTTGACACAAGTTGCGGGAAAGTGACAATTTTTTTTTTTTTTTTTGCACAAAGTTGTCACTAAATGATATATTGCTCACACAGGCCATGGGCATATGTGGAATTGCACCCCAAAATACATTTAGCTGCTTCTCCTGAGTACGGGGATACCACATGTGGGGGACTTTTTGAGAGCCTAGCCGCGTACGGGGCCCCGAAAACCAATCACTGCCTTCAGGATTTCTAAGGGCGTACATTTTTGATTTTACTCCTCACTACCTATCACAGTTTCGGAGGCCATGGAATGCCCAGATGGCACAAACCCCCCCAAATGACCCCATTTTGGAAAGTAGACACCCCAAGCTATTTGCTAAGAGGCATGGTGAGTATTTTGCAGCTCTCATTTGTTTTTGAAAATAAAGAAAGACGAGTAAAAAAAATTTTTTTTTTCTTTTTTCAATTTTCAAAACTTTGTGACAAAAAGTGAGATCTGCAAAATACTCACTATACCTCTCATCAAATAGCTTGGGGTGTCTACTTTCCAAAATGGGGTCATTTGGGGGGGTTTTTTGCCACCTGGGCATTCCATGGCCTCCGAAACTGTGATAGGCAGTGAAGAGTGAAATAAAAAATTTACGGCCTTAGAAAGCCTGAAGGCGGTGCTTGGTTTTCGGGGTCCCGTGCGCGGCTAGGCTCCCAAAAAGTCTCACACATGTGGTATCCCCGTACTCAGGAGAAGCAACAGAATGTATTTTGGGGTGTAATTTCACATATTCCCATGGCATGTTTGAGCAATATATCATTTAGTGACAACTTTGCGCAAAAAAAAATAAAAAAAATTAAAAATTGTCTCTTTCCCGCAACTTGTGTCACAATATAAAATATTCCATGGACTCGACATGCCTCTCAGCAAATAGCTTGGGGTGTCTACTTTCCAAAATGGGGTCATTTGGGGGGGTTTTGAACTGTCCTGGCATTTTATGCACAACATCTAGAAGCTTATGTCACACATCACCCACTCTTCTAACCACTTGAAGACAAAGCCCTTTCTGACACTTTTTGATTACATAAAAAAATAATTTTTTGCAAGAAAATTACTTTGAACCCCCAAACATTATATATTTTTTTAAAGCAAATGCCCTACAGATTAAAATGGTGGGTGTTTCATTTTTTTTTTTCACACAGTATTTGCGCAGCGATTTTTCAAACGCATTTTTTGGGGAAAAAACACACTTTTTTAAATTTTAATGCACTAAAACACACTATATTGCCCAAATGTTTGATGAAATAAAAAAGATGATCTTAGGCCGAGTACATGGATACCAAACATGACATGCTTTAAAATTGCGCACAAACGTGCAGTGGCGACAAACTAAATACATTTTTAAAAGCCTTTAAAAGCCTTTACAGGTTACCACTTTAGATTTACAGAGGAGGTCTACTGCTAAAATTACTGCCCTCGATCTGACGTTCGCGGTGATACCTCACATGCATGGTGCAATTGCTGTTTACATTTGACGCCAGACCGACGCTTGCGTTCGCCTTAGCGCGAGAGCAGGGGGGACAGGGGTGCTTTTTTTTTTTTTTTTTTTTTCTTTATTATTATTATTTTTTTATCTTATTTTTAAACTGTTCCTTTCATTTTTTTTTTTTTAAGTCATTTTTATTGTTATCTCAGGGAATGTAAATATCCCCTATCATAGCAATAGGTAGTGACAGGTACTCTTTTTTGCAAAAATTGGGGTCTATTAGACCCTAGATTTCTCCTCTGCTCTCAAAGCATCTGATGACACCAAGATCGGTGTGATAAAATGCTTTCCCAATTTCCCAATGGCGCTGTTTACATCCCGCGAAATCTAAGTCATAAAATGCTCGTAGCTTCCGGTTTCTTAGGCCATAGAGATGTTTGGAGCCACTCTGGTCTCTGATCAGCTCTATGGTCAGCTGGCTGAATCACCGGCTGCATTCTCAGGTTCCCTGTTGAGACAGGAGAGCCAGAGAAAAACACGGAAGACGTTGGGGGGGGGCATTCCCTCCCACTGCTTGTAAAAGCAGTCTAGAGGCTAATTAGCTGCTAGGATTGCTTTTACATGAAAGCCGATCGCTGGCTGAAAAGAATGATACCAAGATGATACCTAAACCTGCAGGCATCATTCTGGTATAACCACTCAAAGTCGTGAATGGCGTACCTGAAGACAAAAAAATGGTTAACAATAAAGCACAGTAAACGGTAAGGTATAAAAAATTGCATACCTGAAAAACAAACATGATAAAACATAATAACAATAAAACATTGCAGAATAGAATACAGTAAAAAAGAGCAGAACAAGAGAGAGAGAATAGAGAGAGAGAGAACAATAAAACGACAACTATTTTTTTTTTATTTTATATTTTTGTGTTTTTTTTTTTTTTTTTACACTTTTTTTTGTAACTAACTTTTATAACTGTAACCAGTTCCAGGTTCGGGTCTCTCAAAATGCGATGGCATCTTGGGAGACCCTGTGAAAGTGTGCCTAGTCTGTGCAATGCTGTACCCTACGCTAATACTCAACTAGTGAATGGTAGCGTTCAAAACATTCACCAATGCAAAGACCAGGATTGTCAGGACAGGAGGGACAATAATAGCGGGTGTCACGCCTATATCCGCGCTTGCTGTAGACATGACATCTTTTTTGGGGGGGTTCGCTGCGTAGGGGTACTCGGGAGGACATAAAGAAAATGCCTCTCATGCAGCTGACTGCATTTGGTTGGGGATGTGAATGGGGGAAGTACGGGCGCTGCAGAAGCGGTGGGTTCCCAATTAGGATTGGCGAATGCAGCAGGAAGGGCACTATGGGCACGACGGGCCTGTGTTTGTCTTTTTGGTGGCAGCGGGACACTACTTGTGCTTGCCACCTCACCAGCCTGAACTGCACTTATGGGACTCGCCACGTCACCAAGTGTTACTGCAGTGCTGGTTTGACTACGACCGGGGTGTACTAGGCCGCTGGTGCTTGCCAGTTCACCAAAACGCTACAAAAAAAACTGTTAGCGATCGCAGGGATCAGGCCTGACTCTGTGAACACTGCAGTTATGCGTTTAGTGTTTTGTAAGTGTCAGTGATCGATCGATACTGCACTTGGGTGGGCTGGGCTGGGCCGGGCGGAGGGGCAAAACGCAGGTGCTAGCAGGTATCTGGGATGATCCCGCTAACACTGCGTTTGTGGGAACCCTAAACTGCTGGGGACGCTAGTATAGATCTGATCAGATCAGATATTGATCCGATCAGATACTATACCACTAAGGGAGGTGTACGGTGCGTGCGTGGGTGTTAGCGGTACTGGCGCTAACCTGACGCTGCCTGGGGCTGGTGCTTGCCAGTTCACCAAAACGCTACCAAAAAAACTGTTAGCGATCGCAGGGATCAGGCCCGACTCTGCGAACGCTGCAGTTATGCGTTTAGTGTTTTGTAAGTGACAGTGATCGATCGATACTGCACTTGGGTGGGCTGGGCCGGGCGGAGGGGCAAATCGCAGGTGCTAGCAGGTATCTGGGCTGATCCCGCTAACACTGCGTGTTTGGGAACCCTAAACTGCTGGGGACGCTAGTATAGATCTGATCGGATCAGATATTGATCCGTTCAGATACTATACCACTAAGGGAGGTGTACGCTGCGTGCATGGGTGTTAGCGGTACTGGCGCTAACCTGACGCTGCCTGGGGCTGGTGCTTGCCAGTTCACCAAAACGCTATCAAGAAAACTGTTAGCGATCGCAGGGATCAGGCCTGACTCTGTGAACGCTGCAGTTATGCGTTTAGTGTTTTGTAAGTGACAGTGATCGATCAATACTGCACTTGGGTGGGCTGGGCCGGGCAGAGGGGAAAAACGCAGGTGCTAGCGGGTATCTGGGCTGATCCCGCTAACACTGCGTTTTTGGGAACCCTAAACTGCTGGGGACACTAGTATAGATCTGATCGGATCAGATATTGATCCGTACAGATACTATACCACTAAGGGAGGCGTATACTGCGTGCGTGGGTGTTAGCGGTACTGGCGCTAATCTGACGCTGCCTGGGGCGACGCATATCACCGCCGGGCGATCAGGGGGCTAAACCTTTATTCGGTAATAAACGGCGGGTGCCCTGGCACTATAAAAAATAAACGAACTAACCAGCGTCACCTGTAACGGTTATACGGTGATCAGTGGTGAAAGGGTTAACTAGGGGGCAATCAAGGGGTTAAAACATTTATTAGATAGTATATGGGGGTCCCTGTCGCTATAAAACGCTGACGGCGAACCTAAATATTTACCTCCCTAACTAGCGTCACCAGCGACACTAATACAGTGATCAGAAAAATGATCGCTTAGTGACACTGGTGACAGGGGGTGATCAAGGGGTTAAAACTTTATTAGGGGGGTTAGGGGGGTATCCTAGACCTAAAGGGGGCCTAACACTCACTGCCCTAACACTGTAACTGTCACAAACTGACACCATGCAGTAATCAGAAAAAAAAAAAAAAAAAAAATACTGCTTGCTGTCAGTTTGTGACAGGGGGGGGTGATTGGGGGGCGATCGGGGGGCGATCGGGGGTGTAAAGTATGCCTGGCATGTTCTACTGTGTATGTGTGTTGTGCACTTACATGTCTTCTCTCCTCGGCGCTGGAACGGAAACTGCCGAGCCGAGGAGAGATGACATCACATCCTCTGCCTGTGTGAAACTACACACAGGCAGGGGAGGATTCCGATTGGCTGGGAGCGATCGTGAGGGGGGGGCCACGATCGGATGGTCTCCCCCTCGCCTCCCAACGCTCCCAGTCAAATGCCGACCGCCGCTGGCACCGGGGGGGTCCGATCGGACCCCCCGCCCGCGGGAGGCAGATCACGTGCCACCTGCCGCCGTATATGCCCGTGCCATTCTGCCGCCGTATATGTGCGTTAGGCGGTCGGCAAGTGGTTAATATTTGTAGAGAATTATATTTGCAAGTCATGAGCTGAAAATTGTGTGTGATTGCGTAACCCAAAATTACAACTATGTCCCTTTTTTTGACACAGGATGACCTCAGCCAGGAGGAGGCCTTGACCAGTGGGAGAGAGGGGGAGGCCTTGCCCAGTGGGAGAGAGGAGGAGGCTGTGGCTGGGCCCAGTAGAAGCCGCACGGAGTGTCAGGTGCCTCCCCTCCGCATTCTCACCAAAAGGCCCAGAAGAATGACCCAAACTGAGGAGGAATCCCTAGCCCTCATTCGTGAAGCCAGCCAAATCCTCAGCACACCACCCAATGCAGAGGAGGCGTATGGGACATATATGGCCACCAGATTGCTGGAATTGGAAAAGGGGCAACGCCTCCTCTGTGAGGGTTTAATTTTTCAGGCCTATCAGAAGGGCTTGAGAGGGGAGCTTACTGCTACAACCTATCTAGCAGATGAAGCCACTCCTCCTTCTCCTCCTCCTGCCCCAATTACACCACCAGAGGCCCAGCCTCCGAGGAAGGCTGCAGCGAAGCGTGGAGGGAAGGCTGCAGAGAAGCATGCAAAGTGATTGCCTGGTTTCTGTCTGGTCTGACTGTGCTCCCTGTGCTCCCTAGTCGCAAGATACCAATTTTCTTGTCCTAAAACTTGATGTGTGTCCTGGGGGACGAAAGGCTTCACAGATTCTAAAAGTGTCTCTAGTGTTGCCTTCCTAATTTTTGGTTAACCCAAATAAATGGATTTTTTAGTTACCTTACATTATTGACTATGTGTTTTGAGTACAAAACGACATTTTGTTTGGGAGTAGGCAGGTACAGGACAAAAAGACTATGGAGTTGATTTAATAAAAGCAAATAGACTGTGCACTTTGCAGAGGGCAGTTGCCCTCTGCAAGTGCAATTGCTCCAGAGCTTAGGAAATGAGGTAAGGCTTGACTTTGCAAAGAGTACCCAATCCTGTGCAAGGAAAATTCAAAAATCAGCATCTTTGCTTGCACATTATTGGATGATGGAAGTCAGCAGAGCTTCTGCTTATTTACTAAGCTCTGGAGCAACTGCTCTTGCAGAGGGCAACTGCACTTTGCAAAGTGCACAGTCTTTTTCCCTTTAGTAAATCAACCCCTATGTGTGTTTTTTCCAAAAGGCAAAATCATTTCTAAAATCAAGTGCAAAGTACTAATGAAAAGTGCACTTTAGAAATTGCACTGCAAGAGCACTTGTTGGAAGTGCAGTCGCTGAAAATCTGAGGGGAAGAGCTGAAATGAGGGGAAGCTCTGCTGATTTTATCATACAATCATGTGCAAGAAAAAGGTTTTATTTTTTTGGGGTTCCTTGCATGTGCCCCTCGGATCCACAGTGAAGGCACTTCAAAATGCTCTTTCTGTGCAATTCCAAGTAGAATTTGCACTTGTAGTGAAAAATGAATTTGCCTTTGGAAAATAAACCCCCCTATGTCTAATTAACAAGGGACACCAACCTCATTAAGGTTCATTAAAACAACACAAAATATTAAGGTTATTGAGGTAACCTGAAACTACAAAAAAACAAAAAAATTTGTATAATTTAGCACACATTGTAAAATAGATAGTGTTTAAATCTAAAAAAAAAAAAATGAGTCCAAAATCTAATTTGATACTTTATTTATGGAGATCTGGCTTTTTAAAAATATCATATTAGTCATTGCATGAGGATAAATCATGAAGAAAGTACTTTATGAGAACTCTGTGTGAATAAAAAGCAACCAAACAACTTAATTCCTCTCGCAATATAAAGAAAAAAAAAAACGCTGTATTAAAAGATCACAGAAGAGGAATGTGCTAGCTTCAATACGAAGGCTAGTTTTACCAAACCGAGCGCTTCCGTCTTGTAATTGCTTCAGAGCATGCGTCAGTTTGAGTTAGTCGGACTAGCACACAGAGGACCGGTTTGTCCGCTAGAAAGAAGAGTCTGTCGGATAGATTTAAAAAATGTTTCAAATCTAAGTCCATCCAACTTTTGAGCAAACCAAGTCCGCTGGAGCCCACACACGATCTAATTGTCCGACGAAATCCAGTACGCCAGACCAAGTCTGCCGTAAAGTCCGCTCGTGTGTATGCGGCATAAGAAGAATTCTTCCCACTGACCATCACACTAATGTATCATGAGTTGTAGATATAATAATTGTAGCAGGGGTTCCATGACACCAGAAAGTTATTTCAAGGGTTCTTCTTTATAGAAAAGGTTGAGAAAGGCTGGCCTACAGGTAAAACAATAAAATTAATGATTATTTTACAAAGCTGCCCAGATTTTTAATATATTCTGAGGCCTTTGGACTGCATAGGCTATTTTCTAGAAAAGGTGAACTTATCCTTTATAAAGAAAAGGTTTGCAGTGACCACATCTAAGGACTGGTGCACTGCAATGTATAAAAACGTCTTTTTTGTGTTTACATACATTTTAAGCATGCACACATGGCTTAAAATAGAATTATAACTTCCCATTAAAAATGATGTGCGCAATTATAAGTACATCTGTTTTTATAATATCCTCTTTGTCTCCCTGCTAAGTCCCACAAATACCTGCTGATTGTGCCAGTGAAAGCCACCGAATGAATCTTCCATAAATGGTGTGGCAACAATGATGCACTGCTCCTGAATTCACAGCTGATTAGCAACTATCATGTAGGCGGTGCCTGTTGCACCACAACACTACAGTGGGATGAAAAAATTGTTTCAATGGGAGTGGTTATCAGCATTGCCACTGCTCATTCAAAATAATGCAACTTGTCAATCAGTACCTAGCTACATTTAGTCCCACCCACTGCTTTATGGTTTGGCAGCACTGCTTCTGTTGCTGAAAACCTCCCACTGTGAGCTGCACTTTTTCATTTACTTAAATGAAAGTAGAAGTCCACTGTAACACTAAAATCCCTGCATCTACAGACATCCACAAACTAACACTAACCTATCTAGCTCTCTAAAGAAGAAATCTGTATACATACCTTTTTTAAAGCTGATCCGACCCCATAATGAGCTGACAGCTGTGGCTGTGCTGTAAAGGCGGGTGCACAGGACAACATAAGCCCGATAGTAACTCTATGGGTTACATCACTTCCCAGTAATTTCACAGCCATTGTCGGCTGTGTCCTCTGCAGAGCTTCCACCACTGGAAACCGGATCAGCTTCAAAAAAGATGTGTATACTGATTTCTTCTTTACAGGGCTAGATAGGTTAGTGCTAGATCGTGGCTGTCTGTAGATGGAAGGATTTTGGTATTAGGGTGGACTTACACTTTAATAAGGATTGTACATCACATAGAAACTGGATTTGGGACTTATTTAGACTGTCATATAGGAACCTTTAGTTGTACTTTAGGCATAATTCCAAAGTGTTTCTAAGTTAGCAGCCTAGTTTTAGACCCGTCAAATCATAGCAGATTTTTGGAATGTTGTAGGGTTGTTAACATACTGTAGGCTCAAAATTTTTTTAATTATTTTTTTTTTAATTTTTATTAAGTTTTGCATATTACATTACATATATATATCACGTAAAAAAAAGTAATTGTACACTGTATTATCAAAAAAACTATCATTACCACATTCTAAGAAATCCTCCCTCTCCCGCTCCCTCCTTTCTCCACCCCCCACCCCTTCCCCCCACTCCTTGCCCTATTTCTTTACGTTCTGTCTTTATTTTCTTTTCTTTTCTTTCTCCCTGCAGGATCTTCGTATAGTCTTTGGTTCCTTTAAATTCTTCCCACTTCCTCCAGATCTTTTTGAAGTTTACTGATCTGTCTTCTTCTCTACTACTTAAAAAAACGTCATCCTATTTATGTATTCAGCTCTTGTACACCAGTTCCTCAGAGTAGGGCTATCCAGCTCTCTCCATTTTCTTGGTATCTCACCTTTTGCAGCATTAGTTAAATATGGTAATACTGACTCTTTATACTGTTTTTTTTTACTTTTCTGTGTTATGGAATAAATATACCTACGGGTCATCAACTATGTCTATTTCCGACATTACCTTCATATAATTTTGTACCTTTTCCCAATTTTCCCTTATCTTCGGGCATTCCCATCAGATATATAACATTGTACCCCTCCGATCTCATCTCCTCCAGCACAGTGGGGATATCTCTGATTGATATTTTTGCATTCTTACTGGGGTAATGTACCATCTCAGTAAGATTTTATAGTTCATTTCTCTGGTGTTTATGTCCGAGGCTGTACTATATACAGCTCACAGTATTCTACTTCCTTGTTGTTCATTCACTCATGTTCCTATTTCCCCTTCCCACATGCTGATAATGGGAGGTATTTCAGTTCTTTCCCTCTCTGTTATTATCTTACAAGTCCTAGCAACACAGTGTTTTATACTAGTTGCTTGGTCACACATTTTTTCAGTTGAATTTAATTATTTTCCTGATCTAATCGGCTGTGGTAGTGTATCTACAAAATGTTTTAACTGACAATACCTCCATTCATTCAGAACCATTTTTTCTTTTTTGTGTTTTAAATCAAAATATGAACAAATCCTACCCCTTTCCATTATATCTTTTAATTGTTCATTTTTCACCTCATTATTTCTTTCATTTCCCAGTATAAAAAAAAAACTTTGTGCCTTCTAGTGCTATTAAAGGTGAGTTATATTCCCATTTTACTTTTCTGTGAATCGTGTCCCAGATCTTAAATACATTTATCATCAACTTGTGAGTGTTTCCCTCCATTTTTCTATATTTTTGTGGTATCCATATCACCTTACCTAAGTGTACTCCATTTATTTTGTTCTCTACCCCAACGCATCTTTTATCCACATTCTTTTTTGTACATTCTATCATTCTTGTTAAAATAACCGTGTGGTAGTATCTCTTTACAGTTATGCTCATAGGTTTACATACCCTGGCAGAATTTATGATTTCTTGGCCATTTTTTCAGAGAATATGAATGATAACACAAATACATTTCTTTCACTCTTAGTTAGTGTTTTCTATTTATCTATTCTATTTATTATCAATCAACTGTGTTTACTCTTTTTAAATCATAATGGCAACAGAAACTATCCAAATGACCCTGATCAAAAGTTTACATACCCCAGTTCTTAATACCATGTATTGTCCCCAAGCTGTATTGACAGCTTGAAGTCTTTTGTGGTATTTGTGGATGAGGCTCTTTATCTTCTCAGATAGTAAAGCTGCCCATTCCTCTTGGCAAAAAGCCTCCAGTTCATGTAAATTCTTGTGCAATCTTGCATGAACTGCACATTTGAGATCTCCCAAGAGTGGCTCAATGATATTGAGGTCAGGAGACTGATATGGCCACTCCAGAACCTTCACTTTATTCTGCTGTAGCCAATGACAGGTCGACTTGGCCTTATGTTTTGGATCATTGTCATGTTGAAATGTCCAAGTACGTCCCATGCGCAGATTCCTGACTGATGAATGCAAATGTTCCTGTTGTATGTTTTGATAACATACTGCATTCATCTCGCCAACAATTTTGACCAAATTTTCTGTGCCTTTGTAGCTTACACGTCCCCAAAACTAGGGATGAGCCGAACACCCTCTTGTTCGGTTCACAGCAGAACATGCGAAAACATTCCGCAGAACACACGAACACCGTTAAAGTCTATGGGACATGAACATGAATAATCAAAAGTGCTAATTTTAAAGGCTTACAGTATCTCACAAAAGTGAGTACACCCCTCACATTTTTGTAAATATTTTTATTCTATCTTTTCATGTGACAACACTGAAGAAATTACACTTTGCTACAATGTAAAGTAGTGAGTGTTCAGCTTGTATAAAAGTGTAAATTTTCTGTCCCCTCAAAATAACTCAACACAGCCATTTATGCTTAAACTGCTGGCAGCAAAAGTAAGTACACCCCTAAGTGAAAATGTCCAAATTGGGTCCAATTAGACATTTTTCCTCCCCAGTGTCATGTGACTCGTTAGTGTTACAAGGTCTCAGGTGTAAATGGGGAGCAGGTGTGTTAAATTTGGTGTCATCGCCCTCACTCAGTCATACTAGTCACTGGAAGTTCAACATGGCACCTCATGGCAAAGAACTCTCTGAGGAGCTCAAAAAAAGAATTGTTGCTCTACATAAAGATGGCATTGGCTATAAGAAGATTGCCAAGACCCTGAAACTGAGCTGCAGCACGGTGGCCAAGACTATACAGTGGTTTTAAAGGACAGGTTCCACTCAGAGCAGGCCTTGTCATGGTTGAACAAAGTAGTTAAGTGCACGTGCTAGCATCATATCCAGAGGTTGTCTTTGGGAAATAGACGTATGAGTCCTGCCAGCATTGCTGCAGAGGTTGAAGGGGTGGGGGGTCAGCCTGTCAGTGCTCGGACAATATGCTGCACACTGCATCAAATTGGTCTGCATGGCTGTCGTCCCAGAGGGAAGCCTCTTCTAAAGATCATGCACAAGCAAGCTCACAAACAGTTTGCTATAGACAAGTAGACTAAGGACATAGATTACTGGAACCATGTCCTGTGGTCTGATGAGACCAAGATAAAAGTATTTGTTTCAGATGGTATCAAGCGTGTGTGGTGGCAACCAGGTGAGGAGTAAAACCTCAGTAAAGCCTACAGTTAAGCATGGTGGTGGGGGTGTCATGGTCTGGGGCTGCATGAGTTCATTGAGGAAACCATGAATGCCAACATGTACTCTGACATATTGAAGAAGAGCATGATCCCCTCCCTTCGGAGACTGGGCCACAGGGCAGTATTCCAACATGATAACGACCCCAAACTCACCTCCAAGATGACCACTCCCTTGCTAAAGTAGCTGAGGGTAAAGGTGATGGACTAGCCAAGCGTGTCTCCAGACCTAAACCTATTGATCATCTGCAGGGCATCCTTAAATGGAAGGTGGAGGAGCGCAAGGTCTCTAGCATCCACCAGCTCCATGATGTCATCATGGAGGAGTGGAAGGGAACTTCAGAGGCAACCTGTGAAGCTCCGGTGAACTCCATGCCCAAGAGGGTTAAGGCAGTGCTGGAAAATAATGGTGGCCACACAAAATATTGACACGTTGGGCCCAATTTGGACATTTTCACTTAGGGGTGTACTCACTTTTGTTGCCAGCGGTTTAGACATTAATGGCTGTGTGTTGAGTTATTTTGAGGGGACAGCAAATTTACACTGTTATACAAGCTGTACACTCACTACTTTACATTGTAGCAAAGTGTAATTTCTTCAGTGTTGTCACATGAAAAGATAGAATAAAATATTTACAAAAATGTGAGGGGTGTACTCACATTTATGAGATACTGTATATGCAAGTTATTGTCATAAAAAGTGTTTGGGAGACCTGGGTCCTGTCCCAGGGGACATGTATCAATGCAAATTTTTTTTAAAAACTGACTTTTTTTGGGAGCAGTAATTTTTTTAATGCTTAAAGTGAAACAATAAAAATGAAATATTCCTTTAAATATTGTGCCTGGGGGCTGTCTATAGTATGCCTGTAAAGTGATGCATTTTTCCTGTGTTTAGAACAGTACCTTTTTCAAATCCATTTTTTATTTTTATAATACATGTTCAACACAGATGAGAAAACAATAATTTTTAAACAAATAAACAGCTTAGAGAAATTACCATAGTTTCATTTTATAATATATACATATGCACAAAGAGAGACATAAACAAATACAAAAAAAATCAAAAACTCATATAAAACTAGCCACACACACCAACACTAAACATGCACCTCATTTTTATTTCCAATTGGTTTTACTTTGTTCAACTCTCATCATCTTAATATATTATAGATCAATCTCCTCGTCCCCATCCCCCCCCTCCCCCTCACCAATCCCTCCACATGAGCCATCATACAGTAGATTATTCGAATCAATCCAGTAGTGCCAGATTTTACTGAATTTCTGGGGGACTCCTCTATGTTTATATGTTAATCTTTCTCTTTTTAATATATAATTTATTTTATTACTCCACTGTTTATGGGTTGGGGGAGCCTTGACTGTCCATTTTTGTAGGATAAGTTTATGGGCTAGGTAGAGAGATCTAGTCCACATTATGTGCATATCTACAGGTAAAATTCCATCTGGAATTTTTCCCAGTAGTGATAATTTAGGAGTATTTATTATTTCTGTTCGCAAAATTATATTTAGGGTCATAAAAACTTTTTCCCAATATCTACGGAGTTTTGGACGTCGCCAAAGTATGTGAACAAGGGAGCCATTCGAAACGAAATATCGTGCCGCAGACCCCCAAAACCACCGGGCAAGGGTTGTGGGGAAGAGGCCCTTCTCCCCATTAACATGGGGACAAGGTACTTTGGGGGGCTGCCTCAAAGCACCCTCCCAGTGTTGAGGCAAAAATGGTGTGGGGGCCTGGTATGGTTCAGGAGGGGGGCACTCTCTCATCCCCCCTCTTTTCCTGCGGCCTGCCAGTTTGCTTACTCGGATAAGGGTCTGGTATGGATTTTTGGGGGGACCCCACGCCATTTAAAAAAAATTTGGTGCGGGGTTCCCCTTAAAATCCATACCAGACCAGACCCTACTCAATTTTTTTTTTAAATTTTGGCGCGGCGTTCCCCTTAATATCCACACCAGACCTGAAGGGCCTGGTATGGAATTTAGGGGGACTCCACGTCATTTTTTAAAAATTTTGGCGCGGGGTTTCCCTTAATATCCATACAAGACCTGAAGGGCCTGGTATGGAATTTAGGGGGACCCCCACGCATTTTTTTTAATTTTGGTTTGGGGTTCCCCAAACAATTCATTATAGCCGCGAGTAGTTTTAAATTACTTTTTTTCCTTTGAAAAGTCATTTTGCTGTCAGACTGTTCTAAACATGGGAAACATGCGCCCCTTTAAAGACATACTATAGACACCCCCCAGGTATGAAATTTAAAGGAATATTACAGTTTTATTGTTTCATTTTAAACATTATTAAAATCACTGCTCCCGAAAAAACGTCTGTTTTTAAAACTTCTTTTTGCATTGATACAAACACTTTTTATGACAATAACTTGCATATAAACCTTTAAAATGAGCACTTTTGATTATTCATGTTCGGCTCCAATAGACTTTAATGGTGTTCGCGTGTTCGAACTGATTTTTTGCCTGTTTGCATGTTCTGATGTGAACCGAACTGTGGGGTGTTCGGCTCATCCCTATTTGGAACATGGAAACTGGATTAGATATACAACACACTCCGTAGAGCATATAATAAATGACTCTATGTTATAGGATTTATTCGTCTGAGTGGACTGGAAAGTTTCACGTTTTTGCCCTCTGAAAGAGTTGATTTGACAATTATTGCATTTCCTGCAAGGAAAGAAGCCATTCATTGTTTGAAAAAAACGAAATCATTTTAGGAGGGTATATTACATTAGGAGCGATACTATGACGCAAACTGTAGTCTGTAAACGACTACCGGACGATCAGGCATAACAGGACCTAAAATCTTATCATTTTTTAATGCTCCAATGTTTATTAAAAATCTTTTTTTTTGGTGTTGGTTAGAATACCTAGTGATCATAGAATAACCAAATCTGTAATCTAATACTTGATTGGCCCTACTTGGGCCATTCAGCATAAGCTCTCTATCCATGTCACCGACATTTTTAATGATCTCATCGATCTCCTCCTCCATAAAGCCCTTGTCCAAAAATCTAGATTTTAAAACCAAAGCTTGCTGCTGATAGTCAGAGATGGAGGTACAGTTGCGCCTTATCTGTTGGAATTGGCCTTTAGGGACCGCATTAAGCCATGCTGGACAATTACAGCTGGTTAACGGAATAAAGGCAATACAGTCGGTCTCTTTGAAGTAGGTGGTAGTAGATAAACAACCATCCCTAACAGTAATGTAAAGGTCAAGGATATGGATCTTAGATTCACTCGCCTAGTACTGCAAGGAGATTCCTCTAACATAAGAATTGAGTTTAGAAAAAAGGCCTCAAGAGAGGGAAGGTCACCTTCCCATAGGAGAAGGACATCATGTACCTTCTCTAAAGGCGTAACTCCCTGGGGGGGTCAGTGTCAATTACCTCCCTTTCCCAATAAGCCATGAATAAGTTCGCCAGGCTCAGAGTTAACTTGGTGCCCATAGCAAGGCCACAAGTTTGTAAAAAGAAGTTGCCCCCAAACCAAAAATAATGGTGACTTGTAGCAAAAACCAGAAGGTTTATAATAAATTCTCTCTGTATTGATGTTAAAGTATGATCTTGTTCCAAATAAAACGTCACCGCCTCCAAGCCATGTTGATGTGATATAACAGTACATAGAGAGGCAACATCAGCTGTTGCCAGGATGCAACTATCTCTCCATTCACATTCAGCCAATATTTTAATAAATTGAGTTGTATCCTTCAAATGAGAGGGAGTTGCTGCAACCAAGGGTTGTAAAAATTCATCCACATATCTGTCTATTCTGGCCGTTACCAAATCTATGCCGCTGATGGTAGCGCGGCCAGGTGGTTTAGACAGATTCTTGTGGATTTTTGGCAAATAGTATATAACAGGTACCCTTGGTGCAGAAGGTACAAGATATGCCTTTTCTTTTTTGTTGACAATACCTTGTTGGAAACTATCATCAATTATAGATAGAAGTTCTCTTTTGTTCTTAGCTATAGGGTTTGAGGCCAGTTGTGTATATGTCATATTATCAGATAAAAGCCTATTCATCGGGGGCATGGCCTAGACATGGTTGGGTGAGGATGCATTTCCCTCGAGCTCCCGGACTTCCCCTGCCTATCCAAGCCTATTATGATCTAAAATCCATCATCTAAACGATGCATGTACTCTAAGAAAAGGAGAACAAAGGGTAAAGCTAAACAAGCAAGACCAAGAGAGTCTGGAGGGTCTATTGAACACTTTTTAATGCAACCTCAGCTCACCCCTGCTCATCCTAAGCTGGTGGACCAACATGGAGAGAGGAGCGGGACTCAGGGGAGCCGGCCGGCTTCCCCTGATGCGGCGCTGGACTCTAACTCATACTCGGATGTCCCTCCCCGCTTTACCATTTGGGATCCGAGACTCCGCTACTGTGCTCTATGAGTACCGGGGTAATGCCGAGATGTGGGCGCTTCTAAAAGCCCTCCCAACCAAGATGGATATTGAGTCTCTCATCGGCCGCCTGGAGACACAACACCGCAAAGACATTCAGGAGGTACGGGGAGAGCTGAGCTCCATGTCTGCTAGGCTGACGGCGGGAGAGACCTCGGTAACCGATATAGAAAGAAGAGTCTCAGCACTGGAACACCTACAAGATGCACATTTTGATGCTGTGACCATGCTACAGCTACATCAGGAAGAAATGGAGAACAGAAGCAGACGCAACAATCTTCGTCTGCGCAGCCTCCCGGAGGCGATGGGACCAGAAGACCTAGCCGTCACTGTCACTGCCATCTTCCGCAGACTCCCAGGAGACACACTTCCGCAAAATCTGGAGTACGATTGCATCCACTGAGCACGAGGACTGAAATTGCAAGACCCCAATAGACCTCGGGACGTTATCTGCCGTCTCCACCATTACTCCTATGAAGGATTTGCCCGCAGAGCCTGGGAAGCAGGAGACATAGATTTTGATGGAGAGAGTGTTAAGATCTTGCCTGATGTCTCCTGCGCTACCTTACAGAGGAGAGCCATGCTCCGCCCGGTGCTAGAGGCAGCCCGCCTGCAAGGGGCCACCTATCGATAGGGATATCCACTTTTGGTGATCTTCAAGAGGGACCAGCGATCATTTCACCTCCGGTCCCCGAGAGACCTACCGTCTCTTTTCGAACTCCTGGAAATGGCCCCCATGCAGAGCTGGCTGATGTTCATTCCACAGACTGGAGGTCGGTCTGGTCTGCAGTCCTCGTAGGGGAACATCCAGCCAAGACCGCAGAGACAACGCCGCAGATCAAGAGCGCCTTCTTCAGAGGAAACAGGTGAGTTGTGAGTGAGTCTATTTCCCTGCCTGATATTTGACTTCCATAGTATATGCTCACCCCTACCCTGCTGAATCTTCCTCTACTGGCTCCTTACATCTATGCCCTGAGTCCTGAAGTGCCCTTTTTTTTTAGGTATCCCACCGCAGCGGCTTTGCCGCATAAGATAATCATCATGTAGGATTGGGACACGGGGAGGAGTGGTCCCCCTCTACTCCTCCCCGCCTTGGGATAATGCAGTCCCAGGTGGGAAACTTTTAACTGGTGTCGGAACGCCACCCTTCATCCTGCGGACTTGTGTGGGCTGACAATACAGGGACAACTTCGTATGAGCCTTAAACTCTAAATGGCTGTACAGCTATGACGATTGCTCAGGAAGATCGAAAATATGTGGGGAGATGGTGTTGGGGCCTGAAGGAGGGAGAGGGATTTGATTCCTTTCTATGCCCAGATGTGAGAAAGCACTACCCTCCTGGCCGGGAGGTGGGGAGCCGGACTCTTCAGGTGAGGCAGGTGGGAGAAGCTTCCCCATCTTCCCCCTCCCTACTCAGTACACCCTGCAGCTAGTTACCAGCTCTTTTGGTTTGATTTGTTCAGTATTCTTTTTGTATTACAGTTCAGTTTAACTGTAATTTGTTTGAACACCTAAGATTGTTTACTATATGTATTTCATTTTCTACGGTCGTTACTATGCAGAATTCCTCTCTATGTTCGGAATTAAGGGTTGCAGTATGTCCGGAAAGTTCAGTATCTGCCTATGACTGCATAATGACTGGCACTCCATTCTGCACTGATCTGCACACATAGCCCTATCATATGTACTTTGACTCCAGGACCGAACTGGGGTGTTATAACATATAAGAATTTTATACCCGGCAGGTTCCTGCTACAAACGTCAGCCCATTTGGCTTGTTGGAACTCCTGCTGGTTCTAAACAATTTGCAGGATTCCAACCTGCAAAGCCCCTAATTGGTCTAATATAATTTAATGTAACATATGCTGTGCATGCTACTATCCAGCCTGGTGATACCTAGAAGGGGCTATGTGTCTTTAAAGACGAAAGTGCACGTGGAGAGCCTAAACGTGAGACTGGTACCTCCTCCTTCCTCCTCTCTCCCCCACGCCCGCCTTTTCATGGGATGGGGGGAAGAGGACGAGGCGAGCATGTAGTTTTGATGGATCCTACGTGTTCTGCTCTTAGGCTTGGGGTGGGCGGGGGATGTCGGGAGCACCTCTCCGCGGCACACTCCAGTCACTCCCCCACATAGGCCACCACGTCCCTCGACTGCGTAGGTTGAGACGTGTATATGCAAGCATTTTGCTTGTCATTAGTAGTTAACCCCTTTTCCCCCCTGACTTGAATCATACTATTTTGATTCCCACCCTAGATTTAGCTGCACTCTTCCTATTACATTACTAGATTAGGCAGTCTCTTGGTAGAGGCCTCCAGGCCTCCTGCAATTCATTTACAGCTAAATCCTTTCCCGAACCCGTTTGCCCTCCCCTTCCTTCCCCCCCTCCTCCACCTCCCTTTTTTTTCCCCTCCCTCATGTGGTTGAGGATGGACGGCCTGCAGGTATATTCTATTAATGTGAAGGGCCTTAACATCCCGGAGAAGCGACGTATGTTGATGAATGATTTAAAACGAGCCCGAGTTGATATAGCCCTAATTCAGGAAACTCACTTTAAAGATGACCATTTGCCGGTCCTCAAAAACAGATTCTTCCCCCTAGCATTTAATTCTACCAATAAAACTAAATCTAGAGGGACCTCCATTCTCCTATCCAACAAAATACACTGGACCCAGATAGATACTGAGGGACAATTTGTGTTTATTAAGGGTGTTATTGGAGATATACAATTAACTATAGCGACCATATATGCTCCGAATGAAGGCCAGGATATCTTTATGCAACGCACTCTCTCTAAACTGACTCCACTATAGGCCAGAGGACATGGTCTGATCATGCTCCCATAACTTTAAAGTACAAGCTATCCAATGACCCCTCCCACAGGACGCGATTTTGGCGGTTAAATGAAAGCCTCTTACAGAGACCTGAAATTCTAAAGGAAGTGAATAAGACTAACACAACAGCAGACTGTTCCCCAGGAGCAGTATGGGAGGCACACAAGGCGGTCATCAGGGGTGTCTTTATAAAACACGGTGCACGTATAAAAAAAAGAAACCAGGAAACAACTAGACTCACTTCTTGTCAAACTCCATATTGCCAAGTCACAACACAAAAACTCCCCAGACCCCCTAGTGGAGGCTGAACTTTCCTCCCTTCTCAGCCAAATCAACGACCTTCTAGGGTATAGAGCTAAAGCAGCTCTACAGAAATGTTGGCTCGTAGCCTACGAATCAGGGGACAAGTGTGGGCGAACATACACCCCACATATTAAGATGGAAACGGATACGAAGGTCAGCTTACCACACCATATAGCTAACACATTTAGGGATTATTATAAATCCTTGTACAATCTACCGACCTCATCGGGAACACAACACCTGATGGAAGCCTGCTTATCTTGTAGCCAGATCCCTACATTATCGCCAGAAAGTGTGACTGAGTTAGAGACCCCGATAACGTCGGAAGAACTAGAATTAGCACTTAATTAGACTAAACCAGGGAAAGCTCCCGAGCCTGATGGCCTTACTCTCCAATATTATAAAACATTACTATCGTCCCTCAGCCCTCATACAGTGGGGCAAAAAAGTATTTAGTCAGCCACCAATTGTGCAAGTTCTCCCACTTAAAAAGATGAGAGAGGCCTGTAATTGTCATCATAGGTATACCTCAACTATGAAAGACAAAATGTGGAAACAAATCCAGACAATCACATTGTCTGATTTTTGAAAGTATTTATTTGCAAATTATGGTGGAAAATAAGTAATTGGTCACCTACAAACAAGCAAGATTTCTGGCTCTAACAGACCTGTATCTTCTTCTTTAAGAGGCTCCTCTGTCCTCCACTCATTACCTGTGTGGCACCTGTTTGAACTTGTTATCAGTATAAAAGACAACTGTCCACAACCTCAAACAGTCACACTCCAAACTCCACTATGGTGAAGACCAAAGAGCTGTTGAAGGACACCAGAAACAAAATTAAAGACCTGCACCAGGCAGGGAAGCCTGAATCTGCAATAGGCAAGCAGCTTGGTGTGAAAAAATCAACTGTGGGAGCAATAATTAGAAAATGGAAGAAATACAAGATCACTGATAATCTCCCTCAATCTGGGACTCCACGCAAGATCTTACCCCGTGGGGTCAAAATGATCACAAGAATGGTGAGCAAAAATTCCAGAACCACACGGGGGGACCTAGTGAATGACCTGCAGAGAGCTGGGACCAACATAACAAAGGCTACCATCAGTAACACACTACGCCGCCAGGGACTCAGATCCTGCAGTGCCAGACGTGTCCCCCTGCTTAAGCCAGTACATGTCCAGGCCCGTCTGAGGTTTGCTGGAGAGCATTTGAATGATCCAGAAGAGGACTGGGAGAATGTCATATGGTCAGATGAAACCCAAGTTGGTAGAAACACAATTCGTCGTGTTTGGAGGAGAGAGAATGCTGAGTTGCAACCGAAGAACACCATACCTACTGAGAAGCATGGTCCGTATTGCCCAGCGACAGCCCCAAAACATCACTGCTCTAGAGGAGATCTGCATGGAGGAATGGGCCAACATACCAGCAACAGTGTGTGACAACCTTGTGAAGACTTACAGAAAACATTTGACCTCTGTCATTGCCAACAAAGGATATATAACAAAGTATTGAGATGAACTTTTGATATTGACCAAATACTTATTTTCCACCATAATTTGCAAATATATTCTTTCAAAAATCAGACAATGTGATTGTCTGGATTTGTTTCCACATTTTGTCTCTCATAGTTGAGGTATACCCATGATGACAATTACAGGCCTCTCTCATCTTTTTAAGTGGGAGAACTTGCACAATTGGTTGCTGACTAAATACTTTTTTGCCCCACTGTATGATAACTTTCTTTAATGAAATAGGAAAGACAGCAACCTTCTTGAGTGAGACCATGCGAGCACGTATCATGGTCATCCCCAAAGAGGGCAAAGATCCTTTAATTTGTAGCAGCTATAGACCAATTTCATTGTTGAACACAGATCTTAAGCTTTTTACCAAAATTTTAGTGACCCGACTAGCCCGTCATTTACAATCCTTGGTCCACTTAGACCAAGTGGGCTTTATCCCAACGAGAGAAGCTAGAGACAGTACAACTAAAGTACTAAATCTAATACATGTAGCCAACCAGATCCATACACCCTCAATCTTCCTAAATACAGATGCAGAAAAAGCGTTTGATAGGGTTAATTGGGAATATATGTTCACAGTCCTTCAACATATAGGGCTAGGAGAAACAATGATTAGATGGATTGCCCAAATATATACTACCCCTACAGCACAAGTTAAGGTGAATGGGATTTTATCAGACCTCATCCCAATCAAGAATGGGACTAGACAGGGCTGCCCATTATCCCCCCTTCTGTTTGCCCTTTCATTGGAGCTATTTTTGTGTAAAATTAGGAATAATCCAGACATCCAAGGCCTAGTGGTTGGAGATGTACAATACAAGGTCTCTGCATACGTGGATGATCTGTTATTCTCCCTTTCACATCCGGTCACATCCCTTCCAAATCTCCTCCGGGAATTTGACGAGTATGGGAAGATATCCAATCTTAAAATTAACTACAGTAAGTCAGAGGCCATGGGCAAACCACATTGCAAACTCTCCGCTCCAGTTTCCACTTCAAATGGACATCTACGGCTTTAACATACCTAGGTACTTCTGTCCCAGCCAATATAAATCACACTTTTAAATTGAATTCCCCCCCCTTACTAATCAAAACCCGGACCTTGCTGGAATCATGGCAGAAAGGCCTCCATTCATGGTTCGGCAGATGCAACCTTATTAAGACGTGCATTTTACCTAAATTCCTCTACTTACTACAGGCACTTCCAATTACGATTCCCACGTCATTCTTCAAACAGGTACACAGTCAGTTTAATAGATTCATCTGGGCAAATAGGAAATCTAGACTGTGCCGAACCCTACTTGCCATCCCTAAGATGAATAGGGGATTAGCTGTCCCGGATGTGAAGAAATAAAACCAGGCTGTGCACCTAGGTAGAATTATAGACTGGTGCCATCACCAAGATCTAAAACTGTGGCCACATCTGGAACAAGCCCAAGCACTGGTACCTTTACAGGGAGCAATCTGATGCTATGAACATCTTACAACAGAAGTTAAGAGACACCCACTGATAGTGACAACGCTTTGGGTGGGGGCACATGCCAGTTTTGCGCAGTTATTATCCACACCTAACTCTCCGTTATACCCCATTATAGGAAATCCGCAATTCCCTCCAGGACTGGACCCCCAGCTTAAGACCGCACTAACCAACATAAATTACATGCAAGCAAGACATTTCTTAATAAACGACTCATGGCCTTCCATAGAGACACTAAGTCAAAATACAGGCCCTTTTAAGCTACTTTTCTGGTCTGCCGTCCAGCTAGGACATTTCCTTACGTCTATATCTAACCCGAGAGAGTTTTCCAGACCCTTAACTGTTTTTGAAAATTACTGCTCTGAAGGTGGGTCACTCCCGAGAACGTTGTCTCCTCATTACCCCATCAGATAACACACACGTGACCTTCCTGAAAAAGTGGGAAAGGGATTTGAATTGTACCGTTACTTCGAACCCTACTCAACGTATTCTAACGTTTGCCCTAAAATCCTCTACCTGTACGAAAATACAGGAATCCAAATATAAGCTCCTAACGAGGTGGTATCTAACTCCTCAAGCCTTGCATACTTACTACCCGACTGCCTCACCACTTTGTTGGAGATGTCAGACGGAAAGGGGCACACTGTTGCATGTACAGTGGGGCAAAAAAGTATTTTTTGTGCAAGTGCAAGTTCTCCCACTTAAAAAGATGAGAGAGGCCTGTAATTGTCATCATGGGTATACCTCAACTATGAGAGACAAAATGTGGAAACAAATCCAGACAATCACATTGTCTGATTTTTGAAAGAATATATTTGCAAATTATGGTGGAAAATAAGTATTTGGTCAATATCAAAAGTTCATCTCAATACTTTGTTATATATCCTTTGTTGGCAATGACAGAGAAACGTTTTCTGTAAGTCTTCACAAGGTTGTCACACACTGTTGCTGGTATGTTGGCCCATTCCTCCATGCAGATCTCCTCTAGAGCAGTGATGTTTTGGGGCTGTCGCTGGGCAACACGGACTTTCAACTCCCTCCAAAGTTTTTCTATGGGGCTGAGATCTGGAGACTGGCTAGGCCACTCCAGGACCTTGAAATGCTTCTGACGAAGCCACTTCGTTGCCTGGGCAGTGTGTTTGGGATCATTGTCATGCTGAAAAACCTAGCCACAATTCATCTTCAATGCCCTTGCTGATGGGAGGAGGTTTGTACTCAAAATCTCACGATACATGTCCCCATTCATTCTTTCATGTACAGGGATCAGTCGTCCTGTTCC
This sequence comes from Aquarana catesbeiana, assembly GCF_042186555.1. Lineage (NCBI taxonomy): Eukaryota > Metazoa > Chordata > Amphibia > Anura > Ranidae > Aquarana > Aquarana catesbeiana. The sequence goes on from NC_133328.1 coordinate 516,586,982, forward strand.
CTTTGCAGAGAAACAGCCCCAAAGCATGATGTTGCCACCCCCATGCTTCGCAGTAGGTATGGTGTTCTTTGGTTGCAACTCAGCATTCTCTCTCCTCCAAACACGACGAGTTGTGTTTCTACCAACTTTGGTTTCATCTGACCATATGACATTCTCCCAGTCCTCTTCTGGATCATCCAAATGCGCTCTAGCAAACCTCAGACTGGCCCGGACATGTACTGGCTTAAGCAGGGGGGCACGTCTGGCACTGCAGGATCTGAGTCCCTGGCGGTGTAGTGTGTTACTGATGGTAGCCTTTGTTATGTTGGTCCCAGCTCTCTGCAGGTCATTCACTAGGTTCCCACGTGTGGTTCTGGAATTTTTGCTCACCGTTCTTGTGATCATTTTGACCCCACGGGGTAAGATCTTGCGTGGAGTCCCAGATCGAGGGAGATTATCAGTGATCTTGTATTTCTTCCATTTTCTAATTATTGCTCCCACAGTTGATTTTTTCATACCAAGCTGCTTGCCTATTGCAGATTCAGTCTTCCCAGCCTGGTGCAGGTCTATAATTTTGTTTCTGGTGTCCTTTGACAGCTCTTTGGTCTTCACCATAGTGGAGTTTGGAGCGTGACTGTTTGAGGTTGTGGACAGGTGTCTTTTATACTGATAACAAGTTCAAACAGGTGCCACACAGGTAATGAGTGGAGGACAGAGGAGCCTCTTAAAGAAGAAGATACAGGTCTGTTAGAGCCAGAAATCTTGCTTGTTTGTAGGTGACCAATTACTTATTTTCCACCATAATTTGCAAATAAATACTTTCAAAAATCAGACAATGTGATTGTCTGGATTTATTTCCACATTTTGTCTTTCATAGTTGAGGTATACCTATGATGACAATTACAGGCCTCTCTCATCTTTTTAAGTGGGAGAACTTGCACAATTTGTGGCTGACTAAATACTTTTTTGCCCCACTGTATTTTGGTCTTGTTCGAAGCTATCCTATTACTGGTCTACTGTCAGGACAATTATCCAGAAATTCACAGAATACAATATTCCAGATGACCTTCTTTCTCCTGCACGTAAACACAATGTCCACTAAAAGATACAAAAAGTCTGTGATACGTCACTTGGTGAATGCTGCTAAATCCTGTATCCCACTCCAATGGAAAAGCCAAACCCCTCCATCAGTGGTGTCTTGGATCCGGAGAGTAGAAGACATTAGTAAAATGGAGGATCTGGTGCTCTCTGCGAGACACCAACAGGAAAAATATAATAAGACATGGGCACTTTGGCACCATTTTTTTTTTTTTGGAAGGTACCTCCCTTGGAACCTCTTGATGAGACCAATGTTTTTGGGCCGTCCTGAATCAACCAGAACTCTATGGTGTTCTCTCACCCCTGTATCACGCCCCCCTCCTGCTTTCCTCCCTTTTTCCCTCAACGCCCTCCCTTCTTATCCATTAGTACCTTCCCTGTTTCCTCTAGAAGCCCTCCGGACTCGGGCGGGTCGGTTTGGCCCAGGGGGTGAAGGGGGGGGCGGGGGATGGGGGTGAGGGGTAGAGGACAACTGTTTATGCACTTGCTGCCTTTTATTAGAGGATCTCTGATCATGAGGGTTTAGGCAACTCAACAAGGAATCACTAATTATTTGATACCTGATGTACACAGATGGGTTTGAAATGTATATACACTCTGCCTCTCCTTCCATTCATGTGAAGTAAATATGTATTTGTATAATTTTTTTTCCTTCTCTTCCCTCTCTTGCCCCTTCCTCCCCTGATGTTTCCAATATATGCATGTGCTGTATTGTTTAAGCCCATGTTGGGCTTTTCTAAAATAAATAAAATCCATATTTGAAAAAAAAAAAGCCTATTCATCTCATCCAGATCACTTTTATTTAAAATAACACCACCACCGCCTTTTTCAGCGGGGCGTATAACGATATCCTTACGTGCAATCTGTTTCAGATTCTGTTGGAATTCATTCTTGCTTCTAAATCTGGGTGTTTTAAGAGCCACTAAGTCTTTGACCACCATCTTTTTAAATATTTGTACAGACGGGGCCACAAAACCAGGGGGGTTGAATAACGAAACGTTAGACAGATTAGTATGCCGAATTTGAGCTGTATTCATTCCACCGTCTTTATCATGGGATAAGGAATCGGCTTCTTGGTTATCGTTCTGAAAATTGTCAGTAGACACCATATTTGCTGTTGTAACCTGGGGAGTACCGGCAGTGACCAATTGACTCTGATTGCCTATTGGATTAAGAAAATGCCTTTTAATATTTATCTTATGGATGAATTTGTGGACATCAATAAATGTCTCAAATGTATTGAGTGCACGAGGGGGTGCAAATTTAAGTCCCTGACAGAGAACTATTTGTTCACCCTGCAATAATTGAACTGAGATCAAATTGGAAACACCACTGATGTTTATTGTTTTCTCTTTTTTGGACATGACCCTCCTCCCCCCTCTGGTGCCTCTCTTTCTTCGTGCCCCTTTTTGGATCTGTTGTTACCATGGGAAAAACACGAGAATGTTCCATTCTCCCAAATTCCAAAGGGGACTCAAGTTGATCTTGTCTTTGTCTTATTGGATAATCAGTAAATTGGCTAGGGTGTCTGGTTATAACAGATTCTGCCTCATAGTTATTGTCCCGATGGTTTGAGAGGGGAGCATATCTATTTTGAAGAGGGATTTGATTACCTCTAGGGGTCTGTCTATTAGAACTCATCCCATAATGGTTTCTGTAATCCCTGGGGTTCTCTCTGTATTCCCTTTCTCTCTGGTAATTATAATCATTTACGTAGGGTATCCTTTGTGGTTGAAAACCACCCCTACTGGTATTATTACCAAATGAACCACTTTGGCAAGTTTGTTGAGAGACACCTTGTTGGCGGGAGTGATTACCTTCAGCTTTGTATTTATTTTTATTGTTATTTGGTTTAACAGAGGTAAATCCTCTCTGGTTGTTTGAAACTGTCTGACCGCTCTAACTATTATTTCCTCTAATTTGTGATGGATCACGTAACGTGATGGGGATGGGGGAGGGAGATCAAGTATCAGTTAACAGATTTGTTTATTCTATGATCACTAGGTATTCTAACCAACACTTTTCCGTTAGGAAGATTTTTATTAAACATTGGAGCATATAAAGAAATTATAAGATTTTAGGTCCTTTTATCCCTGATCGGCCGGTAGTCATTGACAGAGGCACCTCCACTTTGCATCATAGTGTTGCTCCTAATGTAATAGACCCCCCTAAAACACTTTCATTTTTTCAAACAATGAATGGCTTCTTTCCTTGCAGGAAAAGCAATATTTGTCAAATCAACTCTTTCAGAGGGCGAAAATGTGAAACTTTCCAGTCCACTCAGACGAATAGATCCTATAACATAGAGTCATTTATTATATGCTCTATGGAGTGTGTTGCATATCTAATCCAGTGTCCATGTTCAAAACAGTACATTGGGAGCACTAAAAGAGCTTTACATGTACATCTGGATGAACATGTAGGAAACATCAAGCATGGGTTTACCAAACATAATCTTTCTAGGCATTATGCCAAACACCACGACAAAAAACTTAAAGGGACCCTTTTGTTACCCATTGATAAAATTTGTCCACACTGGAGGGGTACTAACAAGATTAGATCTATTTCCAGGCTTGAAACAAAATGGGTTTTTGACATGAAATCATATGTGCCCTTTGGCTTAAACGTCGATTGGGATACAAACTGTTTCATCAATAATGCTTGAAGTTAGATTTTAGCTTTTAATTGTACATATAAATCCTTTTTTAATTTTTAGGTTTTGTATATTTTGCATATGCGCTAATATACTTTAGATTGTATATTTAATTTTTTTCACCTTATATGTTTATCATGTACTGGTTTTTAATTTTATTAATTGAAATTTTATTATATATGTCCACTATGCTATTATTGTATTCTCGATGTCTAGCTCGGCTTCCAATGCTTGCTCTTTGCTGTGGCCTTTTGGTTAGTGTATGTTCCAGTAATACCATTATCTGCCATTAGATGGTGGTGGTATCTTTCATATTCTTCCAGTTTCCTCTACATTTACTGCTCTGCTAAGCCTGCCAGTAGTCAAAATGGTGGTACCTTTATGTCCCCATCATTAGTGCCAGAGTGGCCCTTCGTTAAGATGGCGCCGCATTACTATTTAAATGATGTACGCAATGACACAATCACAGCAGCCAATCCCCAGACGATGTCCTATCGTGACAAAACGTGTAGGGTGGGGCCCGTGACACTGATGTCATCACATTTTTCTCTTCAGAGTTTGAGGGTTACAGCAACCAAAGAGCAGAGGAGGCTTGAAGAGATGCCGCTTTATGATCCATTGTGGTACACTGCACATAATGACTTTTATCCTGTAAGTGCAATTTATTTAAGCGTATTAAATTCATTATCTTAAATACTACACTATGGGAGCCTATTTTGTTTATGTTTTGGAGTGACACGGATCCAGCAGCCTCAGATATATTATAGGTTTTTGAGAGACCAAATTCCCTGTGCTTGGTGAGACCGCTTTGGGGGTCATTTAAGTCGGTAAGGAGACTTACTACATACTCACTTTGGGTGTAAAGCACTTTGGAGGAGGGATTTCTCTTCGCAATTTTTTATTGACATCTTGTTTTTACATTTGTATGAAAATCTACCGGCTAACTTCTCATCACATGAATATCTATTTGGGACTGTGCTTCAGGCTCTCAATTTTCATTCTTGGGACTCTACCTTAGTCTTTTCTCTCAGACTTTTTTCACCAAATGTTTTTGAGAATTTTTATTTTTTGTATATGATGCTAGATTTTACCTATATAATTATGAGCACTTGTTGGTTTTTTTAGTATCTATTAGTGTTTGTTTATTAGTTTGATCTCAGCATATCATTATTTTTTATTTAGAACACATTACTGGTGATCGCATTTTATATGTCTTTCACTTTATTTGGCTGTAGTTTTCCAATTTCATGTATTAAAACTCTACCTTAATTTTTAATTTTCATACTTTTTTCACCAGAATTCAGAATTTTGGTCAAAAACATTTCTTTTTTTTCCTTTTTCTTAGTATTGGAATAAACAATTGCACATGTGCTGCACCCACATTTTTCTTCTTTTTTCCACATATTGTTTGCTGTTCGGCGAACAGGCGAACAGGCAAACACCCAATGTTTGACTCGAACGTCAGGCTCATCCCTATCCATAACATCAGCGGTCCACCTCCGTGTTTCACAGTAGGAATGCTGTACCTTTCATCATAGGCCTTGTTGACTCCTCTCCAGCATTTATAGTTGTGGCCAAAAAGCTCAATTTGGGTTTCATCACTCCAAATGACTTTGTACCAGAAGGTTTGAGGCTTGTATCTGTGCTGTTTGGTGTATTGTAAGCGGGATACTTTGTATTTCACCTGAAGTCCTCTATTTCACCTGAAGTTATTTTTGGGGGGTTTTTTGCATCCCGAACAATTTTCCTGGTAGTTGTGGCTGAAATTTTAGTTTGTCTACCTGACCATGGTTTGGTTTCAACAGAGCCCCTCATTTTCCACTTCTTGATTAGAGTTTGAACACTGCTGATTGGTATTCTCAATTCCTTGGGTATCTTTTTATATACATTTCCTGTTTTATACAGTTCAACTACCTTTTTCCCGCAGATCCTTTGACAATTCTTTTGCTTTCCCCATGACTCAGAATCCAAAAACGTCAGTGCAGCACTGGATGAAAGATGCAAGGGTCTGCCAGGAGTCCAGAAACGCATTGACCTTTTATACACACACACTAATTACTAGACATGTGCACACTGAAATATTTCGTTTCGGAATTTCGTTTTCGTCCTAAAAATAAATTTATTTAGTTACTCCCGAAATTCGTTTTTATTTATTTTGTTTGGTTAAAAAAATGCATTTGTCCGAAAATCCGATATAATTAAGGTCGAATCTGTCATTGAAGGCTTATGGTGTCTGTCGAATGTTCTAAGAAGATTCGACGGAGCAGCTAAACTGTACGACTCTGCAATCATACATTTCTGGTAGAATGTTCCGCCTACAAGCTATAGTAGAATTCTAATGTTGTATGACACTAGTAATAATTATATTTATTAATTATTATTACTAGTCAACCAACATTAGAATTCTTCTACAGCCTATGGCCGGAGCATTTGACCATAAATGTCCGCTCGCGGCGACTGCTTCGTCGAATCTTTATGTCGAATCTTTTCTGTCTATGTCGAATAATCTTGGACTAATAGAGTTAGGTTAGGCACATTCGACCTTTTTTGCTATTGTCTCTATAATGTTGAATCTTTTCTCTCTATGTCGAATCTTTTCTCTCTATGTAGAATAATCTTGGACTAATAGAGCTAAGGTTAGGCACATTCGACCACAGGTTTGATGGACACAGATCGCTATTGTCTGCGTCATGTCGAATCTCCTATCTATATCGAACTGTTGTCGCAACGAAAATAAAGCATTTGTTTATGTCGGATCTTTCGGTTTTCGGATTCTGCACGTTCATTTTTGTTTGTTAAAACGATAATGAAAATACCTGAAATTCGGACGAAATTGCATTCAGATGAAAACAAATGCACATGTCTACTAATTACAAGCAAACACATCACAGGTGAGGATGGTTATCTTTAATAAACATTCAAACCCCTTTGTGTCAACTTCACCAGGGTATGTAAACTTTTGATCAGGGTCATTTAGGTAGTTTCTATTGCCATTATGGCTTAAAAAGAGTAAACACAGTTGATAATAAATGGCTTCAGCCAAACACTAACCATGAGTGAAAGAAATGTTTTTGTGTTATCAGTCATATTCTCTGAAAATGGCTAATAAATCATAAATTCTGCCAGGGTATGTAAACTTATGAACTCAACTGTATATCTGGAGCCATTATTCCTCCCTGTGCTTTCTCTTTACATAACATTGAGAACTGTATTCTTGGCTTCTTGTTTTGCCATACATATTCCATAATTATTGACGTCATTTTTTTTTAAATACAACTGAGGCAATGCTATTGATAGCATTTGAAATTTGTATAAAATTGTCGGCAGTATTACCATTTTTACCACATTTATTCTACCCATCCATGAGAGTGTGCAGTTTGTGATTTTCTTAAGTTCTACCTGTATTTCATTAAGTAACAGAATGTAATTTACTTGATATAGGTCTTTAAGTATTGGTGTTATTTTTATCTCCAGATTCTTCCCCCATGTAAATGGGAATTCTGTCTTTTAGGCTGTCTCCTCTTCTTTATCTAATCCCAAATTTAAAATTGACTGGATTTATCTTTAGGTTTGAACTTTCCCCATATTCTTTTAATTTCTTGATCAAATTTGGGAGTGATATACTAGGGTTTGTAATATAGAACAATATATCGTCTGCATATTCTGCCACTTTATGTTTTTCCTCTCCTATTCTCACTCCCCTTATATCTGCGCCGTCCCTTAGGGTCACCAACAAGGGTTTCAGCGACATCACAAACAGAAGAGGAGAGAGCGGGCACCTCTGTCTTGTAGCATTGAACATTTTAAATATGTGTGATATATTATCATTTACCTTCACTGCTGCCGTTGGTCGATTATACAGAGCTTTTATCCCATGGAGCATCTTAGGCCCTATTCCCAGACTCTCAATGGTTTCCATCATAAATCCCCAGTCTACTCTGTCAAATTCTTTTTCAGCATCAATTGACAGTAGTAGATCTGGGGACCCATCTCTTTTGGATTTTTGTATTAGAAGTAGCGTTCTTACACTGTTATCTTTACCTTCCCTCCCCAGGACAAATCCTGTCTGATCTGCGTGTATTCATTCAGGCATCAACTCTTTTATTCAAGTTTCCAAAATCTTTACGTATAACTTTGTTTCAGCATTCAACAACATGATTGGTCTGTAACTAGAACATAGAGTTGTCTTTTCCTTCTTTAGGAATCGCAGTGATATATGCCCTCAGGGATTCTTCCCTCATCTTGTTTCCTTCTTTTACCCAATTCATATAAGAGCATAATTTAGGGACTAATTGATCTTTACATTTTTTTATAGAACTTAATCGTCAGCCCGTTAGGTCCTGGACTCTTCCCTGTTGCTGTGCTTTTTAAAGTCCTTTGCATTTCCTAGTGTGTTATCGGGTCTTATAAGGCCTGCAACTTTTCTACTGAGACTTTGGGTAAGTTGGCCCCTTTTATGCACTCCCGTATCTTTTGTTTTCTTTTTAATTCCTCCTCTGACCCCCCATTAGCATTTTCTGTAGTTGAATATATCATTCTTTTTTTTAATAACTTTGCTAAGTATTTCCTGTGTTTATTTCCCCACCTATATCTTTCTTTAGCTACTCTATTAAATACATGTGTTGTTTCTTCCTCACTGAAGTCTTTTAATAAATCTCTTTTCATGACCAGGGCCTGTTGAATCTCTGTTTTTGTTCTACCTCATATATTTCTGTTATTAAACCATTTTTTAAATTCTATCCTTTTTTTTCTTAGAACCTACTGATATTAGTATCCCCCTTATGTAGACATTATTGGCTTCCCAGATCGTCACCCCTGATACCTCCGGGGATTCGTTCTGTATAAAATATTGTTCCAATTCTTTCTTTATTTTTTCTTCTACTTCCTCATCCTGCAACAGATCTCCGTTTAATCTCCACATTGTTATGCTCTCCTGGGTATTGATATCCTTCATTCTCATTATTACAGGGGCATGGTCTGAGATTGTAGTTATTTCTATTGTAACTTTTTCTACTAATTCTACAAGTCTATGGTCTTCCATGATGTAATCTAGTCTGCAGTATGTCCCGTGTACAGAGGAGTTGAAGGAATAGTCCCTCTCCCTTGGATGTAAAATTCTCCATATATCTACTATTTGAGATTGAAACATTTTTTCTGTATCTGCCCTAATTGACATTGTTCAGTCCCCTGCGCAAGGGGCGGTCTATCCATTCGTTGGTCCATACAGAAATTCAGATCACCAGCTACTATTACCATCCCTTTTTTAAACTCTATTAATTTTTACAGTATTCCTTTCAAGCACCTTTTCAGAGCTTTATTTGTGCAATAGACATTTACCAACGTACATTCTCTTCCTTGTAACCTGCCTTTCATAAAGTTATACCTCCCTTCCGGGTCTACCCTCCTATCTTCAACTACAAAACTAATTTCTCTCGCTATCCCAATTGCCACTCTTTTTAGCTCTCTTGGTTGGGGAATCTCCGTAAAACCACATCTGATACTGTTTAGAATATAGTCTTAAATTTAAGTCCTGTGCTATGTGTGTCTCCTGTAAAAAAACTATATTTGCCATATAACTTTGAATTTCTTTTAGGGCTTTATATCTTTTTGTTGGGGTATTTAAGCCTCATACATTATATGTTAGAAAATCTAAGGTCTTCATTTCATTTTATTTTTTGTTCTTTCTGTTCCCTTTTAACCCTCTTCCCTCCCAAATGGGCATGAGTTCAGAGGGAACACTATTTTTACTCTGCAGGGTATTAGGGACTGAGGCCTTCTTCTTCACTTTTATAGAAAAAAAAATCCTTTTTTTTCCCTCCACCTTTTTCGTCCTCCCCCTCTCCCTCCCCATCCTCCCAAGACCCCCATAGGATGATATTTTGACAGAATCTTGGTCATAGAGCAGATCTATATACATTTTATTTGGCCCCTTCTGCCCTTCTGCTCTTCCTTCCTGAGGTGGTGCTCTTTTAGACACTCTTGCCGATCCATTGTTGGATACCCAGGTCCCCATCTCCTTTCATCTTTATCTTATTTTAAACCTATTCTCTCCTGCTCGTCCTTGTCCTCCCCCCTCCCCCTGGTCCATCCTGTTCAATTTTAATACTGCTTATTTTATCTATATTCTATTTGTGTTATTTTTCCTGGGGATCAGCTGCCATAGATCTTCATCTTGTACCAATATTTCTTTTTTCTCTACTATCCATCTAGGGACTTTTGGTATAGGGATTTCCAGTTTTTTGCAGAAGTCTTGCGTTTCTTTTGGTAAGTTTAGCCATGCGTCCCTCTTTCCAGCCAACCAGGCAGGCTGGGAAGCCCAGTTATACTGTATCTCATAATTTGTCATCAGTTCTAATAGGGGTTTTAATAATCTCCTTCTTCTTAGGGTCTCCGATGAAAGATCTGTGAAAATCTAAAGGTTTTTATCCTCATATTTTATTAGTGACTTGCCTCTCATATTTCTCCATATTACATTTTTTTCTTTATAGTTATGAAATCTTACTATTATGTCTCTTGGTACTTCCGCTGATATACTTTTTGGTCTTCTTTTTCTATGTACTCTTTCTATTTTTATAGGGTTTGCTTTTTCTCTGCCCAATATTGGGTTAAATTTTTTTGCTTTTTCTACTAGATCCTCTCTTTGTATAGGCTCTAGTAAACCGCATATTCTCAAGTTTTTCCTTCTATCTCAATTCTCCTAGTCTTCCATTTTATATGTCAGCTTCCTTTGTTCGATTTTTAGTGCTTTAATTTCTACTTTCATTTCTTTTACTACTCGTGTATGGCTGTCCAGTCTTTTTTCCAGGTCTTCGACTCTTGTATGTACATGTCCCAGATCTTTATGTATTATTGCCATTTCTGTTTTCAGGGAGTTTTCCAGCACGGCAAACATGGCTGCCATTTCTACTTTCGTTGGTAATTGAGTGTTTAGCTGTTGTTCTTCCTTATCTCTCGTATCCAGATCAATCCTGAAGTCTTGATCAATTTTTGACTGGCTAAATATACTTGTATCTAACTGTGATATAATTTGACTTTTTTTTCTTTCACGTCTATCTGCTTCCCGCTGGATCCTTGTTGTTGTTTTCCTGTTGTTTTCTTTTCAACATTACTATCGAGCCATGTATTTTGTTATAGGACCAGGGCTTAGGCTTGTTTTGGGTGACTTTTCCGCTGCGCCTCCTCTCGCTGTTCTCCTCATTTTTATTTCTTCTTTTTTTCCATGTTCTTATTTCTTGTTTTTTTTTTGTTCTTGTTTGCACCACTTCCTGTTACTTTTTGCTGGGTGAACTAATAAGTGGTGAGCTGACTGTCTTTCAGCAGTAGTATGTTTTTATTTTTAACCTTTTAACAGCAGTTCAACAGTGCTCAGAGTATTCCACATGCTCTTGTCATGATAGTCTGTTAATATATTATACCAGTTCACAAGGTACTCAGCACTATAGCTGTTCAGCAGTTTAACAGCAGTTCAACAGTGCACAAAATATTCCACGTGTTCTTGTCATATCATATGACAGTCTGTTAATATACCAGTTCACAAGGTTCACACGGTACTCACCACTATAGCCTTTCAACAGTTTAACATCAGTTCAACAGTACACAGAGTATTCCACATGCTCTTATCATATGACAGTCTGTTAATATATTATACCAGTTCAAAAGGCACTCACCGCTGTTATCTCCTGCTCTGATTGTATTATAAGGACAAAAGAGGAGAAAAGAAGTGGAAACCAACCAGGAATATTTGGAGGACCCAAATCTCTGTGTCACATCCTTAACCACTTCCCGACCGCCGCACGACTATATACGTCCTAAGTTTGAACGGGGATATCGTTGTTATGGCAGCAGCTAGCTGCCATAACCCCGGTATCCCCGTTTTCGTGCGGCGGCCGGCTTTCAGATAAAAGTGGTCCCTGCGGCGGATTCGCCGCAAGATCACTTTTATCGGTGGCGGGAGAGGGCCCCCCCCCTCCCGCCGCGATCCGGTGCCCTCCGTCATTTTCTAAATGACTTTTTTTTTTTATTGCATTTTAGTGTAAATATGAGATCTGAGGTCTTTTTGACCCCAGATCTCATATTTAAGAGGTCTTGCCATGCTTTTTTCTATTACAAGGGATGTTTACATTCCTTGTAATAGGAATAAAAGTGACACAATTTTTTTTTTTTAAACAGTGTAAAAATAAATAAAATATTTTAAAATAAATAATAAAAATAAAAAAAAACATTTTTAAAACCCCCCTGTCCCGACGAGCTCGCGCGCAGAAGCGAACGCATACGCGAGTAGCGCCCGCATATGAAAACGGTGGTCAAACCACACATGTGAGGTATCACAGCGACCGGTAGAGCGAGAGAAATAATTCTAGCCCTAGACCTCCTCTGTAGCGCAAAATATGCAACCTGTAGAATTTTTTAAACGTCGCCTATGGAGATTTTTGAGGGTAAAAGTTTGACGCCATTCCACGAGCGGGCGCAATTTTCAAGCATGACATGTTGGGTATCAATTTACTTGGCGTAACATTATATTTCACAATATTAAAAAAAATTGGGATAACTTTACTGTTGTTTTATTTTTTTATTCAAAAAAGTGAATTTTGTTCCAAAAAAAGTGCGCTTATAAGACCGCTGCGCAAATACGGTGCAAAAAAAAGTATTGCAATGACTGCCATTGTATTCTCTAGGGTGTTAGAAGAAAAACCATATATAATGTTTGGGGGTTCTAAGTAATTTTGTAGCAGAAAAACCTGTTTTAAACATGTAAACACCTAAAATCCAAAACGAGGCTGGTCCTTAAGTGGTTAAGAAAAATATATAGAAAAGAAATTGAGCCCCAGAGATATTGCGGACACAGAGAAAAGTGGAAGTAGGTTACACCAAAATTGGAGTAAAAATTAGGTAAATTTTTTAGGTATTTTATTAATACAAAAAATACACAATTCAATATAGATGTACAAAAATCACCTAAAAACAATAAAATGAAACATCTGACCATAAAATGGGACAGCCACAAAACTTGGAACACACCGCAGATCAAGACCGAAGATCAGGCTGATGAGGTGTGTATACCAAAATACCCAACATGTTTCGGAGAGCAGAAGAGGGATTTTTTTTACATATATATTTCCTTCTTCAGGGGTTACAAGAAGGCGTACTGTTCCATTTAGATCTGTGTTTTAATTCAATAGTGCAAGTCATAAGACGAAACGTCAGGCCCTGGATATTGCTGAGCTGCACCTCACAAATTCATTCATATAATTCAAAATATTTGAGACTTCAATCTCATATAGCTGGAATGCAGGCTAAAACAATTGCAAATGGATGAGAGGGAAGAGGTCCGGTGGATGCCCTGAAGCGATCCAACAAAGCTCACGGGGATATCCCCTAACTGGTGGAGATGGATGTCTGTGATAGAGATGACATATCGCATTCACAGAGATCCCTGGCGTTTCCTGGCTGTGCAGCCAGATTGTATTATAAGCATGGAAAGGAGCAGTCCCCTGAACCTCTATGAGGATTATTAGATGTTTTTCTCCCCTGATTTCCAGATGGGGGAGTGCTCCCAAGACCCTCTGTGTACTGCTCCGCTTCTCTACTGAATCGGGTCTGGGTCCGGGCACTCCATTCTTCCACCAGATCCCAGGTATACTGACCATGCACTGCCTTGGGATCACCCGCGGCTTTAGCCCGGTCTCTGGGTATCTCCCATTACTGCTGCTCACTGCCGAGTGGTTCTCCCGAACCTCCCAGACCTCCGAGTGTCTCTGAGAGTTTGCTCCGATCCTCCTCCAGGTATCTGAATCTCCCAGCAGTCCTTCGGAGCCGCAAACTTTCTGCACAGATACCGTCAGTCAGCCCCCGTCTCTGGCTCCTTTGTTAAGATGACAGGTAAGAGGGCGGTGATATCGGGAGAATATCTCTCTCGGGAGAATATCTCTCTCGGGAGAATATCTCTTTCTCCAGCTCCTCCGTCCCGTGAAAATTACTGATACAGGAGAAAGGGTGTCGGGAGTGTGGCTGGGGTTAGCGAGATTTAGTGAGGCAGGGCTGTCGGTTACCTCTACATTAGAGGAAATAAAGGGATGGGTACACCTGAAGCTTCTACCTCAAGCTCCTTGCCGGTTCCATTCTTAGACTCCTCCCTCAGAAGACCTCAAACATTTGTTTTGTGTGTGTGTTCTTAGTTTTTTCTAAGAGAATAATGACTATCATCAATTTTTTTAGCATGACACTGCACACTGTAATTTAAGATTTTACCCATTTCAGATACTGTATAACACATATTACACTTAAATATCTTTTTTTAAATAACAGTTCCTATTACATTCTAAAACAAATTCCACATTAAAATAGGTCAGTTAAAACACTATTAAGAATACAGTTTTACTTTTTTTTTTTAAATGAAAAGTTATACTTTCAATACATGAAAGTGTAATGTTCAGCAGACATGGGGATGAAGCATACAATATACAATCAGAAGACCAGGGAATTAAATTAGATGTGTCCCACCGATAAGGGGCAAATGTGATATAACATGAGTGATGAGCTGAAGTGTTGCATTTACAGCCTTAGTTAGGTTAGGGGAAGTCAGGAGGCTGACTAGCAGATGGTATAGGATGAAAGTATAACACTGAGAGAAACTGCTTAGTGATAAAAACTTGCAGCATGTGAAGAAAGAAGTATACCTAACAGTGAAATATAGATAATAGCCCAAAGAATAAAGCATACTGGCAGTGTAACATTTTCTGGTGTAATAGGAGAAAGCTTCTAGCAATAAGTCAAGCTCTAGAAAAACATACTGTAGTAATGAGATAGAGAAATCAATTTGGAAAGATGATAAAGGGACAATGATAAATGGGAGCAAACCAGTGAAGAGGTACACAGAGGTAAAGGAAGACTTTATAGCATCCCCAGACTGTAAAAATAATACATATTTCATTGACTTGTTCACAATGAAGTCAGTTTTAGCCCTTATTACTTTAAGGTTCACAAATGGACTGTATTTTAATACAATGTAAATTCAATACAAAACAATATTTTTTCCAAAATAATTTGCTTAAAGTAGATATAAACTCTAATTGCATGGCATTTACTTTGCTAAAGTACAGTCTACCATAAACAACTGTAATATGTTTCCATAAAATTCTATTTTTAGTTTTTTTATTCCTTATTTGCATCTCAATGCTGAATGTTTCTCCTAGAATCTTTCAGCCATTTTCTATCTACATGCACTCACTCCAGCATTGGTTGTACACCATTGGGCTGGCTTTGTCATACGCCACCAATCATAATAAAGCAAGAGAATGGAAATCACTAGGCCCTCATTGCTTGGGTCACTTGGTTACAGCCTCCCCTCTTATCCCTTTTACATCTTTGCAGGAACGATACCAGCTTCCAAATTCAGAAGTGTTTAGATACCTCTAAATTTCACATTTTTACTCTGCCTAATTTCTAAATGATATGCTCACTTGATCTTAGTCTTGAATTTTGCACCTCCCCCTTATGCAACCCTCTGGGCTACCAACCTTGATGTCCTGATGGAACCTGATGACTGGGCAGATATTTGGCAGTCAATAAAGTCTTCCACTGTCAACATCTTAGCTCTGAAGATCAGTTTAAATGGTCCTCAACAGGTGGTACCTAGTACTGGCAAGGATTGCTAAAATACGTCCAACTTACTCTCTGAGTTGGAACACACTTACATATTTGATGGACCTGCCCCATAGTTAAGACATATTAGACTGAAATGTTTTGGATGCTATGTACACTTTTTGACGTGTCCCTTAGTCCTGATCCTACCCCAGCTCTCCTGAATAAGCATCCACCTGATTTAGCTTCCTTGCAATTCAAACCTATCCTGCATGTTATCACTGCTTCCAAACAAACTATCGCTAAATCCTGGAAGTCACCCAACCTGTGTCTCATGGAGACTAAAAACAGAGTAATGCAATTTATGATCCATAGCAAGATTGAAGCTTTTCTGCTTAACAGCATACGTCTAAGAATCTGGTAGTGGTGGGTTAACCATTTACTGCCCCCGAATTCTGATGAGTCTCTGTTGTAACTCTGACTGTGCTTATCGGGTGAAGCAGGTCATATCTTGTCATAGTGTGGATATGTTCAACCTTGCCCTGGAAGACCCCAACCCCTTTCTACTTCTTTATTTTCCCTTCACCTTTCTATTTGTTTTTTCTGTTTCTGTATTTACATCTATGTACATCATCCTACACTCCATGTGTTGTACCTCGTAGCTCTTAAGCGCAGTTTTCCTGTGATGTGGGGTTACCTTCTCCATGCTTTAATACATGTTTCCTTATATGAGGTGGTATCAAAACATTTCAAGACCAGTTTTGTAACACGCCAACAAGGCTGCAACTGGTGCTAATCTGACCATGTGCATTACCACTTCTGCTATTTCATATGGACAGCAAGCTAGAACAAAGAGCAAATGTGAAATTCTGAGTGAAACTGAGCATATCTGCCACATAGACTTTTGAAATGATTTGGCAAGTTTATGGCGATGCTGAAATTAATTGAAGATCCAGCTCAAAGGTCCCCATTTTGACACCATTGTGATCTAGCGCAAATAGCAGAAGGTGCTTGACACACTTTGAAAAGAAGACTTCCAGCACACATTTCAGAAGTAGCAGGAACATTGGGAACACTGTATTGCTGTGTAAGGGGACTATTTTGAAGGTGATAGTGTATAAATGTAGATAAATAAAGTACTTTCTTGTAAACAAAGCTAGTCTTGAAAACTTTTTGATACCACCTCGTATGCTGTTTAAAGTGTTAAAGCTCATATTGTTGGCTGCTTAAATAATCTCATTTGTTAGCATTTAACTTGTTATGAAATTGTATAACAATGTGCTAACGGATTTTCTGGAATGTTGATTGTACACTGCCTCGTATTTATTTTTGTTTCCGATAAAAATATTGAACAAGAAAGCAAGAGAAGTGGAAGAAGTCAAACCAGAGGCAAAGATGACAAAAGCTGGTTACTGTTCCTGACATGACATCAGTTTTTGGGGTCCCCACACTAGAGCTCCATGCACTGGCCCTAGTGATAACAGTGGCCTCTATTTACTCCAAATTCTAATGCCCTGTACACACGATCGTACATTCCGACAACAAAATCCAGGGATTTTTTCCGACGGATGTTGGCTCAAACTTGTCTTGCATACACACAGTTGCACAAAGTTGTCGGAAAATCCAATCGTTCTGAACGCGGTGACGTAAAACACGTACATCGGGACTATAAACGGAGCAGTAGCCAATAGCTTTCATCTCTTAATTTATTCTGAGCATGCGTGGCACTTTGTGCGTCAGATTTATGTACACATGATCAGAGTTTCCGACAACGGATTTTGTTGTCGGAAAATTTTATAGCAAGCTCTCAAACTTTGTGTGTCCGAAATTCCTATGGAAAATGTGTGATGGAGCCTACACACGGTCAGAATTTCCGACAACAAGGTCCTATCACACATTTTCCATTGGAAAATCCTATCGTGTGTACAGGGCATAACAGGTAGTTTGTGTGGCTATGGTGGGATTGGCAGAAGAGGAGGGGGAAAAGATCTCATTAGCAGCACTTGCAGGAAGGTGGTTGCTCTGCATCTGGGAGGAGTAAAGGAGAGGAGGAGAAGGGAGGATTTATCAGCACTTGAAGGGGCAAGTAACTGCACTGTGCCTACCAGGAGTAGAGAATGAGGAGGGAAAGGAGGATTAGAAGCACGTGTAGGAAAGTGACTGCCCTGCACCTGGGAGGGCTAGAGGAGGAGGAGAAAAAAACGGTGCATTAGCTGCACTTGCTGGGAAGTGGCTATTCTGCACCTGGGAGAAGGAGATAAATTACTTAAATTTCTTCATTACCTACTGTGTGTGCTGCAGGCTTCATAGAATAGTCTGTTTGAGAAAGAAAAGGCATACCACAGATTTGTGCTGCAGAACCTGCTTGCCTCCCACTACCCCCACATGCAGAACTTCTGCCTCTCACTTTAAGCTTACCTGACATGTTTTTTAATAACGTGAATTGCCTAAATTTAACCACTTCAGCCCCAAAAGAATTTACCCCCTTCCTGACCAGGCCATTTTTTTGCGATACGGCACTGCACCGTTTTAACTGAAAACTGCGCAGTCTTGCAATGTTGTATCCTTTTTTCCCCACAAATAGAGCTTTCTTTTGGTGGTATTTGATCACCTCTGCGGTTTTTATATTTTGCGCTATAAAGAAAAAAAATATATTTTGTACTTTTTGCTATAATAAATATCCCAAAAAAAGTCTTCATCAGCTCAGGCCGATATGTTTTCTTCTACATATTTTTGGTAAAAAAAATCACAATAAGCGTATAGTGATTGGTTTGCGCAAAAGTTATAGCGTCTACAAAATAGGGGATAGATTTATGGCATTTTTATTATTATTTTTTATTAACTAGTAATGGCGGTGATCTGCGATTCTTATCGGGATTGTGACATTGCGACGGACACATCGGACACTTTTGACACTTTTTTTGGACCAGTGACATTTATACAGCGATCAGAGCTAAAAATAGCCACTGATTACTGTATAAATGTCACTGGCAGGGAAGGGGTTAACACTAGGGGGCGATCAAAGGGTTAAATGTGTTCCCTAGATGTGTTCTAACTGTGGGGGGAATGTGGCTGACTAGAGGAGGAGAAAGATCGTTGTTCCTACTTAATAGGAACACATGATCTGTCTCCTCTCCCCTGAGAGAACCAGGATTTGTGTGTTTACACACATAGATCCTGGCTCTCGCTCTGTGATCGCGGGGGCCCAGCGGTCATCGGGCACCTGCTACAGCATGCAAAAGAGCTGACGTACAGCTACGACGGCTCACGCAGCAGTGCCATCCTGCCATAGTATAACTGAGGCGGCTGGTCAGGAAGGGGTTATTGGCAGCTACAGCATTAGGGGGTAAATATGTTCTGCTTTGGTGCACACTACTTTACCTCAAGAGTATGCAGTGATGTACTGGAAATGGCAGCTTTGTGTGTTTTAGCAACAAGTGTTCTCTGTGGCCTCAAGATAACAAGAAGGCCCTAGCACGATAAAGTAAAGTAAAATATACCTCTTTAACCACTTAACAACCATAGCTGAAGCTGAAGGATGGCTACAGGGTGGTTGCATAACTCTGGGAGGGTGTACAGTGATGTCCTCCCAGAATTCTGCTCTCGCATGCCCTCTGGGGTGCGCACCTGAGAACATCCGTTAACCCCGGGTCCAGAGAGGACCCGGCGCATCACGGATCACAGTAAATGGTTGCTGATCATGGCTATTTACCATGTGATTGCTCCATCAAATGACGGAGCGATCATTGTAAACAAACTGGCGTCATGTCATGATGCCGGTTCCTCTCTCCCCTCTGTGTACCGATCGGTACAGTGTGAGAGGAGAGGGGGAGAGATCGGATGGCAGCAGCACTGTGGGCTGGATCTGTAGTGCCCACAGTGCTGCTCTGTGACAATTGCAGTCACATCCAGCCATCCATCCATCCATACTCAGCCATCCCTCCATACTCTGTAATACCCTGCAATACTCTGCAATACCCTGCAGTACCCCGCAATACTCTGCAATACTCTGCAATACCCTGCAATACCTCGCAATACTCTGCAATACCCTGAAATACTCTGCAATACCCTGCAATACCCCACAATACTCTGCAATACTCTGCAATACCCCGTAATACCCCACAATACCCCGCAATACCCTGCAATACCCTGCAATACTCTGCAATACCCCGCAATACCCTGCCATACTCTGCAATACCCAGCCATACTCTGCAATACTGTGCAATACCCTGCAATACCCAGCCATACTCTGCAATACCCAGCCATACCCAGCCGTACTCTGCAAACCCAGCCATACTCTGCAATACCCAGCCATACTCTACAATATCCAGCCATACTCTGCAATACTCGGTGATACCCAGCCATACTCTGCCATACCCAGCCATACCCAGTCATACTCGGCGATACCCTGCAATACCCTGGCACACGCAACCATACCCAGCCATGCTCAGCCATGCTCAGCCATGCTCAGCCATACTCGGCTGTGCTCGGCCTCTGTATGTGGCCAGGCTGTGGAAGTCTCACACATGTGAGAGGTTGCAACGACCCCCATTGTATTCTCTAGGGTCTTTGCTAAAAAAACATATATAATGTTTTGGGGTTCTATGTAATTTTCTAGCAAATAAATGATGATTTTTACATGTAGGAGAGAAATGTCAGAACTCGCCTGGGTGCTCCAGAATGCCTGAAGGTGCTCCCCTGCATGTTGGGCCTCTGTATGTGGCCACCCTGTGTAAAAGTCTCACACATGTGGTATCGCCATACTCAGGAGTAATAGCAGAATGTGTTCTGGGGTGTAATTTGTGGTATGCATATGCTGTGTGTGAGAAATAACCTGCTAATATGACAATTTTGTGAAAAAAAAACGAAAAAAAACTTGATTTTGCAAAGAATTGTGGGAAAAAATGACAACTTCAAAAAACTCACCATGCATCTTTCTAAATTTCTTGGAATGTCTTCTTTCCAAAAAGGGGTCATTTGGGGGGTATTTGTACTTTTCTGGCATGTTAGGGTCTCAAGAAATTAGATAGGCCGTCAGTACTTCAGGTGTGATCAATTTTCAGATATTGGCACCATAGCTTGTGGACTCTATAACTTTCATAAAGACCAAATAATACACAACAATTTGTACTTATTTTCACCAAATATATGTAGCCGTATAAATTTTGGGCAAAATTTATGAAGAAAAATGACTAATTTGCTAAATTTTATAACAGAAACAAAGAAAATTCATTTTTTTACAGAATTTTCAGTCTTTTTTCTTTTATAGCGCAAATAATAAAAAACCCAATGGCGATTAAATACCACCAAAAGAAAGCTCTATTTGTGTGAAAAAAATATGGGTACAGTATTGTATGACTGAGTAATTGTCATTCGAAATGTGAGAGCACCGAAAGCTGAAAATTGGTCTGGTTAAGAAAGGGGTTTTAGTGCCCAGTGGTCAAGTGGTTAAAAAACATGAACCCTGATTTGGTGAAGGGTGGGCAGCATATGGCCATAGGATTCTACATGCAATTTTTCTGCTGCCTGTCCTTTCTCATGCATGTACTGTAGGATTTCCACTCTCAATTTGCTGCTGCCTTCCCTTCCCTTTATGTTGTGGAAGGATGGGTAGCCTATGGCCATAGGTTTTCCCCTGCAGCTACAGTATCTCACAAAAGTGAGTACACCCCACACATTTTTGTAAATATTTTATTATATCTTTTCATGTGACAACACTGAAGAAATGACACTTTGCTGCAATGTAAAGTAATGCGTGTACAGCTTGTATAACAGTGTTAATTTGTTGTCCCCTCAAAATAACTCAACACACAGCCATTAATGTCTAAACCGCTGGCAACAAAAGTGAGTACACCCCTAAGTGAAAATGTCCAAATTGGGCCCAATTAGCAATTTTCCCTTTCCGATGTCATGTGACTCGTTAGTGTTACAAGGTCTCAGGTGTGAATGGGAAGCAGGTGTGTTAAATTGGGTGGTATTGCTCTCACTCTGCCATACTGGTCACTGGAAGTTCACAATGGCACCTCATGGCAAAGAACTCTCTGAGGATCTGAATAAAAGAATTGTTGCTTTACATAAAGATGTCCTAGGCTATAGGAAGATTGGCAAGACCCTGAATCTGAGCTGCGGCATGGTGGCCAAGGCCATACAGAGATTTAACAGGACAGGTTCCACTTAGAACAGGCCTCGCCATGTTCGACCAAAGAGGTTGAGTGCAAGTGCTCAGCATTATATCCAGAGGTTGTCTTTGGGAAATAGACGTATGAGTGCTGCCAGCATTGCTGCAGAGGCTGAAGGGGTGGGGGGGGTCAGCCTGTCTGTGATCAGACCATATGCTGCACACTGCATCAAATTGGTCTGCATGGCTTTTGTCCCAGAAAGAAGCCTCTTCTAAAGATGATGCACAAAAAACAGTTTGCTGAAGACAAGCAGACTAAGGACATGGATTCCTGAAACCATGTCCTGTGGTCTGATGAGACAAGATAAACTTATTTGGTTCAGATGGTGTCAAGTGTGTGTGGCAGCAACCAGGTGAGTAGTACAAAGACAAGTGTGTCTTGCCTACAGTCAAGCATGGTGGTGGGAGTGTCATGGTCTGGGGCTGCATGAGTGCTGCCGGCACTGGTGAGCTACAGTTCATTGAGGGAACCATGCATGCCAACATGTACTGTGGTATACTGAAGACGAGCATGATCCCCTTCCTTCGGAGACTGGGCCACAGGGCAGTATTCCATCATGATAACAACCCCAAACACACCTTCAAGACCACCACTGCCTTGCTAAAGAAGCTGAAGGTAAAGGTGATGGACTGGCCAAGCATGTCTCCAGACCTAAACCCTATTGAGCATCTGTGGTGCATCCTCAAACGGAAGGTGGAGGAGCGCAAGGTCTCTAACATCCACCAGCTCCGTGATGTCATTATGGAGGAGTGGAAGAGGACTCCAGTGGCAACCTGTGAAGCTCTGGTGAACTCCATGCACAAGAGGGTTAAGGCTGTGCTGGAAAATAATGGTGGCCACACAAAATATTGACACTTTGGGCCCAATTTGGACATTTTTACTTAGGGGTGTACTCACTTTTGTTTAGACATTAATGGCTGTGTGTTGAGTTATTTTGAGGGGACAGAAAACCTACACTGTTATACAAACTGTACGCTCACTACTTTACATTGTAGCAAAGTGTAATGTCTTCAGTGTTGTCACATGAAAAGATACAGTGGGGACGGAAAGTATTCAGACCCCCTTAAATTTTTCACTCTTTGTTATATTGCAGCCATTTGCTAAAATCATTTAAGTTAATTTTTTTCCCCATAATGTACATAGAGCACCCCACACCCCATATTGACAGAAAAACATAGAATTGTTGACATTTTTGCAGATTTATTAAAAAAGTAAAACTGAAATATCACATGGTCATGGTCACATTGTAATCACCCAGAAGTCCCTGTGCTGGTCAGGATCTTCATCTAGGTGGACATGGTGAGGTCCCTTTTTAGCAAATAGGAGGTGCTGCTCATTTGTCGGGTAAGTGTAAGATATGTACTTCTGCTTACTCAATGTGAGGGTGGATGTGGAAGTTAGATTTGATGTTGGGGTAGGTGGGGTTCATTGATTTGTTTGGCATCACCACACATTTGCTTCCGGCCCATGTGCACACATCACTTCCTGCATTTGTTCTGCTGATTTAAATCAGTAAGGACTATACAAATATAAATGAGAGCTCCTTTTATTAATATATATATATATATATATATATATATATATATATATATATACAGTTGGGACGGAAAGTATTCAGACCCCGTTAAATTTTTCACTCTTTGTTATATTGCAGCCATTTGCTAAAATCCTTTAAGTTATTTTTTTTTCCTCATTAATGTACACACAGCACCCCATGTTGACAGAAAAACACAGAATTGTTGACATTTTTGCAGGTTTATTAAAAAAGAAAAACTGAAATATCACATGTGTCACAGACCTAGCCGGGACAGAGACTGTTGGAGAGGACTGTATGCAAGCCTGTTGCCTTTTGATTATGGGCCCTGGATTTTCAATGGATTCATTCTGTTGGGACACATCCTGTGAGGAGATGCTGGTGTCATCAACCTGTGTTTATGTTAATTGAATGAGCTAATGACATTGTCCTCTATACAATGTAGGAGACGGGACGACTGCTATAACTGTGTGAAGCTCAGTGACCACAAGTCTGGGCGAAAGGTCATGTCTCAGTCACCTAGGCTGTATAAAGGATTAGATAATTAGCTCATGTTAATTAGGTTACGTTTGTATTGTTAGAGTAATCTTCTCCTGTGTATATAAGACTGTATTCTGGTTCTGAATAAAGTCAGTTCTTGGTAGCAACAAGCAAGTGTCGCCTTGTTTGTGCTCAGAGAGGTTGGGATATCTGTATACAGACTGGGAGGAAGTGGTATTTGACGGAAGCACTCAAGCGGAGTGTGGGACGTTCCGTGACATTGGTGGCAAGCAGCGGGAAAGCTTCCTGCAGTCTGGGACATCCAAACTTCCATCTGGATCCAAGGTCCAGATAGCAGGAGAGGAGAGGTACAGATACCAGGAGAGGAGAGGTACAGATACCAGCCGCCATGGATGAGGAATTCAGAAGGAGGTTGCGAGAGATGCAGATACAGCACAGAGGACCAGTATCGGAGCAGGTCCTGCTGGGATGGTGTGATTCTATTCGCTGCAAACTCTGCAAGGAAGCGCTAGCCCGTGAGCAGCGACACCAGGGAAAAGTTCTCCCCTCCATCGAGGAAAGGTACTGGTCGCAGTACAGACTGCGGGTGCGGTTTTTGGGAGAAAAACCGCACAAGAAGCAGACAGCTGAATTAAGCAGGCTGGTCTGGGCAGAGATAAAGCTGGATGAGAGCTACAGAGCCCTCTGGTGGCATGTATCCCAAGCATGTCCCTGGATAGCGGATGACAGCCCAACGGAAGGCTTAAGCTACGGCGGCTTGGGACTGTTGTTTGTGAAGCTGACAGGGGACCCTAACTTTGGGAGTGATTTAGGGTGGCGGGTGCACGAAATCATGGATTTCAGAGAAGGGCTACTGAACATTTCGGAAGTGCACTGGGCACAGGAAGATTTGGAGTTTCTGGCCGTTCAGGAATGGGAGCTAGAGATCGCCTACAGACGGCTGCTAGACATTGCTCAGTGCCAGGGCTGGGCTCCCTTTGCCTGGGACTATCAGGATATACCAGCTGACAACCCTGAAATCCTGGCTGAAGAGTCGGCAATGTGGCAGAGCAATAGTGTGCTTTGCCAACCTGCCCCCACAGCTATGGAGGCGGAGGTCTTATGGCGGATGCAGAAAGTGCTGACTGACCTTGATGATCCTGTTTCTGCATGGGATGATCTTGGATGGAGGAATGTGCCTGTCCAGCAGCATGCCAGAGAATCTGCAGTGGAAAATCTGGAGATTGCCATCCCCAAAGCTGAAGTGCTGACAACAGGGCAGAGCTCTGCTAATCTCTGCCCAGCACTGATAACATCTTCTGGGTTCCATGGACAGGAGATGGTGAACCTTCATCCCCAGACACCAGTTGCAGAGACAGGGGATTTGATAGAATTTTCTGCTGAGGAAGAACCATCGGGTGAGCCCCCAGCAGAAGAGTTGGGATTAGGGCCAAACTTCATTGCGCTCTGCTCAGCACTGATGGCATCTTCTGAGTTCCACAGACAGGAGATGGTGAACCTCTATCCACAGACACCAGTTATAGAGGTAGGGGATTTAATAGACTTTTCTGCTGAGGAAGAACAACCTGATGAGCCTCCAGCAGAAGAGCTGCTATTGGGGCCAAACTTCACTGTGCTCTGCCCCGCACCAACAGCAGTATCTGTGAAGTTACAGGGAACTTCCCCAGTTGAAGCACCGGCAACCAGGCAGAGTGCTACCAACCTCGGGCCATCACCTGCAACAACTACAGAGTTCCAGGGAGGTGGGGCAGTCGGCCTCCCTCCCCAACAGGTAGCCAGAGCAGATGGTGTGGGGTTTCCAGCAGAAGGGCTGGCAACAGGGCCGAGGACTGCTGGACTCTGCCCTCAACTAACAGAGGATGGATTTCCTGTGAAGGTGGATGGGACTTCAGTCTCCACCTGTATACCCCAGGGATGCTGGGGAGTGGGCCCGGATCCCTAACAGCATGACAGAGTGAGCCCAGACACCCTGTCTTCTCTCCAGCGGCAGAAAGGATTCCAGGGAGAAGAGCCAGTCCAGGCCTCTCCCCAGCGGCAGATATGTTCTCTGAGAGAGGCAGAGGTTGGCTGGGTGAGTAATACTCTGTTTGGAACAATTTGTTTGGGGTACTGTGTGGGTACAGGCAGTAGAGGACTGGAACTATGGACTAACTTCGGAGTCAACCCGTCTGGGGTCTCCTCCTGTGTTAGTCTCCTGCCGAAAGGGGAGAAATGTCACAGACCTAGCCGGGACAGAGGCTGTTGGAGAGGACTGTATGCAAGCCTGTTGCCTTTTGATTATGGGCCCTGGATTTTCAATGGATTC
The DNA here is from genome assembly GCF_042186555.1 of Aquarana catesbeiana. Classification (NCBI taxonomy): domain Eukaryota; kingdom Metazoa; phylum Chordata; class Amphibia; order Anura; family Ranidae; genus Aquarana; species Aquarana catesbeiana. The sequence continues at coordinate 516,612,811 of NC_133328.1, forward strand.
ATTCTGTTGGGACACATCCTGTGAGGAGATGCTGGTGTCATCAACCTGTGTTTATGTTAATTGAATGAGCTAATGACATTGTCCTCTATACAATGTAGGAGACGGGACGACTGCTATAACTGTGTGAAGCTCGGTGACCACAAGCCTGGGCGAAAGGTCATGTCTCAGTCACCTAGGCTGTATAAAGGATTAGATAACTAGCTCATGTTAATTAGGTTACATTTGTATTGTTAGAGTAATCTTCTCCTGTGTATATAAGACTGTATTCTGGTTCTGAATAAAGTCAGTTCTTGGTAGCAACAAGCAAGTGTCGCCTTGTTTGTGCTCAGAGAGGTTGGGATATCTGTATACAGACTGGGAGGAAGTGGTATTTGACAGAAGCACTCAAGCGGAGTGTGGGACGTTCCGTGACAACATGGTCCTAAGTATTCAGACCCTTTGCTCTATATTTAGTAGAAGCACCCTTTTGATCTAATACAGCCATGAGTCTTTTTGGGAAAGATGCAACAAGTTTTTCACACCTGGATTTGGGGATCCTCTGCCATTCCTCCTTGCAGATCCTCTCTGTTCTGTCAGGTTGGATGGTAAATGTTGGTGGACAGCCATTTTTAGGTCTCTCCAGAGATGCTCAATTGGGTTTAAGTCAGGGCTCTGGCTGGGCCATTCAAGAACAGTCACGGAGTTGTTGTGAAGCCACTCCTTCATTATTTTAGCTGTGTGCTTAGGGTCATTGTCTTGTTGGAAGGTAAACCTTCAGCCCAGTCTGAGGTCCTGAGCATTCTGGAGATGGTTTTTGTCCAGGATATCCCTGTACTTGGCCGCATTCATCTTTCCCTCGATTGCAACCAGTTGTCCTGTCCCTGCAGCTGAAAAACACCCCCACAGCATGATGCTGCCATCACCATGCATCACTGTTGGGACTGTATTGGACAGGTGATGAGCAGTGCCTGGTTTTCTCCACACATACCGCTTAAAATTAAGGCCAAAAAGTTCTATCTTGGTCTCATCAAACCAGAGAATCTTATTTCTCACCATCTTGGAGTCCTTCAGGTGTTTTTAAGCAAACTCCATGCTGGCTTTCATGTGTCTTGCACTGAGGAGAGGCTTCCGTCAGGCCACTCTGCCATAAAGCCCCGACTGGTGGAGGGCTGCAGTGATGGTTGACTTTCTACAACTTTCTCCCATCTCCCGACTGCATCTCTGGAGCTCAGCCACAGTGATCTTTGGGTTCTTCTTTACCTCTCTTACCAAGGCTCTTCTCCCCCCGATAGCTCAGTTTGGCCAGCTCTAGGATAGGTTCTGGTCGTTGCAAACATCTTCCATTTAAGGATTATGGAGGCGGGGGCGTGGCCGTGATGTGAGCCGGAGAAGAGGTGTGCCTCTGGAGCTCCGTGCACATCCGTTCAAACATCCCTTTCTCCTACTCTGACAAGCCGGTACGGCAGTACGCTATCTCCGGAGGGGCTCTGGACATCCCAGGGAAGGCAAACATGTCTGCAAAGAGCCGGGGTAAGTCCCTGAAAGACCCGAAAACACAGCGCTAGGGGAAGGGGCGGGCCACGGACTCCCCAGGCGCTATCTTGCCCACTGTTTCCGGAGCTCAGTGCAAACGGGAGCAGCGACAGAGCCCTCTCAGATTGCCTGCAGCCATGCAATCTCCTGCTGGGGAACAAGATTTGTCCCTGTCTGACACCCTGGTGGCTGCAGCCCCAGACACAATAACTAAACCTATCCTGGAGGCTATAGAAGGCTTCAAAACCATGCTGATGGTGCGGGTGGAACACATGGCATCAGAATGCACGCTGATCCGCCATGATCTTGATAAAATCAGAGGGCGGCTGACAGAGGCAGAGGATAGGATTGGAGAGGTGGAAGATCAGCAAGGGTCACAAGCAGCACAGATAGCGGAACTGCATGCGGTGATGAGATCTATGGTTCATAAAGTGGACGACGCCAAAAATAGACAAAGACGCAATAACATCCGGGTGGTGGGGCTGCCAGAAGGGGCTGAGGGCGCGCGTCCAGCTGCATTTGCTGAATCGCTGTTTAAAACCCTGCTGGGATTGCCTGACATGCCTCCTACATATGTAGTGGAAACGGCTCACAGAGTCCCCACAGGCTGCAGTCCTGAGGGTGCCCATCCTCAGCCTTTCTTGGTGCGGTTCTTGAACTTTCGGGACAGAGATATGATTCTGGCAGAGGCCCGGAAACACCCAGAGTTGCCTTACGAGAATACTAAAGTGATGCTTTTTCCAGACTTCTCGGCTGAGGTTCAGAAATGTCGCAGATCCTTCAACGAGGTGAGACGCAGGCTGAGAGAGAAGGATATAAAGTACAGCATGTTATACCCCAGCCGGTTGTGGGTACCTCACAAGGGCATGGTTCGCTTCTTTGACACCCCAATGGAGGCCAACGATTGGATTGATGGACTGTGACTCGACTGGATGCCGTGACACCCACCACCTGTTGTCCATCTTTCTTAATTGCAAGTAGGGGTTTGCATTTCCTTCTTTTTGTTCCCCCTATCCTGCTCATTTACCCTGTTTTTTAATTTTTTTGCAAGGGGGGGTGGGAAGGGGAATACACCCCAGCTGGAGTGAAGGGGAAAAATCAGCTCACAATTGGAATTATTGACGATTACCAATATGCCTTACACACTCTGATCCTCTTTACAAAACTCAGTGTATCTAGAGCTGCCTTGCTGGTTGGAAGGACTATCTTCTATGCAAACGGGGGAAAGTATACAGTTTCCGGTCTGAAGGCACGGAGTGTAAGAGGCATGAACATTGATGTTTTTCTAGACTGACGGACTCAGGACTTTTTCAAATTTTTTTTTTCTGTTTGATTTTGACCCTTTTTTTATGGTCACGCTTCCTCAAGGTTAAGAGGCAAGTTATGCGAGCAAGCTCGGTGTATAGTTTTTGTTGTTTTTTCTTCACCGTAGCAGGGGATTATAAAGGAATTGGGTTGTTTTTTCAGAGAATGTGCAATGATCCATGTTGGGTATTTGGTGATAGTCTCACTTCATTACATCTACAGTGTAGTGAGTTATCCTGGTCACGCCTAGTGAAAGTTTTGTTCCACTGTAATTTCTGTAATGTGCTAACATGTAATTATGGTAGGGTCAATCGTTAACGTGGTGTCTTGGACGTCAGGGGCCTCAATGATAAGTTACGCAGGGCTCTGATGTTCCAATATTTGAAGCCAATTAAACCACAATTAGTGTTTTTGCAGGAGACGCATTTAGATGGTAACAGGATTCTGTCATTACGCAGATCCTGGATTCAGCGTGCACTCCATGCAACATACTCTACGTACGCCAGAGGGGTTGCCATTTTAATTAGTAAGTCAATGCCTTGCACAATTCACAAAGTCATATCTGACCCTGGAGGTCGGTATCTAATAGTTGTTGCTGACCTATATACGCATAAAATGGTTCTGGTAAACGTCTATGTTCCTCCTCCTTTCCAGATTCGGCTACTGTATGATCTTTTGGGTAAGCTGGCCCCCTTTATGCATCTCCCCCTGCTTATTGCGGGGGATTTTAATGCCATCTTGTGTACTGCACTGGATTCATCTAATGCGTCTAGGACGGCATCAGTCGATTTAGCTGCATGGGCAGATACGGCATCCTTGACAGAGTTGTGGCGCTGGAAGAACCCAACCACAAGGAGTTTTTCATACTTGTCTAAAACGCATAATTCTTCTTCTAGGATAGACTTGGCATTTGCCAATTCAACCATGTTATAGCTAGTAAGGGGCGCAAATTATCTGGCTGGAGGCCTATCGGATCATACACCACTGTCTGTGCATGTGAGTCTGCCTTCAAGACTCAGAGGGGGAGCATGGAGGTTGAACCCGGGTTGGATAGGGGTAGAGTCTGTGGCATTGTAGGTGACACCTTATGTCTCTAGTTACTGGGGGGACAACTTAGGTTCAGCACCTTTGCCTATTGTATGGGATGCCTTCAAGGCATGCATGCGGGGGCAGTACATCTCGTCCATTAAAAAGGCAAGGAAAAGCTTTAATAGTAAAACGCAAGAATTGCAGGAGGCAGAAAGGACACGCGAGGCAGCACATGCCAACGATCACTCAGATGTCACATACTTGGAACTCTTAGAGGCGCGCCATGTATTGGCGTTGCACTTCACGGAGCTAACACATATTTCCTGGACAAAGAGGGCTGAATCCATCTTTGAACAGGGTGATAAAAATGAGAAACTATTGGCCATTTTAGCAGCGGAACAGAGACTCCAGACGAACATACCGTGCATTAGGAACAACCAGAGTATTCTCCTCACAGATCCCAATGATATTCTGGAAACATTTGTGGAATATTATAGAACCCTGTATGCTCCCATACCTACTTACAATGTACAAGAATTAGAGATGTTGCTATCTTCTTTGGAAATTCCTACGCTTTCGGAGACTGATAGGACTGATCTGGAGGCTGAGATAACTGAAAAAGAGATTGAAACAACCATCAAATCATTCCCCCCGTATAAATCCCCAGGGCCTGACGGCTTATGTATAGAATGTTAAAAGAGAGGATCCTAGTATTGAAGTACCTAATATACAGGGTGACTCTGTAGGTACTTTAAAAATTGATTGTGCCAACGTTCCTGACAATAAGTTGGAAATATCAAAAGACTAGAAAATTTGGGACTTTGAAGGCACAAGTATGAGCTACACAACGTATATATATAAAAGAAAGGTTTAAATTTTATTTATAATCTACAAAAAGACATAGAGAGAATAGACAAAACATCATTAAAAACACGACAGGTCTAGACATACATAACATGTTCTAACACCATTGAGGATCCTATTCTGCAGTTGGAAATATATCCCTGAGAATTTGTATAACATTGGTGATCCAAATGAAGGAAAAAAAGAGGGTAAACTTCCCCTAAAATAGTTGAAGGAAGGGGAGTACTGCAGGTCTGGTGTTTCCAGAATGGTGTATTCTCCAATTGCTCATTGCTCTACATGTTTCACGTTGTCAGGGGGGTCTGAATACTTTCCGTCCCCACTGTATAATAAAATATTTACAAAAATGTGAGGGGTGTACTCACGTTTGTGAGATACTGTATGTATGTCTCCAGTGTGCTAACTATATTAACTATGACTATATTATCGTAAATCAATGTAAAAAAACACAACTGTCTGCTGAGTATTTGCTGTGTGAAACCCAGCCACTACATCAATACCAAGAAATACAGAAAAAAAAAAAAATATAGTGTATGAAAAACTTACAAAAGTAATATAATTATGGATGGGAGTTTGCCACTTTGGGGAAATCCAGACCAGGAAATATTCAATAGATTGGAGAGAGGGGGGTTGCAGCAAAAAGAGTCTGGACAAAGTGGAGTTTTTTTGTAACTTCAGATGGCAGCTGATGTCTGCTGCCATCCGGAGCTGCCACTGTGCAATCTTTCTATTTCAAATCCTGTCTCTACCTCTTATGTTTTAACCTAACCAAGTTTGTTACATACTGTCCTGCTACTGCACAATATTTGTGGCTATTGTCTTTGAAATAATACACTTTAATGTTTATTGTATGATCAAACATGCTTTGTCTCTTTCTATTTGTTGTGTATTCAGGTGCTCATCATAATCATTACACTAGCCAAATTCTACCAAACACACACATGAAAACAACATTTTTAATATTTTGAGAATAATTTAGAATAGAAGGATAAGAAAAGGTTCACGGAATGTGAAGTTGGAGTTTTGAAGTGTGTTTGTGCACTCTGTTTTATTATCTTATTAAAAGTTTAAGACAATGCAGTGTAGCACTGTGAGAAAAGAAGCTCACAAACTTATATTATTAGGCCTTGTCTACACTTGTGGTGCTCTCTGAAGAGTAATCCCTAAGTGCCGGACTGCATTATGCGAGGTTGTGCGTTAGTTGCAGTGTGACTCCATTCACTCATTAGTGCCCGCTGAATGCAACGGGGGTTATAATTCCTGTTTTGTCTGGGAAGCATCGTGGCTGTGGCTTGTGTACACCCTTGGCTGCTGCCTTTACAGCTACAGGGGAGCAGTTGAGGGACAGTAAAAACACAGCTCATGGTTTTACTGCCCTCCAACCACTGGTGTAAACAAGCCCTGAAACTGTTTAACTACTGGCTAATTTGTATGAATTTGAGGGCTTTAGCTTTACTTTTTTAAAGAATTATCTTTCCTATAGCTTTTAGACCTGTTGTAGCTACGACCACCCTTCAAGTCAGAACTGTATAAAATCAGGTGTCGCAGCCAAAATTACCGGCAAAGGCCTTTTTCTCCAAGTTGAAATTATTCAGATTGGTGTACTAATATTTTATTTAAGCTAATGTAAATGTTAAAAAAATAAATTACTAGTTTTGTTGCACTAAGGCCTATTCCTACAAGAGTATGTCTATTATGTGCCTTTGTAATATTGTCAAGATGGAAATGACTGCTAACTGTAATGTTTTTGGCTATTATCTGAGATGTGTTTGTTACATCTTCTGTAACATTCAATTACACATTCAAAATACATGATGCTAGAATACGGGTGTCGCTGATATAATCCTTGAAAATTGTACTGTTCCCTAATACACATACAGCTTGAAGGGTTCTCCCAAGCATGTAATATAAAGGATTGTCACCCTTTAAATCACTTTAACATTTTCTTTCTTCTTTGGTTTCATTTTTTAAATGTTTTTTTCTCCTTTTTTTAATGTTCCCAGTGTTTAGTACCAAGTTCCTTATTACCTTTTCACAATTCTTACCTATTAACTTTGAAAAGGGCAGGAATTTAGTATTACGGTTCACTCTAGAAAACCTCAATGAAGTTCATTGCTGAGTTTGGGTTTTCAAGCAGGATTATATGAATCCTGTGAATCAAACCTAAGCATATATGCTTATGCCTATTTGATAATAACAATCAACATGGGCATAGCGCACAGAAGGTAATCAGCTCACATTGTTTCTGCACAAAATCAACAATAGTGTTTTATTTTTTTGTTTTTTGTTTACACTTTACCAAACCAAAAATGTAACTGTCACAGTTTAAATACACTTTAGGGCCAGTTGCAGAGAACAAACAACGAGACAGACCCTGGGTATATTTAATTAAAGTAAAGAGTTGTAGCATGTTGAGTGTGTTACCTTAGAGCCTAAACACTGGGCCTGTCTAAATAGGGCATGATAAAATAAAGCTCACTCTATGTACTGTATATGCTAATATCAATGTAGCACCCTCTAGTTAGGTAGGTGCTAAAGTGAGGAATTTTCTGGAGAGTAGGAAAATTTGGGCAGGCCTAGCTGGTGGCTAGGCCTGTTTGTTTCATTATGGGCTGGAATTGGCTCAGGGCAGGACTGGGTGACTCATATGTAGCATCACTGTCACCTCCCTCTTCTTTCTAGAAGGTGCTAAAAGGAAAGGAGGAGAGGAGCCTTGACCAATCCCCAACTTGGATTTTTCAGGGGGCATGCCTCCTTGAAATACCCAGGGTCAGCCCAGATGGGGAGGAGTTGGCGGGTGGAAGAGCTGGAATGAGACAGTGTAGAGGCTGTCAGGGCCCCAGGGTCACCCCCTCCCCCAGTCTGGGGGGGTGGCCCTGGGATGGGGCTCACATGCATCCAGGAGGAGTGAAGAGATCCTGGAAGGAGAGGGACATGAGAGAGCAAGTGAGAGGACAGTGGGAGAGAACACTTCTAAGAGTCTCCATGGAGGACAACTGGTCGCATCCAGGAGGCCTGGTGAGTTAGCACAGTCAGGGGGACTGGGGAGGCACACCTGAGAGATTTGGTAGTTTGCAGTTTGAGATGCATGCAGAACCAGAAAAGAGGATTGTGGGAAGGGCAGTAGAAACAGGTCTTTGCAGCTGGCTGGCTGGCAGGGCCTGAAGAGAGCTATCTGGGATTGGTAGCTGAGCAGAGGACCTGAATACTTTGAAGTGCAAAGGAGGTATTTTTTAAACCCCCGATCCCTCCATAAAGAGTACCTGTCACCACCTATTACTGTCACAAGGGATGTTTACATTCCTTGTGACAGCAATAAAAGTGATCAAATTTAAAAAAAAAAAAAAACACAATTTATTAATATAAAAATAAATAAAATAAATAAGAAAAAAAAATTATTTAAATATAAATAATTATTTAAAAATAACTTTTAAAGCACCCCCGTCCCTGCGAGCTCGCGCGGCAAAGAAAACACATACAGAAGTCGGGCCCGCATATGTAAACGGTGTTCAAATCACACTTGTGAGGTATCGCCATGATCATCAGAGCGAGAACAATAATTCTAACACTAGACCTCCTCTGTAACTCTAACCTGGTAACCATAAAAAAATGTAAATCGTCGCCTATGGAGATTTTTAGGTACCGTAGTTTGTCGCCATTCCACGAATGCGTGCAATTGTAAAGCGTGACATGTTTGGTATCTTTTTACTCGGTGTAACATCATCTTTCACATTATACAAAAAAATTGGGCTAACTTTACTGTTTGTTTTTTTTAAAAATCATGAAAGTGCCCCTTTTCCCAAAAAGTAGCATTTAAAACACCGCTGCACAAATACTGCGTGATATAAAATATTACAACAATCACCATTTTATTCTCTAGATTCTCTGCTAAAAATATATATATATATAATGTTTGAGGGCTCTAAGTAATTTTCTAGCAAAAAATACGGATTTTAACTTGTAAACACCAAATGTCAAAAATAGGCTTAGTCATGAAAGGGTTAAATGAAATAGCACTTTGCATCTCCGCATTGTATTTTTTTGAGGGATATTTCAGTTTTACTTTTTTAATAAATCTGCAAAAATGTCAACAATTCTGTATTTTTCTGTCAATATGGGGTGCTGTATGTACATTAATGAGGAAAAAAATGAACTTAAATGATTTTAGCAAATGGCTGCAATATAACAAAAAGTGAAAAATTTAAGGGGGTCTGAATTCTTTCCGTCCCCACTGTATAGAAATAAAGTGCAGCACTCAAAATACATATAAATAGTGCTTATATAAATAACGAAGTTGAGTCCTCCAAAAGTCCCAATAAAAAGTACAGAAACTGTGAACACCTCCAAAGTCCCCAGAAAGCAGACTTCAGTGTAATGTTTCCACACAATTCAACATAAGTGAGAACACAAAGCCTTCTACCAGAGAGTAATGACCCTCTATAAACTGAGTGGTCAAATAGCTCTTGTTAAATAAAGCTTCCGAGATCTCATCCTCTTCCCAACCTCCACCTCCTTCACCGGATCTCATCCACACTCATGGGTTCAGCTGGACTACCTTCTAATATATCTGGATATCTCTCCCCAACAGCAGTATAGAGGCATACATCTTTCATATGTGCTCAAGGATATTGTGTATCCTTATAAGAATAACAGCCCAGACACTCGCTCTCTAACTCTGCTAGCACTTCATCTTCCAGGGCTTTCCACTCCCCTTCCTCACCACCACCTACCCTGCCTAGGTGGTGGTGAGGAAGGGGAGTGGAAAGCCTAGGAATGGGCCCCAAACTTCAAGGTGCAATGCATGATTTACCTTGCAGAAAATATTAGACATTTTGCAGCTTAAATCTAGCTTTGTGTGACACCTTTACAGTGTCTGGGCACCTAATCAGGAAACAAACCTTGATGCACAAAACAGGATTTTGCTTGCAGGAAACAGAAATTGGGCAGCTAGGGTCCAGCAATAGAAACATTGTATGGCACCTTTACAGTGCCTGAGCACCAGAATAGTTGGTAAGCTTTTAGACATAACACAGGATTTACCTTGCAGCAAATATTAGAAATTTGGTAGCAGAGGTCCAGCTCAGGTCCAGTTCTAGCATTGGGTGGAACATTTACAGTGCTGAAGCACCAGGATAGGCCACAATCTTCAAGGCGCAATGTAGGATTTACCCTGCAGGTAAAATTTTACATGTGGAATCAAGCTGCAGAAATATGTGGCACCTTTACAGTGCCGGAGCACCAGAATAGGCCAGGAGAATGTCAGGGCTGGGCTCAGCCCTTCCTTCTCTGAGCTGGCCACTCAGCTGTCTGCTGATTGCCAGCTTCTATCGCTCCACAGCTACTCACCTGTTGATGATATCCTGCTCGTCAGTCCTGCCTACTTAAGCCGTTCAGCTCAGAGGATCTCTGCTTTAGCCTTAGTCAACATCACAGAGACTGCGTTCCTGTTAAAGACTTGCTTGGCTGACATCCCTTCTTTCTCCAGATCCTGCTTGCTGTTCTACTACGCTCATCTCCCTGACGTTTGGCTTGTCTGACTATCCGTTCCGGTTCCTGAACTCTGGCTATGTTTTGACTACGTTTTGGACTGCGTTTACTACGTTTACTTGACTACGTTTCTGACAGTAGGCGAAGGCCATGAATTCAGAAGATACAGTCAATCCACTTGTTGGCAATATTTTTTCCAGATTGGATGAGCAGGATCACTGCATGGATCAGTTTGCCATGACGTTACAAATGCTCCTGAGTCGCACAGCTCACCTGGAATCTTCCACTGATGCTGCTCCGGTACAACCTGTGTTGCAGGCCATCCCTGCTGCTGCTCCAGTCTCTGTGCAGGCACAGAGTATTACCTTTATAAAAGGTATGTATAATTCCGCTCCACTTCCCCAGCGATTTGGGGGCAATCCAGTCCAATACAGATGGTTAATCAACCAGGTTGAGATATACTTTGAGATGCTGCCCCAGGTGTTTCCCACGGACAGTAGCAAAGTAGGTTTCGTGATATCTTTGCTTTCTGAGAGAGTCTTGGCCTGGACAAACCCTCTATGGGAGATGCAAAAATCTGCTGTCTTGAGTTTGTGGCCTCCTTTAAAAGGGTATTTGATGTCCCCGCACGCTCCGCCTCTGCTGCCACATGCCTCATGTCCATCATACAGAGTACGAGAACTGTTGCTGATTAAGCCATTGAATTCAGTACTCTGGCAGCAGAGGTTGCTTGGAACAATGAAGCTCTAGTGGCTGCTTTTTCTCATGGTCTCTCGGATACCATCAAGGATGAGATAGCAGCCCGAGATATACCCACTGAGCTGGAGAAGTTGATCACGTTTAACATCCTCATGGCAAACGTGATCCTCATTTGATTCCAGACTCAGAGAAAGACTCTCTTTTAAGGAGCGCTTGTGGAAGCCTCCTGTACATTTGCCTCCGAGCTTTGCAGTCCCACCCATGCCTCCCTTACCTCCCATGCCTCCTGGTACTGAGTGGGTCAGTGAAGATGAACCCATGCACTTGGGCTTCACGCATCTCTCTGCGGATGAGAGAACCTTTAGGAGGAGGGAGAGATTGTGCCTTTATTGTGCTCAGGCAGGTCACTTTTTAAAGTCTTGTCCTACCCGTCCAGGGAACGCCCGAACCTTGAGGTCCTGTCACAGACAGATCTTAGGTGGGGTTGTTTCATCCCCAGTTATCCAGAAGGTGGTGTTGTTTCATCCCCTGTTATCCAGAAAGATAAGCCCTTGGTTTTGGTCACCCTTTCTTGGGCTGAGTCATCCGTCGAGAGGCTCTAATCGACTCTGGGGCTACAGGCCTGTTCGTTGATGCTGCCTTTGTATCGAAGCACTCGATTCCATTGCAGCTGCGTGACACTCCTCTTGCCATTGAGGCTCTTGATGGGAGACCTCTACAGCCTGCCCATGTGACTCATGAGACTGTTCTGTTGTCCATGGCCATAGGGGCTCTTCACCATGAGATAATTCAATTCCAAGTTATTTCCTCACCTAAGTTTCCGCTGGTTAGTGGTTATCCTTGGTTACAGAGGCACGACCCCTCTTTTGATTGGCTCCATGCTGAGGTTCTCCTGGTCGCCACAATGCAGTAAGACATGCTTCCAGAAGGTAGCCAAGGTCCTGTGCACCTCTTCACTCTCCTCCCTACCGATGGAGTACAGTGATTTTAGAGTTGTCTTTGACAAAAGTCAAGCCAGTAGTTTGCCTCCACACCGGTCATATGATTGCTCAATTGACCTCCAACCTGGTGCCATACCCCCTCGTGGCCGGGTTTACCTTTTGTTGGTCTTGGAGGATAAAGCCACGGAGGAGTATATTGGAGACGCATTTTCTCGAGGTTTCATCCACAAATCCTCTTCTCCTGCTAGTGCAGGTTTCTTCTTTGTGAAAAAGAAGAGTGGTGAACTGAGACATTGTATTGATTATAGGGGTCTTAATCATTTCACGATTAAGAATGCCTATCATATTCCCTTAATTACGGAGTAATTTGACCGCCTCAAGGGAGCAATGGTTTTCATGAAGCTTGATTTGAGAGGGGCATATGATCTCCTGAGGATTAAGGAGGGCGACATGTGGAAAACTGAGTTTAATACCAGAACAGGCCATTATGAGTACCTCATAATACCTTTTGGCTTTTGTAATGCCCCAGCAGTTTGCCATGGAAATTTATTTAACAATGTCCTCTGAGATTTATTGCAGTTATGTGTGGTGGTTTATTTCGATGATAACCTCATATTTTCCAAGTCCCTGGAAAGCCACCACACAGATGTCTGTCATGTGCTTCAGAAACTAAGAGAGAACAATCTCTATTGTAAATTGGAGAAGTGTGAATTCCATCGTGAACAGGTTAAATTCCTGGGTTATGTCATTTCCACTTCTGGTTTGGACCCAGAGAAACTTTCAGAAGTCCTACAGTGGCCCGACCCGTGGGTTTACATCCTCTGCAGCGTTTTCTAGGCTTTGCCAACTATTATCGGAAGTTTATTCGTTATTTATTTAACTTCTCGACTCTGGTCAAGCCCAGAAAGGATGGTAACCCACAGAGTTGGTCTCCAGAGTCCATTAAGGCCTTTGAGAGTCTCAAGGCTGCCTTTGTTTCTGCTCCTGTATTGGCACATACTGATCCTACATTACCTTTTATCCTTGAGGTCAAAACTTCTGAGACTGGTGTTGGCGCCCTTCTGTCCTACCTCTGAGAGCGCTATGCATCCTTGTGGCTACTTTTCCAAGAAATTGTCACTTGTGCATTGCAATTACTAGATTGGTGACAGAGAGCTGTTAGCGATCATTTTAGCCCTGAAAGAATGGAGACATCTCCTTAAAGGTACAGTACCACTGTGCCGGTTCTCATTCTTAATGACCATACGAATATCACATTCTTGTCTGAGGCTAAACGCCTTTCTCCCAGAAGGGCGCGATGGGCTCTTTTCTTGTCAAGTTTCAATTACATTGTCTCCTTCTTACCCGGTAATAAAAATGTAAGGGCTGATGCTCTGTCATGACAATTTTCCTCCACTTCCAAGATGGAGTCGGTTCCGGTTCCTGTGATTCCTCCTGATCATACTCTGACTATGATTCGCACCAGTCTCACTTCTCCTTTGGGTTACAAAATCCTTGCTGCTCAGGCCCATGCTCCTCCTGAGAAACCTCAAAGAGTCTCCATACTGCCATGCTCCAGACTTTCCATTCTCCCAAGGCTGCTGGCCACCCTGGGAAGAATCAACTCTTTTGGGCCATTTCCCAACAATTCTGGTGGCCAAGTCTACATGCTGATGTAACCGCCTTCGTGGCTGCCTGTTCCATGTGTGCTCAAAGTAAGACTCCATGACACCTTCCAGTGGGCCTCCCACAACCAATACCCAATGGAGAGAGGCCCTGGACCCACCTGTCTCTGGATTTCATTGTGGACTTACCCAACTCCAAAGGCAACACAGTTATCCATTATGGTGGTTGACCTGTTCTCAAAAATGCTTCATTGTATTCCACTTAAGAAGTTGCCCAATTCTAAGGAACTGGTTTACATTTTTGGTCGGGAGCTCTTTTGCTTACATGGGCTACTCAAGGTGAATGTTTCGGACAAGGGTAGTCAGTTTGTGTCCCGGTTCTGGTGAACCTTTTGTGCACAGTTGGGAATTCAGCCTGCTTTTTCTTCTGCATATCACCCGCAGTCTAATGGGGCCGCAGAACGAGCCAATCAGTCCTTGGAGCAATTCCTACCTTTCTATATTTTTGACCATCATAACAACTGGTCAGACCTATTACTGTGGGCAGAGTTTGTGCATAACAGTGCCTTGAATGCTGCTTCCCGATTGTCCCCATTTATGGCCAACTATGGTTTCCAACCTTCCATGCTGCCTGACTCATTTGTTCCGCAGAGTATTCCTGTGTTAGAGGAGCATCTCTGTGGTCTACGTTCAACTTGGGCACAAGTCCAGGAGGCTTTGCGACATGCTAATGATAGGTACAGACTCAATGCTGACCGCAGACGCCTGCCTGCACCTTTCTACCAGGTTGGGGAGAGGGTTTGGCTGTCATCTCGCAACCTCCAATTTCATGTTCTCTCTCTGAAGTTCGCACCTCAGTTTATTGGGCCTTTCCGTATTCTTCGAGGGATTAACCCAGTGGCTTTCACATTGGACCTTCCTTCTAATATGCGTATCTCAAATGTATTTCATGTCTCCTTATTAAAACCTTTGGTCTGCAACCGCTTTACCACCTCAGTGCCATGTCCTCACCCTGTACAGGTTGAGAACCATGAGGAGTATGAAGTACAGTCCGTTGTTGACTCCTACAGGTTCCATGGGCGCATACAGTACCTGGTGCACTGGAAGAAGTACAGTCCGGAGGAACGCCCTTGGGTCCCATCCTCGGACGTACATGCCCCTGTCCTCCTCCGTGATTTCCATAGACGTTTTCCCCTCAAGCCTGGTGGTCCTCCTAGGGGGAGGGGTCATTGAGGAGGGCTACTGTCAGGGCTGGGCTCAGCCCTTCCTTCTTTGAGCTGGCCGCTCAGCTGTCAGATAATTGCCAGCTCCTATCTCTTCACAGCTACTCACCTGTTGATGATATCCTGCTTATCAGTCCTGCCTACTTAAGCTGTCCAGCCCAGAGGATCTCTGTCTTTGCCTTGATCAACATCACAGAGACTATCTCCTGCGTTCCTGTTAAAGACTTGCTTGGCTAACATCCTTTCTGGCTCCAGATCCTGCTTGCTGTTCTACTACACTCATCTCCGTCTCCTGGACTTTTGGCTTGTCTGACTATCCGTTCCGGTTCCTGAACTCTGGCTATGTTTGGACTACGTTTACCTTTTTTTATTATTAGTAAACAAGTGTGATTTAACTGTACTTCTGTCTCAGTCTGATTCATGGTTTCTGACAGAGAAGTGACAAGAACTGTAATGGTGGCAGGAATAATTTTTGTTCGCAGGGGAAAGGGGGCTGGATAACAATTAGAAGTTTATTCTGTAGCATCAGCATCTGGGGTTTTGTAGTCATTGGTATTCCATGACTGGTTCATTTTAATAAAATAAGCAGGACCACACTGTTAGGGGACAGGAATATTTGCCTGCCCTCTATAACAAAAAATCCTGCTGTGCTCAGACAACACACGTATTGCAGAACAAGTAGAAGCTCTTGGTCAAACAGTAATTCAGTCTGGACACCAAGTTGTCTCCACGTCTGAGAGTATCCACATCAGCTCGGGATCCAATGTTGTCAGCAAGTAAGTGGTTCAGGCCCTACCTGTGAGTGCTACCGGCAGCAGGGCTTGTCCACTGGTATTTTAAAAAACCTCCTAAAAGCAGCCTTTAGGCAGCTGCTAATACAGCTGCTCCTTATTTCAGAGATCACAAGATGGGAGATGATATCCAATCACGAAAAGTCGGTAACAAGGTGAAAGGGAAAAAATTCTTCATCTTAATTAATACATGGAGTAGAGATGTACCATAAGACAAGCAACACTATGAAGATCAGTCTATGAAGATCTTAATCATAGATCATGTTTTATGATTAAGGTATTTCTATGATTAAGTTCTTCATAGACTGAAACGCGTTAGTGTTGCTTGTCTTATGGAACATTTTTACTCCTTGTATTAATAAAGAAGCAGAATTTTTTCACTTTCACCTTGTTGCCAACTTTTCGAGATTGGATGTTTATTCAAGCAGCTGGTGCCTGCTAGTCTGGTACAGTGATACAACAGCTCTAGCTTGGGAACTGTTGGATCAGGTTGCAGCACCTTATCTTTGCTTTGATTAAGGTTGGTAATTATGCCACCATTTGGAAATGCTGCAATGAGGTAGTTATACTATCCCTATCTGAGATAGAAGCCAAAATGCGGCACCTCCTCAAAGTGATATTTTTTTGGGCTCCTCCAAGATGGAGCCAGTGGATTGGGCATTTTACCCTTGGATTGAGGATCTAATAGGGTTGATTTAGTGTTTTTTCTCTTTGGTTACACAAATCATGACGTCGTTGCATAGGCATTTGAGCATAAAAGACCCCATGTTCCACAAATTGACTGCAGTAGAGGACCCCAATTCCTTAGGGCTGCTGTGAACAACACTGTCCTCAACAATTTCACCCCAACTATGTTCCACCCGCCAGGGTTTGGGAGAGGTAAAACATTCGCCTTTAAGCCTGCTTCATTCTCTCCCTCTCCCTGCCAGCATCTCAACAGTCCTCTTCCTTGTGTTTGTCCTCTGCCTTTTGTTGCCTCTATCTCACAGGTATGGAGGCAGTAGGCAAAGGATTGTGCTTGCCTTAAGACAGCAGCAAATTCTCTTCTTCCTGCTTTGAAGACTCTAGAGCCAGGTCTATCAGGCCAGGGACTGTGTACCCCAGGAGGAACACGAGAGGGATTGTATCACCAATAGTCACCTTGTCCAAGATCACCATTTTGGTTGCCTAAGCAAAAGGTGCCAAAATGCTGCATGCATTCTGAATGAGGAGCTATTGATATGGTGAAAAAACCCTGGCTCCTCAGAGCCTGTCCTCATACCATAATTGCACTGGTAATCAGGAATGGCATGCTGTTGCTGGTGCATCCTAGGCAGTATGACCAACGTTAAGTTTCAGTGCATGAGGATGTCACAGATGAAGCAGTAGGCAGGCTGCTTATGTTGGTGCTGCATTTTTGCCAGGTAAACACTCACCAGGTATGATCACTTAAAGTGGCCACAAATTTTTTTGGCCTAACAAAGAACCTCCTAGAAAGTCAGGACACTTAATCATGACACAGTGCTTCACAACAAGGTTGAGAATACATGCCAGGAATGATACATGTGTAAATTTTCACTGGCAAAGGGCAACCAGCAGGTTAGTGCTGTAGTTACACATGATCTTGCCTTGCTGAAAGTGGCATGGGATCAGCAACTTCTCAGCCTGGGCCCTGGAGAGCTCCCATGAGCTCTGGCACAATTTGGTTCATGTCTCTGAGCATACAATTTGCAAGACAGCATAACAGTGTTTAGGTTGGGACATTGTATGTGGTCACTAATGGGTTCAACGATACAAACACATTACTTTCCACATAATGGTGGAGGGCAGGATACTGGTGGAGGGAAGGGATCTTGTTTTCAGCAATATAATGGTGACTGGTTATCTGCCACTGTAGTGTAGCATAGGCCATAAACTCCCTGAAGGGGATGATTTCAGAGATGGAATGGGAGCAGCTGCAAAACCAACAGTTTTGCCAAGCTGGAATTAAATTGCTAGGCATGGGAGTGATATGAAGATTTTTTTTCTTTTGCCAAGTTGCCAAGAGACCCCTGCCTTGGTAGGGATGCTGCTGGAAACAGTGGGTGATTGTAGGAGAATTCTGCAGAGGTTTAAGCTTTTGCTTGACCCTTCTCAGTTTTGTTCCATGACCTTTTTACCCCTTGATGTGGTGTATTGTAGGCCTCTGAAACCCCTTGTAAGACTTCCTTCCCTGTCACTAGAGGCTGAAGATTTTGCAGTAGATGCAGGATACATCCTATGTAGGAGGAAAGGGGATGAAGAAAAAGAGGAATAGGGAGGAAGAGTTTGGGCCTTTTGCTGGTAACTTGTCCAATTGAGGTACAGCTCCCACAAGCTCTGTGGTGTAGAGTTATATATTTTCTCATGCACGTGTTACCCTAATACCGAAGTACTTTTATCATGGCTGATACATGGCAGGAAAAGGATGCTTGTCACAATGGTACTGTTGGCAGATGATGAATACCTGTAGCACTGCTCCCTCCAGTCTTCTGCAAGCTGTCCATGCTCCTGGACAAAATATTCCCTCTCCTCTGTTTTGCCTCTCCCTTAAAACTTAGCACCTCTACAATCAATGGCACCCACTGATGGTATGCCACCTCATCATCCACCCTGTCCTCATCATTGGTGCTTACACCACACGTGATATGCTGTTTTAATCACTGGTAGCTTAGCACAGAGCAAGCACAGTTCATCACACATACACTTCCTTTTTAACAGGGATTTAGTTGACTCCAATTCAGCTCACAGCCTTCACCATAAGTGGGAATTTAGCTTGAACTGTAGAGTAAGGATGAGCTCTGGGGTGTTCGCACACTCCACGTGCTGAGCCCACCAGGAAGTCGGCACAATGCTGCGCTAATCACAGGCAGTGAGACATTTCCCGATCTCTGCAACCGCACAGCGGGAAAATTGACTTCCTGGGGGACTCGGCACGTGGAGTGTGCGAACACGCCGGAGCTCATCCTTACTGTAGAGCTTCAAGTGTAGATTCCACTGTGCGGAGTCTACTTCTCAACTTACATTTTAGGGGCTTTTTTGCCCACTTTTGTTAAAAGAATTGTGTAGTATCTACAGCGTCACTCTATCCTGTCAATATATATACAGGTTATATTATCTGTATTTAAACAAAAATTTCCTCCACAGATGTGTGCTGACTTGCCTACAATGAAGTCTATTAATGACATAGAAAATATAATATCATTTGGAATATTAGTGATCATGAACCTGTTAAAAAAAAATTGTTACCAAACTAATTTGTGTGCCCACCAACCTGACATGATATTTTCTGAATGTTATGCTAACAATTTACACAAACCAGGATAAAACTGTCCTAAAGTAAAATGCAAACCTTCACTTTGAGGCTCCATTCACACCTAGACGATGTAGCTGCAATTCTGCCTGTGATTCCAAATCGCGGCCGAATGCGGGACACTGTTGCTATGCCATTACTTCTTAATGGCACACCAATCGCAGTGCAATTTTGTCACGATTGTCGCACAAAAATTTACAGCAACAGCGCTCAAACCAAAATCACAGGACGCATGTCCCCCAAAAGATGTTCACCCGAAGTCCACCCTCTATTCAAATCGCCTAGGTGTGAATGGAGCCTTATGCCACGTACAGACGAATTTCCGACAACCAGACCGTGGATTTTTTTCCGGCGGATGTTGGCTGAAACTTGTCTTGCATACACATGGTGGCACAAATGTTGTCAGAAATTTCAATCAGTAAGAACAAGTACATCAGCAAGAAGTGCTGATGTACAACACGTACAACGGCACTAGAAAAAGGAAGTTCAATAACCAGTGCGCCACCCTTTGGGGTCCTTCTCCTAATGTCGTGTTAGTAGAAGTTTGGTGAGAGACGATTCGCACTTTTCAGCCTCATGCTTTTCAGTTCGTTACTGCTCCTCAGTTTGTGCTTGTGGGTTTGTATCTGTTTTTCAGTGTGTATAGTCAGTTCGTATCTGTTTTTTCAGTGCATTCTTGTCTGCTCGTTTCTGATTTTCAGCTCGCTCCTCTCAAGCCTTTCTGATTTTCAGTGCATTCTGTTAGTTTGCTCTGACCAGCCAACCGTTTTGAAGCCATGTTGCATTTACGTACTCATCATAGAGTTCATGCTATGCAGGGGCTTGGTGTTGGAGTTCATACTTTGAGCCAAGTCCAGTCCCTGAAAAGGGGGAGGAGGAGTTCATGGACCAAGAATTGGTTGCTCCAGCGTGACCAATTGTCTCATATGCCTTTGTTGTGGGAGATCCAGGAGAATAATCCTGATGATTTCAGAAATTATCTCCGGATGAAAGACTCCGTTTTTCACCGTCTGTTGGCTTTGCTGTTCCCCTATATTACCAAGCAGGACACCTGCATGTGGCAAGCCATCACTCCGGAACAAAGACTAGTCGCGACCTTGCAGTACTGGGCGACGGTGAGAAGTCTGCAGGACATCAAGATCTCTCCCCCAGGCTCTGGGGATCATTATTCTAGAGACCTGTTCTGCCATCATACAGGTCCTGCAGAAGGACTATATTAAGTTAAGTTTTATCCTTTAACATCACATTCTATGTACAGTGGGGATTAAAAGTATTCAGACCCCCTTACATTTTTCACTCTTTGTTATATTGCAGCCATTTGCTAAAATCATTTAAGTTAATTTTTTTCCTCATTAATGTACACACAGCACCCCATATTGACAGAAAAACACAGAATTGTTGACATTTTTGCAGATTTATTAAAAAAGAAAAACTGAAATATCACATGGTCCTAAGTATTCAGACCCTTTGCTGTGACCCTCATATGTTTAACTCAGGTGCTGTCCATTTCTTCTGATCATCCTTGAGATGGTTCTACACCTTCATTTGAGTCCAGCTGTGTTTGATTATACTGATTGGACTTGATTAGGAAAGCCGCACACCTGTCTATATAAGACCTTACAGCTCACAGTGCATGTCAGAGCAAATGAGAATCATGAGGTCAAAAGAACTGCCTGAAGAGCTCAGAGACAGAATTGTGGCAAGGCACAGATCTGGCCAAGGTTACAAAAAAATTTCTGCTGCACTTAAGGTTCCTAAGAGCACAGTGGCCTCTATAATCCTTAAATGGAAGATGTTTGGGATGATCAGAACCCTTCCTAGAGCTGGCCGTCTGGCTAAACTGAGCTATCGTGGGAGAAGAGCCTTGATGAGAGAGGTAAAGAAGAACCCAAAGATCACTGTGGCTGAGCTCCAGAGATGCAGTTGGGAGATGGGAGAAAGTTGTAGAAAGTCAACCATCACTGCAGCCCTCCACCAGTCGGGGCTCTATGGCAGAGTGGCCCGACGGAAGCCTCTCATCAGTGCAAGACACATGAAAGCCTGCATGGACTACAAGATGGTGAGAAATAAGATTCTTTGGTCTGATGAGACCAAGATAGAACTTTTTGGCCTTAATTCTAAGCAGTATGTGTGGAGAAAACCAGGCACTGCTCATCACCTGTCAAATACAGTCCCAACAGTGAAGCATGGTGGTGGCAGCATCATGCTGTGGGGGGTGTTTTTGAGCTGCAGGGACAGGACGACTGGTTGCAATCGAGGGAAAGATGAATGCAGCCAAGTACAGGGATATCCTGGATGAAAACCTTCTGCAGAGTGCTCAGGACCTCAGACTGGGCTGAAGGTTTACCTTCCAACAAGGCAATGACCCTAAGTACACAGCTAAAATAATGAAGGAGTGGCTGCACAACAACTCCGTGACTGTTCTTGAATGGCCCAGCCAGAGCCCTGACTTAAACCCAATTGAGCATCTCTGGAGAGACCTAAAAATGGCTGTCCACCAACGTTTACCATCCAACCTGACAGAACTGGAGAGGATCTGCAAGTAGGAATGGCAGAGGATCCCCAAATCCAGGTGTGAAAAACTTGTTGCATCTTTCCCCAAAAGACTCATGGCTGTATTAGATCAAAAAGGGTGCTTCTACTAAATACTGAGCAAAGGGTCTGAATACTTAGGACCATGTGATATTTCAGTTTTTCTTTTTTAATAAATCTGCAAAAATGTCAACAATTCTGTGTTTTTCTGTCAATATTGGGTGCTGTGTGTACAATAATGAGGAAAAAATTGAAACTCAATGATTTTATCAAATGGCTGCAATATAACAAAGAGTGAAAAGTTTAAGGGGGTCTGAATACTTTCCGTCCCCACTGTATGTAATGCTTACTAATGTATTGGATTTATTTCATCATTCCCTAATTACCATGAATGTAATATGCTGTGAATGTCCTCTTTGTCCTCATGCATGCTGGAAGCTTTTAATGCTCCTTTTTTTCCTTCATGCATATTTGCCTTCACTAACCTCCCCAGCATGCTATCCTGGGCCCATACACACCTAGCCTAGTCACTTAACAATGTATTTTGTCAGCTCCATTGTAGTGCTTTACCCTAAACACCCCCTAAAATGTGTACAAATGTTATTTTTGTCCTTAAATTCATGCAGAGTGCAAGAGGCTTTTTTTGGGGGACCCAAACTCATTTGGAACCCCCCCCCCAACCGCTAAGTCAACTGATACCAATCCTCTATCTGCTGACTTTGCCAAACCCATACATACTACACCTACCTCTTTTGTGGTCAGATTTATGGATGAATTCACCAAAGCATGTAGTGCAAGGGCCTGCCTGAATACTTTCAAATTGTACTGTTTAAAGGTTTGTTCTCCTATTATCTTGATAGGTAATTGCAGAATGTAAAATTGTGCTTCAATTTGGACAGTGTGTATTAATATTTTTGTATTATGACACTTCTTACCTGTCCAGTGGGCTGCCAATAATGTAAGTAAGGAGGGGCTGGCCAAAGTAAAACACATTATTTATGCTTTCATTTCTTAATGTAGTGGAGAGGGTTACCTGTCCAAAACATTCCCCCCACCACCATAACATTTTTACAATGAGCCATCAGAGGGTGTGAGGAATCTGATAAGTGGACCTTATACTTTTGTCTTTAAATACTCCTCCTTAAAATAAATGTTATACTTATATTGGCCAAGAATGTTTGTGTCTAATCTGCTTGCAATGTTTATGTGCAACAGTTCTTTTTTTTTTCTTGTTTGACTTTTCTTGTTTTTTCTTGTTTGTTTCCTTACAGGAATGGCAGACTGTGGCATCCCACTTTGCTCAGCAGTGGGGCTTTCCCAACTACGGAGGGGCAATCGATGGGAAACACGTTCACATCGTCCAGACCCCCCAAATCGGGGTCATACTATTATAATTACAAGGGGTTTAATAGTATAGTGATGTTGGCAGTGGTGTCATGGGGAAGAAAGACCGGATGTCGGATGGTGGAGTCATTGCCCAGACGGAGTTTTACAGACGCCTCCAGAATGGTGGCTTGGGCTTGCCACCTGCGGAAGACAATGTGGCTGGTCTACCATTTGTGTTTGTCGCTGATGAAGCTGGGAGACCATCTGATGAGGGCATTTCACATGAAGACCCTCACCCTGGACCAGAGGGTTTTTAACTACCGGCTGGCCAGAGCCAGAAGAGTGGTGGAGAATGCTTTCAGCATAATGGCCAGCCGGTTCCACCTATTTCTAACACCCATACAATATAAACTCAACCATATAATGCTTGCCTGTTGCGTTTTGCACAATTTCCTACATAAAAATGCTACGAACTATTTGGCCTCAGTTGGGCCTGAGGCCGGATTTCCAGATCAAGCAACCCTGACAAGCACCCACGAAGTCAGACAAAAATATCTGGAGTACTTTGAGGGTAGGGGGGCCATTGATATGCCAGCAAATGTATAAAACATTTTTAAAATACATTTTTATTTTAAAATGATCTAATATTTCATTTGATTTACTGGTTGTGTTTCTTTTAGCTGTCTCCTAGGTTCTCCAATGGGCTTTTCTTTTTGGACATTTTCTTCAATAGTGCAAATGTAATTTATTTGATACATTAGGTGACAATCTCTTCTTCGGCTAACTATTATGTTGTGGGTCTGCTACACACACACACACACACATTGTTTTTGTTGTTAATGTATGTAATGCATTAATGATAAATTAATTTTCAGCACCATGAATTAATTGTTTGGAGTGCCTAAAATGGCCTGATTGTGGCCAATTTTAGAGCACTGTGTGGGTTATTTACTAAAGGCAAATCCACTTTGCACTAAAAGTGCACTGCAAGTGCACTTGAAAGTGCACTGAAACTACACTTGTAGTGCAAAGTGGATTTGCCTTTAGTAAATAACCCCCATTGCCACTGTAAACACAAACTTACTCCAAAAACTGGTATTGAGCATTGAAAGAAGCCACACATTGTTGAGTATAAAAAATTTTACTCTGTGCACACTCACATGTGCGTTAGAAAAGGGTTTTTGAACAAACCAACATCTTTGGTGTATAACATTTTTATGTTTGACATTATAAATATCCTTTTTTGGTTAAGCAGGCATGTTTAAAACCATAACATATAACTCAGGAACTTACAAAGTTCAACTTTGAAAAAGTGAAGGCAATATCAGACATTGTATGTTAAAACTGTGTTGATCTTGCCTTCATCAGATGGGGTGATGTCACTCCTGTAAAAGCCAAATTTTGAAGATGCACACAAATTGGGAGTCAAAATGTCAATTTCCCTCTTGATCCCATGCCTAATGTCAACATGTGCTAGCTCCCATCATGGGGGATCAATGGACATGTTTCGGGGGTGCAACCCCTTCCTTTCACCTATTTGAGTTGCGAGGAAGGGGTTGCACCCCAAAAATCTTGATCTTGATATCCCGTGATGGCAGACGGCACATGTTGACACACTGTGTGCATCTTCAAAATTTGACTTGTAAAATACTTTAAAACTTGAATTAAAATAAAAAAGTCCTTAATAAAACTGTACAATTTTTGTGTGTTTTAGATTCTGCCTAAAACATCAATGATGTTCTTCATTTTTTGTTGAACATCATTGATGTTTTCTTTTATCTTTTCTAAATCACAATTGCACACCATGATCTCCCTGATGAGGATGTATGCACTTGCACTGGTGAAATGAGGTCCTTCTTCCACAACATCCACATCACCTAAAAAAAAAATAAAACACACCATGTATTATAAATATGCAGGCATACATAGTTACATAGTTACATAGTAGGTGAGGTTGAAAAAAGACACAAGTCCATCAAGTCCAACCTATGTGTGTGATTATGTGTCAGTATTACATTACATATCCCTGTATGTTGCGGTCATTCAGGTGATTATCTAATAGTTTCTTGAAGCTATCAATGCTCCCCGCTGAGACCACCGCCTGTGGAAGGGAATTCCACATCCTTGCCACTCTTACAGTAAAGAACCCTCTACGTAGTTTAAGGTTAAACCTCTTTTCTTCTAATTGTAATGAGTGGCCACGAGTCTTATTAAGCTCTCTTCTGCGAAAAAGTTTTATCCCTATTGTGGGGTCACCAGTACAGTATTTGTAAATTGAAATCATATCCCCTCTCAAGCATCTCTTCTCCAGAGAGAATAAGTTCAGTGCTCGCAACCTTTCCTCAAAACTAAGATCCTCCAGACCCTTTATTAGCTTTGTTGCCCTTCTTTGTACTCGCTCCATTTCCAGTACATCCCTCTTGAGGACTGGTGCCCAGAACTGGACAGCATACTCCAGGTGCGGCCGGACCAGAGTCTTGTAGAGCGGGAGAATTATCGTTTTATCTCTGGAGTTGATCCCCCTTTTAATGCATGCCAATATTCTGTTTGCTTTATTAGCAGCAGCTTGGCATTGCATGCCATTGCTAAGCCTATCATCTACTAGGACCCCCAGGTCCTTTTCCATCCTAGATCCCCCCAGAGGTTCTCCCCCCAGTGTATAGATTGCATTCATATTTTTGCCACCCAAATGCATTATTTAAAATTTTTCTACATTGAACCTCATTTGCCATGTAGTTGCCCACCCCATTAATTTGTTCAGGTCTTTTTGCAAGATTTCCACATCCTGCGCAGAAGTTATTGCCCTGCTTAGCTTAGTATCGTCTGCAAATACAGAGATTAAACTGTTTATCCCATCCTCCAGGTCATTTATGAACAAATTAAATAGGATTGGTCCCAGCACAGAACCCTGGGGAACCCCACTACCCACCCCTGGCCATTCTGAGTACTCCCCATTTATCACCACCCTCTGAACACGCCCTTGTAGCCAGTTTTCAATCCATGTACTCACCCTATGGTCCATGCCAACGCACCTTATTTTGTACAGTAAACGTTTATGGGGAACTGTGTCAAATGCTTTTGCAAAATCCAGATACACCACGTCTACGGGCCTTCCTTTATCTAGATGGCAACTCACCTCCTCATAGATTGGTTTGGCAAGAACGATTCTTCATGAATCCATGCTGATTACTGCTAATGATATCATTCTTATTACTAAAATCTTGTATATAGTCCCTTATCATCCCCTCCAAGAGTTTACATACTATTGATGTTAGGCTAACTGGTCTGTAATTCCCAGGGATGTTTTTTGGGCCCTTTTTAAATATTGGTGCTACATTGGCTTTTCTCCAATCAGCTGGTACCATTCCAGTCAATAGACTGTCTGTAAAAATTAGGAACAACGGTCTGGCAATCACCTGACTGAGTTCCCTAAGTACCCTCGGATGCAAGCCATTTGGTCCCGGTGATTTATTAATGTTAAGTTTCTCAAGTCTAATTTTAATTCCGTCCTCTGTTAACCATGTAGGTGCTTCCTGTGTTGTGTCATGAGGATAAACACTGCAGTTTTGGTTACTGAAGCCCCCCGATTCACTCGTGAAGACTGAGGAGAAGAAATCTATTACATCTATTACCTGAAGCTGTGGTCTCAGACACTCACCTGTTGTGGTCACTATTTCAACCACATTATGAACCTCTTCTCCCTCCACATCCTCAGGTTGTGGTGTGGTGACTTCCCCTTCTTTAGGAGGTTGGGGGTCCCTGGTGTCCTCTGATGTCCCGAGTCTTTTCTCCCCTATGTGAATAAAAAAAAGTTATACTTAGCACACAGAAATATGAATATGAAACATTGCTTGAAGTGTCGTACAATTGTCTGTTTTGGCAGAGTTCCAAGCTGAAAACATGATTTTTTCCCTTTCTTCAAGCTGGAATACTTACCTTTTTTGGTAAAGTTTCCCACATGGAGACACCCCTAGTATCCACTGGAGCACCTGTGTGGGACACCCTAAAAAGTGTTTTCTGGTGTCCCACATTAGTGCTAAACAGCTGCTGAATGTCCTCTCCTTACACTGAATCAAGTTTGCATTTCATTCTAGTTACAAACCCATCTAGACAACAAACTTCTTTTAATACAAATAGGCCTGAACAAATAACTAAAACATTAGCAGCGCTAGCGCAAAAATAGCAAGCATTTAAAATAGCAATAGATTTGCTTAAGAGTCCGCTTAAAAAAGGGTATGAAATGGTGATCCACTCAGTGAAAGTCCATTAAGAAAAAAAGGTGAGTGTAACATAGACCATCGTGGAGGAAAGCATGAACAACGATCCAATATGGTACAATATCCTTCACCACGCCACTTGTGTCACAGCCCTGTAGGTAATCCACTTACCAGATCATGCTGCTTTGCACGCTTATCAATCAGACAGGTAATCACTATTCACTGGACACTTTCCATCTGTATTTCGCTCATCACAAGCAATGGATAAAAGAATTCCACATAGCGTAATCCAGTACAACACTTATTTATTGATTTAAAAATATCTCACGATAAAACACTCACAATGTATGCATAAAAAAGGGCATGTAACAACAATACTGTTTTAGTCACGCATTCCCATCTAACCTCTCACCGCTCCCACAGTGTTCCCGGGAAGGAAAGACAAGGAGAAGCCGACAATGTAGGGTGTTGCTATGCAGCAGCATTTCATACCCTTTTTTAAGCGGAATCTTAAGCAAATCTATTGCTATTTTAAATGCTTGCTATTTTTGCACTAGCGCTGCTAATGTTTTAGGAATTTCTCTTTCACATATATCTGATGTACTTTGTTTTAATTATAGTAGCTGCTTATTATTGTTTTATTAACATCTTTTCTGTGAGCGCTGAGGGAGAGCTATTGAACATAGTTTTATTATTTCTCATTTTCTGATAGGCCTGAACAAATGTAGTTAACCTGCATCTGCCAAAAACATTGTATTAGTGAGCGAACAAATTATGTTTACTACAAATGATTACTGTGGCCACGAACCTGAAACTTGTCATTTTAAAAGCCATTTTAAACTGTACAACAGTTTAGACACGTGGAGCAGCACTAAAATAATAATAATAATAGGAACACATGACAAAATACTTACTTTTTTGTAGCACTCTCTTGATTCTTCTGTACTGATTCTGCTCCCTCAATTTGAGGTCTGACTATCGTTTCCTCAGTTGATCCTTGGATCGCTGTACCCCAAAATTCTTCTGCAGACTTTTCACAACTTTACTCATGATTTTGACCTTTTTCACATTTGGATTTCTGTACGGTCCATATTTCCCATCATAGTCGGCCCTCTTCTAGATGTCCACCATCTCAACAAAGCCCATATTTGTTGCCTTAATTCTCCTCCTGGATCGGGACGTTTCTGGCTCTGGGCTTTCCTCGTCATTGCTGCTGTCCTCTGCATGCACCTGTTGTCTCTCCGTCATGTGCTCTCCCACTGTGCCGAAAGAGAAGGGGCGGGGAATATACTAGAAAGAAGGTCAGGGGCGGGCGGAGTTTCACGCATGTGCAGTGTATATAAAGCAAAACACGTGTGCATTGTACATACGATCTGTGAGCGGAAGATGGAGTAGCGTAAGCGCCGATCGTGCTAATGAAGGTACAATTTTAACTTAGGGCATCAGTGGCCTATACTGCTTATAGATTGAGGCCTATATTGGGACAAGATTAGGAGAGTTTAGCCTGACATTAGTCTTGTGTTGTGTCTTGCAGAGAAAATGGATAGATTCAACGATCATGACTTCCTCCCCAACTTCATTGATAAATACAGAGAGCTGCCCTGTCTGTGGCAGGTGAAACACCCTTTTTATAATAATAAAATAAAGAGGAAGGCAGCGCTGGATCAATTGCTGGGATAGGTGAAGCCGGTGATTCCCACAGCAACCATCCCCTATTTGAACTGCAAAATTGGTGGCCTGAGGAGCACATATAATAGGGAGCACAAGAAGGTCCAGGATTCCATGAGATCAGGAGCAGCAGCAGATGACGTTTATGTCCCCAGGCTGTGGCACTCAGACAGACTGCGGTTTTTGTCAGACCAGACTGAAATCAGGCCATCACTCTCAACCCTTCCTTCCACTCTTCCATCCACTCTTCCTTTCATCTCAGATGAGGCTTCAGAAGTCCAACCTGGGCCTTCCACCCAGGAAGAAGTGGAGGAGCCCAGCTTGAGCCAGGTATAGCATTGTTCAACAAATTTCTTGTCAAAAATTAATCATGTTAAGTAGATGTTATTATTGATAACTAATTTCTGATTTAATAAAGTGGTTTACATATCAATAGACAGTAGTGGCCAAAAAATGATTGGGACAAGAATGACAAATGCTGCTTTTCTATTTATTAACATTCAATTTGCAACAGTCATGAGCTCTAAATTATGTATGATTGATGACCAAAAAACTAAAACTATGTCCCATTTTCATACATAGGAAAGTCTCAGCCAGGAGGAGGCCATGAAAAGTGGCAGCCAGGAGGTGGAGGTGCCTTCCAACAAAAAGGCCCAGGAAGGGGAGTAACGTGGAGGAGTCAGCGCTTTCTTTGATTCGGCAGGCTACTGCGGCCCTCAGAACCACACCCAATCTTCAAGAGGCCTATGCCTGCATGGAAGCCAGCAAAATGCAGGAAATGGAGGTGGGCCAATGCCTCATTTGGGAGGAAGTCATCTATCAGGCCCTAAATAAGAGTGTGATGGGCGAATTTACAAAAAAGTCACGTATGTGAGTTGGACCATACTCCTCCTCCACAGGGGCGGACTGACAACTCATGGGGCCCCCAGGCAATAGGAGATTATGGGGCCCCCAGGCAATAGGAGAAGGTTATGGGGCCCCCGGCCAATAGGAGATTATGTATGGGGCCACACAGTGTACACACACACATACAGTATACACACACAGACACACAATATACACACACAGAATACACATACACACACTGAAAAGGTACTGGAGAGTTGGGGCAGCTATAATCTTGGGATGTTTATAAAAAAACACAGATTTTTACAAACTGTCCCTGGCTTTGTTGAGGCTGGCAACCCTGGAGGGAGGAGCCGGATGTGGGCGTCTAGCTGATCCCGTCGCTGGTCCTGGGATGCCGGGCGTCTCTTCCCCCGTGAGTCTGGCTGCGGCTGCAGGCTAGACGTAGACCACCCGCCCCCGGGGCTCTTCGCGGGCTCTGACCTCCCCGATCTGGCGTTTTCGCCCCCCACCCCTCGAGCACTCGTTGAGAATGCGCGGTGTCTCTGGAGCAAATGAGGAGAGCGTCTTCCTGAGTACATCCAGGTGGAAGCGAGCACTGGACCGCACGGCACTCTCCCTCTTTTTCAAGGCAGATGGGGGGAGCGGTGATTGCCGGCTCGGGACAGGGGTGCGGAGGTCGTGATCCCGCCACCCCGCCATCAGATACACCAGGGACAGAGACACTCTGGAGAGGATCACGACATTAAACCCCCAGATGAGTGAAAGGCTGGTAAAAACGAGTCCGGCTGAAGGGGTAAGTGTCTCACACTAAGTGTCTATGCGGGGACACCTCTCACTTCGCTCAGGTAACCTCTGCTCAAATGCTGTTGTTTTCTCTATCCACCTAAATCAATTTAAAAAAATCCTGGGTCTTCTTTGTTTTTTTCTTTTGGCTGCTATGTATACCTTGAAGTGTATTATCAAGAGTTAAGATAACCGTGGACAGAGTGCGGGCTGGTATTGAGCCTGATACCCTTATGGCGCAACTATTAGACTATGTGACATGAATGCATTTATTTTATGTGTTCATATTGGTATATAACTGCTTTCAGCCCACCCCGATATTACATAAACAGAGACTATGTGATCTTTTCCCCTGCTGGATACCCTCATCTGTGTTCTCTTGGCTAAGGGGTCAAAGTTCACCGATATTATATATGCAAATTGAAACTTGATGTGTATGTCATACATAGGCACTGGAACTGACTTTAAGAGGTTTTTTTTTTTTTTTTTTGATACTACATAAATAGAGACTATGTGTTCTCTCCCCTTGCTGGATGCCCTCATTTGTATTTTTCATGGCTAAGGGGTCAAAGTTCACCTAGACTACAGGCGTAAATGGAAACCCGTCGTGTATGCTATACACAGGTACAGGATTGGACTTAAGAGGTTTTTCGGTAATGTTCAGATAAACTAGGGTAAGTGGCGGGTAGAGTCGGTGGCGCAGCCCCAAAACCAGGACTGTAGTCAGAATTGTAAGGGGGACA
Organism: Aquarana catesbeiana; assembly: GCF_042186555.1. Taxonomy (NCBI): domain Eukaryota; kingdom Metazoa; phylum Chordata; class Amphibia; order Anura; family Ranidae; genus Aquarana; species Aquarana catesbeiana. Next base: position 516,643,694 of record NC_133328.1, read on the forward strand.
GCAGTTTTGGGCTCCTGAAGTGATTTGGACGGTGGATTGAGTATTTTGGGTGTAACCTTCCTGTACAGGGTCAGTGCCTAATAGTATAAAAAGTATGTGGAAGGGGGACCTAACTGGGACTCTGTAGAGTTATTCTACATAGCTTACCAAGGATCCCTCAAATATACAACAACTGGCATAGTCAAGGTCACCAGTATAGTTGTAAGGAGTTTAACAAGTCTGACTTTTCACCCTGCTGGGGGTGCAAGGGTGGGAGAGGGAGGGAGGATTAAGGGAAGGGCGAGACCGGTCTATACCTCAATGTTTCCCACTATTTAGCTCTGTAAGGCTATGCAAAGGCCCACCCATGGTAAAAACAACAAGATGTCCGGGATAAATTTAGTTACATATAATGTAAGGGGCCTCAATTCCCCCTTAAAATCTGCGAACATAATGGGCGAATTGAAATCCCTTAAAGCAGAGGTGGCCTTTCTACAGGAGACGCACTTGTATCTTGGTAGGAGCCAGAGAATAATCTCTAGAGACTTCCCGTTCTGGATTTATGGAGACTCCCCGATAAGGGGAGCAAAAGGAGTTGCGATCAGTTTTGCAAAGGATGTTAGGTTTCAGATGGAGGAGAGAATAACTGACCCTGAGGGTCGCTTTTTGTTCCTAAAAGGCAAACTTAATGGGATGGAATGTTCATTAGCTAACGTATATTGTCCAAACATTAACCCAGGAAGGTATCTACTGGGAGTTCTCTCAAAGTCCGAAGGCTTTAAGAAGGGGAGGGCTATTGTAGCAGGAGATTTTAATATATGCCTTGAGCCAATACCAACTGGTGGATGTATGGAGGATGCAACACCAGAGTGTAAGAGACTATACCTTCTACTCCCCCGTACATGCAACGTACTCTAGGCTTGATCTCTTTTTTGTGGAGCATTGGTATATGGAAGAGGTGGAGAGTACAAATATAGGATCAATGACGTTCTCTGATCACGCCCCTGTGAGCCTACGAATAAAATTAAGCAAACACAAACTGTTGCGTAATAATTGGAGACTAAATGAGGATCTCCTTCATGATAGAAAAATAGATAAGCTTATTAAAGAAGAACTAGAATTCTACTTTAAAATTAACACCTCAGAGGAGACATCAAAAGCAACAGTTTGGGAGGCCCACAAAGCATATATCAGAGGGATTATAATAAAGGCGGGAGTGGAGAAAAAGAGAAGGCAGGCAAGGAATTTTCGTGTGTTACAAGAGGAAATTATTAAACTAGAACAACAGCATAAGATATTGGGGGATGGAAAGATATTGGAAAGATTATATAGGAGTAGGGAGGCTATGCGGCAGCTAATTGAACAAGAAAATCGAAAGACGTATAACCTCGTAAAAAAGGAAAGATACATAGGTAGTAACAGACCCAGCAGACTCCTGGCAAAGGTGTTAAGTAAAAAGAAAAACAACAAATATATCGATAAGATAAAGACCAGAACAGATGAGATCAGTTATAAAGATACAGATATTGCAAAGACGTTTCAAAAATTTTACGGGGAGTTATACTCTATAAATAAAAATGACACGATTAAGGAGAGGGAACAAAAACAAGTGAAAATCAAAAACTATTTAAAAGAGGTTGGAATGGCCAAAATAACTGAAAGGGAGCGAACCTCCATGGAGGCCCCCATTACGGAGACCAAAGTGAGAAAGGCGATTAGGGAGACGCAAGTAGGTAAGAGCCCAGGCCCGGACGGGCTGACGGTGCTCTATTATAAAAAATATCAAGACTACCTAATACCAAAATTGTGCTCCTATATGAATGACATAGGGGATAAAGGGGAAATGAGTAGAGAAGCATTGGCAGCCAATATAGCGATCATTCATAAAGAAGGCAAAGATGCTACATTATGCTCTAGCTACAGGCCTATCTCCCTATTAAATGTGGATACAAAACTATTCGCAAAAGTGATTGTGGAAAGAGTGAAGCAAACAATAAAAAGGATCATCCATCCGGACCAGGTTGGGTTTGTATCGGGTAGGCAGGGACGAGATAATAGTATCAAAACCCTCCTGGTAGCCCAGGTAATTAAAAAGAGTGGAGTCCCAGGTCTACTTCTTTCAATAGATGCAGAAAAAGCGTTTGATAGAGTAGACTGGGACTTCATGATGAGCACGCTTGAAGAAGTTGGTTTTGGGGAGAGGATCCGCAAATGGATAGGGGCTTTATACTCTAGGCCCTCAGCGAGAGTGAAGATAAATGGGACCCTATCTGAGCCTTTCGCCATGTATAACGGCACGAGACAGGGGTGTCCAATCTCCCCTATGCTTTTCTTACTGTCATTGGAACCCCTCCTCTCGAAGATTAGGCAGAACACAGATATCAGTGGGGTAGCGATAGGTAACATTGAATACAAACTTGCTGCCTTCGCAGACGACATCTTGCTTTATATAACACACCCAAGGATCTCCCTCCCGAATGTCATGGCCACCCTAACAGAATATGGGAAGTTATTTAACTTTAAAGTAAATCTAACTAAATCTGAAGCATTAGATATAAACTTTAGTAAAGCGAGGGATCACTCATTTCAAAAGCACTTCTCCTTTATGTGGGGAAAAAAAGAATTGAATTATTTAGGAGTTAAAATTACTACATCAACAGAAACGTTATATCAAGCGAACTTTATACCGCTCTTGAATGAGGTAAAGTCAGAACAAAATAGAATACACCTGGGACGATTATCTTGGGCGGGAAGAATAAATGTTTATAAAATGGTTTTACTGCCAAAAATTACATATAAAATGCAAATGCTCCCAATAACGTTGCCACAAACATACCTTAGAAGTTTACACTTAATGTTTTTAAGATTTATTTGGAGAGGGAAAACACCTCAACTAAAATTCACCCAACTGACGAACACTAAAAGTAAAGGGGGATGGGGAGCACCAGATGTACGGAAATATTATGAAGCTATTGCACTAGCTAGGGTTGTAGATTGGGTTAAAAATAAAGAAAAACACTGGGTAGAAATAGAAAATAAAATTAGTGATACTAAATTGTATAAAGTAATATGGATTTCACCTCAGTTGAGAAAATATAGCACTGAAACTCATGATATCACCAGACATGCACTTAAGATATGAGACACATTGCACAAAAGGGAACATTGGGAGTTCAACTCACCTTTAATGCCACTTAAAGATTTAGACCATTTTGCACCAGGGAAAGAGGAGTGGTTTGGCAAGTGGTTACTGGAAGAAAATATACAAATAAAAGATGTAATGTGCCAGGGCAGAATATGCTCACTCCAAGAGCTTCAAGATAAGAGAAACATGACAGTCATTAACCCTTGGCGCTATAACCAACTAAAGCATTTTATAGATTCCCTACCGCGACCAATTAGATCATTAGATAATCTACTGCCACTAGAGAAAATATGTACTGACAAAGATAGGAAGGGGGGGTTTCTCTCGGATTTATAAAGTCTTAGTTGAGTTGGGAAGGCCAGACACTCTGGCCTTTATTGGGAAATGGGAAAAGGAGCTAGAGAAAACACTTTCAGCTCCAGAAGTTTCATTGATATTGAAGAGAGTCTTGGCCACATCGGTTAACAGTAAACTGTTAGAGCTAAACTTTAAGTGTCTGACTAGAATGTATCTGACCCCGGATCGGGTATATAAATTTCAAAGGGAAACGTCACAGTATTGTTGGAGGGGCTGTAAAGAACTAGGGACAATGGCTCACATTTGGTGGCTCTGTCCAGAAATGAGAATATCTTGGGGCGAAGTAAGAAAATATATCAAAGAGACCACAAGTTTCGACATACCCAACGACCCTTGGGTATGCTTATTTCATCTGAGCGATATGCCCACTAAAACATACCTTAGAACACTTTTGCCACATCTTATCGATGCGGCCAAAAGCCTAATCCCTAAGCATTGGCAAAAGAAAAAAGACCCAAGATGAGGGAATGGTTTAATAAAATTAACGAGATACATTGTCTTGAGTACTTAAGGTTTAGTGAAGGGATAAAAATGGGGGCCTATGAAACAAAGTGGAGAGAATGGGAAAAATTCAAAGAATCCTCAAAAGCAGTCGAGATGTGGACCACTTAGATCAGAGTGGGGGTTCTCGCTCTAGTGCAAGATACAGAGGTAAATCTAAAGTGGGGGCAGATAGGAAGAAATAAGAGGAGGTTGGAGGAGAAGAATGAGGGGAAATAGATGGGGTAAGTCTCGGGGGGGAGGGGAGGGGGAGAGTTTTCAGGAGGGAAGTAATCGCAACTTGTTGAGTAAATACTTTTTTTGTAATATGTTGGCTTAGTCTATCAAATGGATAAGGCCACTATGATGTGATGATAAGATGGGAAAATTTTGAATTTTAAATAATTGAAACATTTATTCCCGGGGAAAACCTTCTCGCTGACGTGGCAAAAAAAAAAAAAGAAAAAAAAAAAGAGGCTGGCAACCCTGATGGGGCCCCTTAGTTGCATAGGGCCCTCGGGCAGTGCCCAAGTGCCCGAATGGTCAGTCCGCCCCTGCTCCTCCACCTCCTGCCACAACTCCAACACCACAGCCACAGCCTGGAAGGAAGCGTGCAAGGAAGTCTTGATCTGGTCTGGCAAAATACGCAGGCTGTTGTAAGACCACAGCCTCAGGACATATATGTCATCTGCTGCTGCTCCCAATCTCTCGGAGTCCTGGACCGGATTGTGCTCCCTATTAAATGGACTCCTCAGGCTACCAATTTGGCCTGCCAAATAATTGATGTCTGCCCTGGGGTACAAAGGCTTCGCCAATTTCAACAGTTTATCCAGCATTGCCTTCCTCTTTATTTTGTTATGACCCCTAACAAATGTCTTTTTTTTCACAAATCCTTGGCTATGTGTTTAAGTTCAAAAAGGACAGTTTGTTTGTAAGTAGGCAAGTACATTTCAAAAATAGAAGTGTATAAGTGTAGCGCTTAAATATTTGGGTTGGTTAACACCAACTATTAACTTTGAAAAGTGAATTGCAAAATATCAGTAAATCAAATTAAATCTACAAACCATAATATCTATTGAAATAAACAGAAAATCACAAAAATACCACATATGACATGTGCCTTGTGAATTAGTAAAAAATTAAATGCAAAAAAGTCACATATAGAAAAAGTCTGTGAAAAGTTCTGCAAAGTCCACAGTGTGTAGTGAAGAAAGTGAAGATCCTATTCACCGCGTAAAAATAGAATGGATAAAAGCTGAAAGCACCAGTGCAATGAAGCCCCCACCAAGGCAGATGTAAGCTTACCAGATAGTTTGAACTCAAAAGAACATACATTCCATGAGTCAAACAGGCTTATATCATGAACTGGCAACCAGGATGAAATCTTGGGGATCCTCTGCGGTTGGAACCCAGGGTGTCCCGAAACTTTATAGAAAGTTGATCTCCATACAGGGGTGGTTGCACATCAGGTATGTATGTTGGTTAATTGGATGAGAGGCATGAAAAGAAAGGGCCACATAGCATAATTCCGTACAAACTGTTAAAATTTTAACAAGTAAAACACTTACATTTAGAAAGTGATATTCAAGCGCTTGCATAAAATAATGGCGGATGTGGAGTCCTTCATCTAATTAGACTTCATCTGGGGTGTCCCTCCACTGCAGCCAGACTTACTTATAAAGAAATTGTAACCCCAATAATGAGAATCCAGCTCGCATTGTGACATCGTCAGTTTTAGTGTGCACTTCCGGTTCACCCAAGATGGCAGACCGGCGTGCGTTCCACGACTCAGTATAGTAGCGGGACGTGCGTTCCAAAGGCAGAATGTAAGTAGACCTGACGTTCCTATTGAGCAATGTACAGGCGTCCGCTCAAGTGACCCAAGATGGCGGACCAGTATGCGTTCCACGACTCAGTATGGTAGGGGGACGTGCGTTCCAAAATCAAAATGACGTTAGCATTGAGCACCACACATCAAGTCAAATTATGTTCACATTGAGCAATGTACAGGCGTCCGCTCAAATAAACCCAGTGACAAACATATAGGCATGGCGCCTCATCAAATTGTAAACAAACCCGATGTCCACATTAGACAACGTGCGAGTATTTCCAATAGGTAGATATGATGATAAATATATAGATGTAACACCACATGCTCTGAATCAAGTACGAGACGGAAGCACTCTGGTAAAACTAGCGTTCGTAATGCAGATAGCACATTCGTCATGCTGCTGATTTTTTAATCTTTTAATGCAGTGCATTCTCTTCTTCTTTAGAATGCTAGAATAATGAAGTTTTTTGCTGCTTATATTCACACAGAGTTCCACAGAAAAGGGCGGTAGGAGGTTAGGGAGATTTTAACTGTGCCGAATCCCCCTAACCTCCTACCGCCCTTTTCTTATATTGGGATGAGGTGCCTAAACTAGGGGTGCTGCATCACCAACCAGACCAATCCCCTGTAGAGTTCCACAGAGTTCACACAGTGTTTAATGGTAGCGGGACGTGCGATTCAAAATCAAAATGACATTAGCATTGAGCACCACGCATCACGTCAAATGACGTTCACATTGAGCAACATACAGGCGTCCACTCACATACACCCAGTGATAAACATATAGGCGTGGCGCCTCATCAAATTGTAAACAAACCTGACGTCCACATTAGACAACGTGCGAGTATTTCCAATAGATAGACATGATGATAAATATATAGATGTAACACCTAATTTTCACGCATCTCATAGACTGGATGTGTGAAATGGGTGGAAAATGGAAAGTAAAGCACATGTCAGGCTTCACAATATGGTCACATCTAGGTAAACTGAGCCTCCGTATGAAAAATCTCAATATATTGGGCAATTAGCTAAAATTTAACCTAAATAAAATAAGACTGAAAATTATATTTAATAAAACTTTATATAAGAGAATACCAAATATACTAGTAAGGACATAATATAATTAATCTACCCAATAAAAAGGACGAAAAACATAAATATAGAAATCATATGTTAAAGGGCAATATCCGGAAATAATCTAAAACCAGTATTCCTCTGTATAGCCAATTGATGGTAAATTGTACATGTTTACAAGAGGACGCCCCCATTATAGGTGGTTAATAAAAAATAAAATAAAAATATAAATAAAAATGAAAATGAAAAATTGTGTGCACAGATATCCGAGATGGATTCTTTTAAAGGGACCCCTGTGGCAATAACAATGTTCATAAGTAAACACAATATGTATACATTATGCTATCATCTGTGTTACATACATCTCAAAAATGTAAATTATTTTTGAATTGTGAAACTGAATAGAGATGCTAATATCCGGTACAACTAGGATTCATTAATAAACGCATTAATGTCCCACTCAACGATCATTCCGAACGGAGAGTGGGACCGCAGCTCATAGATCCAGAATGTCTCTAGACGGGCGACACCTCTGGTCATGGCGCCTCCCCTCCAAGGTGGAATATATTTATCAATGGCAATAAATTGTGATCCCTTAGGGTCACTGTTATGAAATATGAAACTCTTTAGAGGGTCTAGGTACACTATGCTTTGAATCCCTGCCCTTAATTAAAGCGATATGTTCTCCAACCCTTGTGGAAAACATCCTGATTGTACGGCCGACATATTGCTTGCCGCAAGGGCAGGTGATCAGATGTACCACATATTTAGTGCCACATGTACAGAAGTGTTTTGATGGTATACTTCTTTTTCGTAACAGTAGAAATTCAACTATCTTACGTCTAAGTCTAAGTCTAAGTCTTAGTCTAAGGGAAGAAGCCAGTCAAATCATGAAAGAAGGAGGGTCTAACCGGTGGGTTGATAACATTAGGTGCTATACAACCTTGTAAAGATGGTGGTCCCCTAAATATGACCTTGGCTTGTTCAGGTAATGCAGTATTGAGAATATTATCCTGTCTAAGAACATTCCAGTGTCTCTTCATAATTGTTTTAATTTGTGTTGTGTTGAGAACGAAGTCAACATAGCCCATTTGAAATTCTCATCTGGTTCTCGTTTGGGTTTAACTGCAAGTAGTGACCCCCTATCAGTATTAATAGCTCTTTCTAATTCTGAATCGATGGTTTTGCTGTCATATCCCTTGTCAAGAAACCTTTGTTTAAGGACCCCTGCCTGTGTTGTAAATGTATCCGTATCCATGCATTTCCTACGGAGTCTTAAAAACTCACTACGGGGAACGGAATTCAACCAGGACTTATGGTGACAGCTATCTGTGGGGATGAAACCGTTGCGGTCCATTGGTTTGAAATAGGTTTGGAATTTAAACTGCTTGTCTACAATCTCTATTTCCAAGTCTAAAAAATGGATTTTGGTTTCACTCGCCTCGTATGACAAAGAGATACCCCTGTCATTTAGGTTGAGGTAATCAAAGAATTGTTTTAAAAACTCTAGGGTGCCACTCCATAGGAGGAGGATTCGTCAATATATCTACCCAACAGGACCAAAGATGAAGTTCTGTGAGCATAGACGACATCCTCCTCCCACTTGGCCATAAACAGGTTCGCAAGACTTTGAGCGAACTTGACTCCCATTGTTACCCCTCTTTGTTGGAGGTTAGCATTGATTAAACCAAAAGTACTTATGTTTGGTTGCAAATTCCAAAAGTTCAATGAGATATACACATTGAAAAGGGGCTAGGGATTGCTCGCGATCCAAAAAATGCCAAACAGCCTCTATGCCCCTTTCATGCGGTATACACGTATATAGAGATGAATAGAAACAAAAAATAGATGCAGCGCTAAGTAATATGTGTATATCACCTTGTGTACATAAGTGATATGTGTATCTATCAGGTAAGTATATAGTGATATTTAACAATCACATAATCTCATAAAGCATAAATAATGTCCACAAGTGAAAATAAAAAACCATTGAGAAAAAACACTGTGTAGTATATGACGAGAAGAAAATCCAATATGTGTTGCTATATCGGGTTGATGATCCTCATACATTCAAATTTCATGCAGAAGTGAGAGGGTAAATGTGCTTACCAGACCCCAATATTAAAATTGGTCTAAAGTCTCTTTGCGAATACAAAGACATTGTTATCCGACCCGCGGATAAGGGTGGGGGTCTGGTGATCCTTGACAAAAAGGACTACCATTTGGAAATGTGCCATATTCTGAGTGACGACAAGACATATATGGTCCTCACTCGGGATCCCACTAAAGATTTTAAGAAACGTTTAACTGACTTCGTAGATAGCGGATTCCAACAAGGAATCCTTAATAAAAAGGAAAAGGAATATCTGGTTCCGGTAGGCCCTCGGATTCCAGTGATGTACTATCTCCCGAAAATACACAAGAGCATAACTAAACCTCCAGGGAGACCCATCATAAGTGGCATTGATTCTATAACTTCCAGAATTGGCCGCTATATAGATTTCTACCTTCAACCACTGGTCCGTAATGTCCCATCATACCTTAAAGATACGGGTGATACCATCCGCCGTCTCAAGTCCATTGAATATCAGGACAACCTCATTTTAGTTACAGCGAATGTTAACCGCCTATACACCTGTATCCCACACTCACTAGGATTAGCTGCTGTAAAACATTATTTGGCTATGAGTGGAAACATCCCACCAGTACAGCAAAACTTTGTCATGGATCTCCTTCCTTTCGCCACACAATCCAACTACTTCTGGCATGATAAACAGTTTTTTCTACAGAGGAAGGGCGTGGCAATGGGGGCTAAGTTTGCCCCCAGCCTCGCCAATCTTTTTATGGCACTATGAGAGGAGGATGTCGTCTATCCATTACAGCGACCGGAGCTGTGCCTATGGGCCAGGTATATAGACGACATCCTCCTCCTATGGAAAGGAGATGAGGAAACTCTCCATGACTTCTCAGCTACCCTTAATAACAACGATAGGGGCATTGTCCTTACATATGAATTGAGCACAGTCTCTATGCATTTTTTGGACTTAGAGATTTCTATAGTTGATCGCCAGATTGTGACCACCACGTTCCTTAAACCTACGAACAGAAATGGCTATATCTCTACAGATAGTTGCCATTATGGCCCGTGGTTAGACTCTGTTCCACGCAGCCAACTACTGCGCATCCGTAGAAACTGCACTAATTCCTTGGACTTCACCCGACAAGCCCAGTTCCTGAAGGAACGCTTCATTGAAAAGGCTATCAATCATCAATGATTGATCAAGAAATAAGTAGGATATCCTCTATTGACCGGGATACACTTGTCATTGAAAGACCAAAACCTCCTCCAAATGACAAGTGTAAATGGTCATTATGTACACAATTTTCGGTCCAGCACAAGCAAGTTAAGCGTATCCTGAACCGTCATTGGAGTGTTCTGAAAAATGACTCTATATTGGGCCCGGTCCTTCCCCCCAGAGCTGGGGTTATTTTTAGGGGGGCCCCCTCACTACGAAATCGCATCTCACATAATCTTATTGAGGCCCCCACAAAACCATCCTTTTTCCCTGAAGCCAAGGGTTATTATCCTTGCAAAAGATGCAATGTATGTGCTCACAACCTCTTAGGTCGCAAAAAATCAGAGACATTTCAATCTACAGTCACTTCAACCATTTACCATCTTAAATACTTTGTTACATGTACCACACGAAACATAGTATACCTTATTACATGTTCATGTAATAAACAATATGTAGGACAGACCATAAGATCATTCAGTACTAGGGTTAATGAACACATCACTGCAATTAAATTAGGTCGCACCAACCACAGTTTCCCTCGTCATTTTCTCCAGTTTCATGACAAGGACCCGAGAGGCACTAAATTCCAAATCATAGACAAATTTGTCCCACACTGGAGAGGTGGCCCACGGACTAGGGGAGTCTCTAAGCTTGAAACTTTCTGGATCTTCCAGTTAAAAAGCTACTCCCCCTACGGGCTAAACGTTGAGTGGGATGTAAATGCGTTTATGAATAAATCGTAGTTGGTAACCTTGACACCCTATATGGATATGTGCGGTTCCGGCTCGCGGGGCTCCGGGGTTGTATATATACACCCGGAGTGGCGCGAGTGGTTCCAGATATAGTTATATTATTTCTTAAAAATGAGACATGTGTAAAGTTTATGGGCCAACTATTTCACATGTATATCATGAAAGTTTTTTCCTTTCCTTTTTCCCTTGTTCCGTATATACATTTCATATTTTTTATATTTTTTATTTTTAGGATTTTTATAGTCTACAATAAATTTCAGATTACTTATTTCTAACAGAGTTACTGTCTAAGTTACATGGATTTTGATTCTGTTAGACATTTATAGGCAAAGATGGGGTATTACAACATAGTACCAACCCAGGGTACCAGTGTGCTGAGAATACGAGGCACGTCACTACACTAATGGAGGATCAACCATCTGTAAAACACGGTGTTCTAAGTGTCCCATATTGATATATGCATGTTCAGCTATGTGCCTTGTGGGTCATGTACATTTTTAATCATGATATTTCAGCCTAATGTGTGTCCCCTATGTTTAGTAGTACTTTGTCTTCACTTCCGGTGTCACAGGAAGTGATCAGGTTATGAGCGCTCAGCTGAGCTGTGTAAAGACACTGATTACAGGCAGCAGGGCTGAATCCATCTCCCTCCTGTCGTATCTCGCTATCCTCTCTGCTGGTGGGAAGCGAGGCTTGGAGCGCAGCTATTGCTGGGCGCTGATGACACTGATTATAGGCAGCAGGGCGGAATCAGTCTCCCTCCTGTCGTATTTCCTCGCTATCCTCTCTGTTGATTGGAAGCGAGGCTTGGAGCGCAGCTGTTGCTGCACGATGATGACATCCACAGTGAGGGTGTCATGTGACTCAATCTCAGAAGCCGTGATTGGCCGCTGTGCAGTGAGGACATCCACACTGAGGGTGTCACATGACTTAGCCTCAGAAGCTGTGATTGGCTTGAACCTTCACATGCTTCACAACAGAATGACAGATACTCACTGCCGGTCTCTGATTGGCTGGTTTAGCAGTCTGGGGATGGGACACACACAGCTGTTTATTGTTATGTTTTATTATTGTTGATATATAAAGCGTGGTCTCGGGTATCAAGCTATATGCCCCTGTAGATGGACACTAGTCCGAAACATGTCGGGTTGCTGATTGCTGTTACCCCATTACCACGCATTATTACCTTTTTATCTGGACTTGTGATCACTTGTTTTATCTATACTACTTGATGCATGTGAAACATCTGCTCTGTGTTTGATGGTTTTGAATAAACCTGCTTTTATTGATTCATGCACTATGTGGAGATTCCCTTTTTTTCCTCATATGGACTCTATCTGAAATGGTGGGAGCTATGTGTACCACAAGAGGGAAATCCATCTATCCATCCATCCGCTTGAGGTTTGCAGACCATCCCGCTCCTGAGGCTGTTCCGGGTGTGCTCACCGGTATCCATCATCGGCACGTTCCAGCAAGTTTCCAGTGAACATCTTTAGGATCAGTGGATCCATAAGCTCGTTTGACACCCCACCGTACCGTGAGAGTGTCCATCACATCTGGTAAGCGCATTTACCCTCTCACTTCTGCATGAAGTTTGAATGTATGAGGATCATCAACCTGATATAGCAACACATATTGGATTTTCTTCTCGTCATATACTACACAGTGTTTTTTCTCAATGGTTTTTTATTTTCACTTGTGGACATTATTTATGCTTTATGAGATCTAATGTGATTGTTAAATATCACTATATACTTACCTGATAGATACACATATCACTTATGTACACAAGGTGATATACACATATTACTTAGCGCTGCATCTATTTTTTGTTTCTATTCACGTCTACTCGATTACTATACTGGTGATGCTGGCTGCTATCATGTATCATTAGAAAAGAAAAAGCAATTAATGTTTGAGTAGCGCAACAATACATTTGTTTCTGTTTTGTTTACGTATATAGAGATGCCACATCTGCAGTGGCCATGATAAAACCTTCCTGTATGTCAATATTCTCCAAAAGTCTGATAGTGGAACCAGTATCTTTAAGATACAATGGTGTCTGTCTGACCAGGGGCTATAAATAAAATCCTATATACTGGCCTATACGTGATGTGATTGAATTAATACTGCTCACGATGGGCCCTCCAGGAGGGTGTACTGGGTCCTTATGATTTTTGGGTAGATAATAAATGGTAGGGATTCTGGGCACTGTAGGGATTAAAAACGCTCTCTCTTTTTTGTTCAAAATGTTAAGATCGTATCCCTTTGTAATAAGATCCTGAAGTTGTCTCTTATATCCACTAGTCGGGTTATTTAGAAGTTCCCTATATGTATTAGGTTCACAAAGGATTCGATGCATCTCTATTTCGTACTGACTTTTGTCCAAGACAACTATGCCTCTGCCCTTGTCCACTGGGCGTATAACCAAGTCTTTCCGTTCACGCAGAGACTTGAATCCAACACTGGACAATGGTTGGTGGCACATTTGCTTCACAGGGAGTTTTGCAAGATCTTTAAGAACCAAGTCTCTAAAGATCCTGACAGCTGGAGCTATCGGAACCGGAGGGGAAAAAAGGGATGGATTAGATAGTCCAGAATGGACAGTCCCTGAAGTGGCCACTTGATAATTAGTTCTATAAGGATTAGATATTAGGTAACGCTGGATGTTAATTTTACGTATATATTTATGAACATCGATAAAGGCGCCAAATTTATCTAGTTTTTTTAGGGGTGCATAGCTAAGGCTTTTATCCAAAACTGATAATTCTTCCTGAGTAGGGATGAGCTTCGAGTTCGAGTCGAACTCATGTTTGAGTCGAACATCGGATGTTCGCCAGTTCGCTGAACAGCGAACAATTTGGGGTGTTCGCGGCAAATTCGAAAGCCGCGGAACACCCTTTAAAAGTCTATGGGAGAAATCAGAAGTGCTAATTTTAAAGGCTTATATATAAGTTATTGTCATAAAAAGTGTTTGGGGACCTGGGTCCTACCCCAGGGGACATGGATCAATGCAAAAAAAGTTTAAAAAATGGCTGTTTTTTCAGGAGCAGTGATTTTAATGATGCATAAAGTGAAACAATAAAAGTGTAATATTCCTTTAAATTTCATACCTGGGGGGTGTCTATACTATGCCTGTAAAGGGGCGCATGTTTCCCGTGTTTAGAACAGTCTGACAGCAAAATGACATTTCAAAGGAAAAAAGTCATTTAAAACTACTCACGGCTATTAATGAATTGCCGGTCCGACAATACACATAAAAGTCATTGATAAAAACAGCATGAGAATTCCCCACAGGGGAACCCCAAACCAAAATTAAAAAAAAAATTACGTGGGAGTCCCCCTAAATTCCATACCAGGCCCTTCAGGTCTGGTATGGATATTAAGGGGAACCCTGGCCAAAATTTTTTTTTAAAATGGCGTGAGGTCAGGTCTGGTATGGATTTTAAGGGCAACCCCGCACCAAAATGTAAAAAAAAATGGTGTGGGGTCTCCCCAAAAATCCATACCAGACCCTTATCCGAGCACACAACCTGGCAGGCCGCAGGAAAAGAGAGAGGGACATGAGAGCACACCCCCTCCTTAACCGTACCAGACCACATGTCCTCAACATTGGGAGGGTGCTTTGGGGTAGCCCCAAACAACCCTTGCTCAGTGGTTGTGGGGGTTTGTGGGCGGGGGGCTTATCGGAATCTGGAAGCTCCCTTTAACAAGGGGACCCCCAGATCCCGGCCCTCCCCCCTGTGTGAAGTGGTAAGGGGTACCCCTACCATTTCACAAAAAAAGTGTCAAAAATGTTAAAAATGGCAAGAGACAGTTTTTGACAATTTCTTTATTTAAATGCTTCTTCTTTCTTCTATCTTCTTTCTTCTCTGACTGGAAATGGTGTGTGAGGAGAGAAGAGCTGGTAACAGCTAGTTACCACTCTGTGTTTACATTTAGTGATCGGCTGTGAAAGGATCACAGCCAATCACGCGGTAAACAGCCATATCCAATGGCTGTTCATCCCCCTCGTGGCAAGCGGTGTCTCCATGACATGCCGCCACTGAAGGAACAAGGATGCACGCGCGTGGTCGCGCACATTCCCTGCTTAAATGGGAGGCGTCATATGACACCCTTCCACAATGAGAGCTGCGCCGCCTGGCCATCATATGACAGCCAGTGGTCAGCAAGCAGTTAAAAGTCTGAGAAAAGATAAATTCCCTGTTTTTGTATAACTAGGTGCCAACACAACTGA
Source organism: Aquarana catesbeiana (assembly GCF_042186555.1). Lineage (NCBI taxonomy): Eukaryota > Metazoa > Chordata > Amphibia > Anura > Ranidae > Aquarana > Aquarana catesbeiana. The sequence continues at coordinate 516,658,851 of NC_133328.1, forward strand.
GCATGCTTAGACCTGCAAATAGCTCTCATTTTAGCTCCAGTGTCTTTTTTACAGGGCGCTATAGTAAATACTAGAAAAAGCGCTGTGTTAAAGAGCATTTTTTGGGAGTGAAAATCGGCGCTATTATCCCCTTCCCGCCGACTGTACGCAGATGTGCGTACTCGGCTTTCAGGGGTTATACCGTTGTTTAGAGGCGGTGATTGGCTATCCGTGTATAACAACCGATGTGGCTAAAAGCCACTCGGCTGTTATACCAGAGCACCGGGAGGGGACGTCCCCCCTCCCGCCGCCTCCCGCCGCCTCCCACCGTCTCCCGCCACTCTTACCGGGCCTCCCGGTCGATCTGGAGGTTCGGTGACCAATCCGATGCCTCCGGTGGCTTGGGGCGGGCTGGAACGAAGCTGTGGGTGGCTTTGTTCCAGCCTTCAAATTGTAAACGCGGAAGCAACGTCATGACGTCACTTCTCGTTTACTCGGCTGCCAATGGCACCGATTTTAAAAAAAGTACACAGTATTCAGAATCGCCGTTTCGGCGATCTGAATACTTTGAAGTGCAAAGGAGGGATGGCGGGTCTTTTAGACCCCCGATCTCTCCATAAAGAGTACCTGTCGCCACCTATTACTGTCACAAGGGATGTTTACATTCCTTGTGACAGCAATAAAAGTCATCAAAACATTTTTTTAACACAATTTATGAATTTAAAAATAAATAAAATAAATAAGAAAAACATTTTTTTTTAAAGCACCCCCGTCCCCGCGAGCTCACGCAGCAAAGAAAATGCATACGGAAGTCGCGCCCGCATATGTAAAGGGTGTTCAAATCACACATGTGAGGTATCACCACGGTCGTCAGAGTGAGAGCAATAATTCTAGCACTAGACCTCCTCTGTAACTGTAACTAAAAATTTAAAGCGTCGCATATGGAAATTCTTAGGTACCGTAGTTTGTCGCCATTCCACAAGTGCATGCAATTATAAAGAGTGACATGTTTGGTATCTATTTACTCAGCGTAACATCATCTTTCACATTATACAAAAAATTGGGGTAACTTTACTGTTTGGATTTTTTCAAATTCATGAAAGTGTCCCTTTTCCAAAAATTTGCGTTTATAACACCGCTGCACAAATACCGTGTGATATAAAATATTGCAACAATCTCCATTTTATTCTCTAGATTCTCTGCTAAAAAAATATACATAATGTTTGGGGGTTCTAAGTAATTTTCTAGCAAAAAATACAGATTTTAACTTGTAAACACCATTTCAAAAATAGGCTTAGTCATGAAAGTGATTATAGTCCAATGCAAGTTTTAGCCATTGATTCTAATTGTACAATTGTAACTTCCCCAAATAAATCCTTTTAATGTTGAGTTGAAATGTATCTTTCTCTGAGTGTGGAGGGGCAGGAGGCGGAGCCTAGCGGAGCAGACATGCATTGTTAGAGCTCCACACCGCTGAGGAGAGAAGAGAAGGACAAAGCGGAGCCTGCAGGCTCAAAAGGTATCCATTTGAACCTTTTTGCCCCAGGGAACAAACTGTGAAAGTTTGGGCAGGAAATATGGTACTGGGAGGAAACCGTGGCAGAAATAAAAATCACCTCACAAAGAGCTCACAGGCACTCACTGCAGCTGAAGCAGCTCCAGTCATCTCACAAGATACAGCATCAGGGCGCTCTCACAGACAGAAAATGTCACAGCAAGACTCTCCATTTGAGTCAGATACAGAACAAATCCTCTCACAAACTTCTCCACAAGCCCCCTCAGCATCCCCAGTAATATTATTACAATTTGAAAAGATGCTTCATAAGGCTTTAAAACAAACCTCAGACCAAATAACAAAAAGCCTAACCAAAGAAATAAGAGAGCTGGGAAACCGCACCGCAGCCCTAGAAATAAAAATGGATGAAATTGAAATTACAACCCAAGAAAATATAACAGAATTGGAACAATTAAAAAAAGAGAATTTAATACTTCAAACTAAGCTCGAAGATTACGAAAATAGAGCCAGACGTTCAAACTTGCGCATAAGGGGAATACCTGAAACTGTGACAGACCTGCAATCTACTATTACTGCTCTATTACAAGAACTAAAGCCAGATATCCCTATTGAACGTTTAGAACTGGACAGAGTACACAGAGCCCTCACAGCCAAAAAGAAAGATGGACCCTCACGTGATATAATCACAAAATTTCATTATTACAGAACGAAAGAACAAATACTAATTGCTGCAATAGAAAAAAAGGAACTTAATTTTCAAGGACACAATTATCAAATTTTTGCTGACCTATCCCAACTTACTATTACTAAAAGACGATCCATGAAACCCCAACTAATGGAACTGCAACGCCACAACATTATGTATCAATGGGGCTTCCCCTTTTCAGTCAGATTTAACTACCAAGGTACAATTTACAGAAGCAGATCAGCAGATGAACTACAACAAATCCTTTTAAAATTAAATCTGACAGAACCCACAAGCAGCAACACTCCCACACGCAGAAGAATGGCATCATCTTCACCTTCAGGCAGCACCCAGAAAATTTCAGAACAAAATGGGAATCATCATTCTCACAAAAGAGGCTGTTATGCCACATCATCCATGGACCAAGAAGATTCAATGGACTAACATCCTAATTCCTGATATCTCTTCATTTATTATACTAAGAGATGGTTCTCTATAAAAAACGTGTATTTATAACTGAATGTAACTGCATTCTGATAGTCACATACTGTGTGGGATCATGTTACATTCCAGTTATATTTCTTATTACTTCTGATTCATATAGCCTTAGAATATATAAGTGAAATAAGGAAATTCTTGTTCAGTTATATATTATCAGGTAATAACAATAGATTTATTACTTTTTAGGACAAATATGTTCAATAATCCAGAAGTAATGGAAGCTTTTTCTTTCTTTTTCTTAAAACAAATATATTATTACCTAACTAGTTCCTATAATTATGTTTTTGTTTATTCTAATCTGAAGCAATACAACCTCAATTTTATGAGTTAACATATCTAAACAGTTGCATATGAATAAAATATGTAATTGTTTACTCTAAAAGGGTTAAAATCCCAAAATAATTCAAACTATCTTCATCAATACCAAAGTTATTAACAGTACCTTTCTAACTGAATTATTTAGCCTAGGGCAAGACTAACCATATACAACCACCCTGGAATAAATAATTTCAACAAAAACTATATTCTGCACTCCAATTAATGAAACATCATTTTGATGTCTTTTGACATAGCACTTCTCTCCTGTAAGCGGAAGATCCGTGTACCCCCATTAGCCCTCCTCATTCTCCCAACCATATTATGTGGGGGTGTGACGAAGGCACTTATTCCCCTGAGAGAGATATTTATTCTCTTTCACGGGTAAATTGTGATTACTTGCAAAAAATAATTTATACAATGTATCATCTAATCTCATATGTTTTTTGTTTACTCTTTACTCCAGAATTCACTGGTTTCTTTTCTATCTATTCATCTCTTCAGTCCACACAGGTTGATCTGCGCAGTCAGCTCTGCATAACAAAAAGTAAGTCAAAACTATTTGATCTATTGCCATGGCACCACTGAATATACTTTCCCTGAATGTTCAGGGAATAAATGTCCCTCAAAAAAGGACCAAAGCCTTCCGTACTTTCCATAACAAGAAGGCTCACATAGTATGCCTCCAAGAAACACACTTCACCAAAGATTCTACTCCAAAATATATTTCTCCTTTTTATCAACAAATTTACACGGCTTCTGCCTGTACCAAGCAAAGGGGAACTCTAATTGCATTTCACCGATCCACACCATTCACCTTATCATCAGAAATTAAAGACCCAGAAGGTAGATACCTGATACTCATGGGTTATATAATGGATACAGCAATCACGGTGATTTCCTACTACGCTCCTAACAAACAACCTACACCATTCCTCTCACATATATTACAAGTGATTAATACACACAAAATAGGAACAGTGATAATGTGTGGGGATTCGAACCAGGTCCTCCTCCCATTTCTAGATAAATCACCTTTTACACCATCCAAAATAACCTCTAGATTACCTTTTTCTCAACTTCTTTCCAAATACAATCTGGTAGATTCGTGGAGAGAAAGTAACCCAATGAAAAAGAAATTCACTTATTTCTCGCACCCTCATCAAACCTTCACCAGAATAGATCATATTTTTCTAACAATAGGAATGATACCAGAAATTATTGCATCAGATATAATTCCGATTCCGTGGTCTGACCATAATGCAGTATACACTACTATAGCCTCAGCCATACCAAAAGCGCATGACCCAACGTGGTACTTACCGGACATAATGCTCAAACACCCACTACATCAGATGGCCATTGAACAAGCTTTAAAGGAATACATATCAATTAATAATACAACAGACATCTCCCCAATAACACTGTGGGAAGCTCGTAAGCCTGTCTTGCGTGGTACAATACAAAGACAAATGGCACTATTTAAACGGGAACGCAAAAATCTAGCAAAAAAACTAGAACTCAATTTTAATGCAGCCTACATATCATTTCAAGATAATCCATCTCAGAGTACAAAATCTCATCTGGAAAAATCTAGATTGGAATACGATCTATTTCTCACTGAGTCAGTTGATAAATCCCTCAAACGCTCCAAACACAATTTCTACATGAATACAAACAAACCAGGTACATATTTGGCTCGGGCATTAAATTCAACTAACAAATCTTTCAAACCAATACGTTTGAAATTATCAAAAAATGTTTACACTTGTAATCCAGTTAAAATAGTCCATAAATTTCACTCACATCTCGCAACTTTATATAAGACAAACAATGAATTTAATCCTACAGAGGCTGAATCCTTCTTCTCAAAAATAACCTTACCTGAGTTATCTCAGAATCAAAAAAGCAGTTTGGATGAGCCTATAACTATAGATGAAGTTGCTAAC